>NC_137831.1:3871318-4261318 GCF_963921795.1 Nannobrachium achirus | reverse complement strand
CCCCTACAGCCGTGGAGTTCCTTTGCCAAAGGCTGCAAATTTACTGACTTAAAGGCCCAGTTCACCTCTGGGCAGGGGTGAAACACAGACAGCACAGCGGCATAACGCCGATGCCTTCTCTCTCTCTGTAAAAATGTAGGCGTTATGTAGCGTCGGGTGCGTTTGCTCATTGGGAAGATGCATTTGCGATGTCGCTGCGCGAACGAGGAGCTAAATTGGCAAGCGACGTCGCAATGCATCTTCCCAATGAGCAAACGCTCCCGACGCGACATAGCGCCTACATTTTTACAGAGGGAGCTACTAGGTCGCTGTGCTGTTAGGGAAGTGAGCCGGAACGGCCGGAACCCCTGTTCCATTAAAACATTCGGACCCAGAACGGCGTTCCCTTAAGAGGAGGATGGAGCAAGCTGTCAAAATCAGATATTAATTAAGCTGCCACAAACGCACGTCCAAGAAGAAAAAATAATTTCTGATAAAGTGCTTCTAAATTATTCCTGTGCGTTTGTGTCAGTGTAATCCATCTGTGTTTATCTGTTTGACAAGGCGATCGTCGCGTCTGTGGCTGCATGCGAGGCGCAGCCTGCATGCGCTGTGCGCGGCCTTAGGCTAGATGCAGAATAGACGACTGCGCGTTTCCCAATGAGTCTGTGGCCTTAAGCTAGATGCAGAATAGACCAAAATTTAGAGTGAAAATATTTAACTCAAATCTTTGCTTCTGGGGGTCCATCAATGGAATAAAAATGTTTGAGATGGGGTCCGTGGCCAAATACATATCTTGGGGGTCCTTAACCACTGATAGGCACATTCTACAAATGTATTCTAAATCCTAACAGTTTTTTATGAAACTATGGTCTGGGTGAGTTTGAGGAAGTGAATCGCCCTCAAGTGAATTTAGATTGAGCTGGAAAAAGAGTTCCAGACTCTGTAGCATAGTTGAATTCAGTATTATTTCAGTGAACAACAAGTTTAATCCTAACTCTTCAGGGAGGAGCAGGAAGAGAGAAGATGGTGGGTCGCTCGGTATCACATTGTTCCTTCCAAGTCACTCTGTGGACTCTGAAGTCATTGATGGTGATTTATCTCTACATGTCATGGACCGACTGTTACAGCGCTTCTGGCACAGGTAAGGTTACCAGCTCCTTTCTGAACCTCTCCCTCCTTCCGCTACTGTTACAGGTCTGTAACTTCAAGTCACTAAGTCATGTTCTTGCAAATTTCTGCACGTAATAACTGACGCACAATTCATGCAACCCCTGCAATATATACATCAAAACGTGCGGCTCGACCGGGAATAGGACGCTATTACCTTTCTTTTCCGATCCACGTTACCATGGCGACGTAATTTGCAAAAAACGACGGCCAAAAACCCCATTGTCTTTGAATGGGGGAAAAAAACTTTGGCACCACGTTACTCTGGCATACTTTTGCCTAGCAACGTGACTGTTGGACTGTTTCTGGCCAATAGTAATGAACTGTAATTGTTGAAGCCCCGCCCCTCTGTCTTCCTATTGGCTGAGCTTTAAACAGACATTACTCCAGTTTGCAGAATGGTAACCTCTCAAAACTTAAACGGCCAATAGGGACTTGTATTACTTAAGCCCCTCCCCATTTGACTTGTATCAGAGTTCTTCACCTTAATTGGTTTAACTTAGCCCCGCCCCCTCTTCTGACAGCCCCAATGGCTAACCGCTAATGATAACCGCTACTTCTGCTAATGCTAAAAATGCTAATGCTAACAAATGTTAATGCTAAAAAATGTTAATGCTAATATGCTAATGTTACAAATGCTAATGTTAGCTAATGCTAAAAATGCTAATTAAAAAAATGCTAATGATAATTCTAAAAATGCTAAAGCTAATGTTAATAAAAATGCTAAACATGTTAATGCTGAAAATGCTAATGTTAAAGCTAATGCTAAAAATGCTAATGTTAAAAAATCTAATGCTAATGCTAACACCAACCACTACACAAGGTTGCACACACTTAGCGAGCTGCAGGCACACTTACAATTTCATAGACATTTTCTTTTCTAGTTTAATATATGATTTAAACGGGGACCCCTAGGGGTCCTTCAGGGGGTTCTACGGGGTCCCCCAAAAAACAAGGGGCACTTTAATCACTTTAACCATATTTTATATTTTGACTATTTGAAAATAAACGAGCATAATATACAAGTAACAATGTAGTTCCCTGGTGGGCGCCTGCAGGCCTAGTGGTCAAGGCGCATACTACATACCAGGCTATAATGCCTGCTGGCATTGCCGGTTCGATTCCTGCTCCAGATGACCTTTGCCACGTCATTCCGCATCTCTCTCCCCATTTCCTATCAGTCTACTATCCTATCCAATAAAGGCATAAAAAGCTAGCAAGTGTACTTTTTGATTACAGACATTTATTAGCACCAAAATGCCAAACTCCAAATGCCGTGAGAACTGTAACAAACAAACATAAATACAATATACATTAATACAAATATTCTCACAGAGAACAATGATCAAACAAACATACAAACAAATACAGCACACCTTCTAACAAACAATGCATACCTCAATGGCCGCATCAATTCTGGGGGAAATAGAATCTTCGGTAACGTAAACTCTTGATGAAATCTCTTGTTATAACTTGACTGAAATGACTCTCAACCAACAGCAACTCTCTTTCAAACAGCAGGAACAATGCTTCGTACTTTGTTGTTAATGTACTGACATAATTTATCTTGCTTATAATAGTGATGTATTACCTTTATTGTAAGTCACTTTAGATTAAAAGCGTCTGCTAAATGCCTAAACTGTAAACTGTGTCTCCTCTGCTCTGTTCAGAATGAACTGCTTCTCCCTCAGCTCTTCTAATTACAGTGATGCCAACCATCCTTGCTCATTAACAGATCAAAGATCAAGAGATCAGTGTGACCTGGGCCAATCAAGAACACAGCAATCACCTCAACATCATGTCAAACAAAGAAAGAAACATAGAAATAGACATTGCCCAAAAACATTATATGAACTTAACTTATTTAGCTTTTTAACGTATTTATAAAAAAAATGAACTTTAATTATGATGTCAGTTTCTAATGGCAGCTACAAACAAACTCACAGTGCTTTGCTTTGAGCTTGTAGAGCTTTAAATGAAAAATAAATAAATACATAAATAATAATAATATTAAACCTAGGCCTGAAAATGTCAATCCAACTTTAACTGCACAAAATGTACCCAACCCAAGTAAATCTTGAAAGACACAAATCTAACATGTTTTTCCCCCAAAAAATACATCACTGTCAAAGATTATTCTGTATTTTTTATTGTGTCCCCCTAAACTACCTAAATAAAACTAATGTGTAAACTTGGGAATGAATGTCAACATGGTCACATTGTAAAGGGAGCTAACAACAGTTTATGTGTGGAGTCACGTTGCCCTCTTCTGGTAACATTGGTGTACTGCTGATACAGTGATGATTATGATATTGACTTTAGTACTATTATTATGAATACTGTAGTTTTAACCTTGTAGATCAGCTGTTGTTAAAACATAGATACATATTAAAGTAGAAACATTTTGAACATGTTGTAACCATTATTAAACACAGATCTTCTCTTGTGGGGGTCCCTGACACAACATATTATCAGATGGGGTCCTCAAATAAATTACATTTTGTTCAATTTGGGTCTCCTTGACATTTTTGAGAACCACTTTTTCAACGTGCCTGAACATTTAAAGAGTTTAACTACTTGAACGGCCAGCATCCATATTCTGTTGGGACATCAGTTGCGAGCTTGTAGATCTGCTATTCTCATCAGCCAACCTTTGCCGGTATTTTTGGTGTAGAGGGGAAAAAAGCACTATAGGCTAGATGTGCTCCTCCACTTCTAAAAGTATACTGTATCTACACACCTGGTTATTGGCAGCGCAACGCGTTGTGAGCTTGTAGATCTGCTATTTTCAGCCTGAGCGCCACCAACCACACTAGTCCCTCCCTAACATTTAGTTTTTATTTGTTGAATTAATTGTCAATATATTAGTCTTAATTTTAGTAATCATATCATAGCTTAGTTTTTATTTGGTTGTTTTCGTCAGTGAAAAAAGGTAGTCAACAAACATTTTTCGTCATACTTTTAGTCTATGAAATCAACACTACTGGGAGCTGACCATACAACCACTGTGTGTTACTGTTGTACTGGGAGCTGTCTGATACTGTTGTACTGGGAGCTGACCAGTTCAACCACAGTCTGATACTGTTAGACTGTGGTTTTACTGGTCAGCACCCAGTACGATACTGTTGTAGGCTACTGGGAGCTGACCAGTACAACCACAGTGTGTTACTGTTGTAGGCTACTGGGTGCTGACCAGTACAACCACAGTGTGTTACTGTTGTAGGCTACTGGGTGCTGACCAGTACAACCACAGTCTTATGCTGAAGTGAGCTTGTAGATTGGCTATTTTCCTGAATTTTTTTTGCTCAAGTGCAAAAAAGAAAAGAAAAAAGATCTATGGAGGAGTTTTTTTTTTTTTTTTAATAATTTTTATCCCACGATTTTGTAACCCATTTTCACCCAGTGCCAATTGCCTATGTAATCCAGCGCTCTCCCTCTGCCGTGTCTGAGGAGACAACGGACTGACCTCATGCTTCCTTCTATGCATGAGGAGTCCAAGTTGCTTCTTTTCACCTGACAGTGGGGATTTCCCTGGTTTGGACGTAGAGTGTGGAAGGAACACGTTATTCCAACCAGTTCCTTTCCCCTCCATCAGGCACCCCGGCTGGCCAGGGGGAGGCAGTATAGAGACCAGGATGGAGGAGGTTTTTCTGCACTGCTAAATAATAAGCCCTGTCAGAAGACTCTGTCTGAAGCTCGCCGGGACACATTTTATATTCTGTCTGATAAACCTTTCATTCTACTGTATCTCATTGCTGACTGCTTTATCTGTTCAAATCTCTCCACAGCTCAACAAGATGTGATTTACATTCCACCACAAGGAGTCCTTCGCCTGCTTCCAGATACCAGCTCTGTTACTGAACCCATCACTGGCATCCTGTGGAAACATGGACCCAATAAAGCAGCAGAATGGGATCTGGTTCTTGGTCCTGTCGTCGATTACTACGGTACATTTAAAAACCGCACAGAACTGGATAAAGAAACTGGACAGTTGGTCATCAACAATATGACCATAAACGACACTGGAGAATACTCTGTGGACATCAACGGTCGACTGCTGAACAAGACAACGGTTAAACAGATGAGTGAGTATGAACTGTGTCCTTTGAAGGTCATGTGTCATCATAATATAAAATGTTTTCTGTCTGCAGAAAACAGTAACATACTTATCAATTTGAATTGAGGTTTTGGTTAATGGAATGTGTGGGGGTGGGGAATACACAGTTTTGTGTACAGAAAATGGGGGAGAGAAAAAAAGGAACAAAAATGCAAGTTGTTCAAAATGTGAATCCCTCTTGAGAAAAGCAAAAACATACAACCTTTAATGATGCCACTAAACACCCACTGCTTCAATAGAAAATGAATATAAATATATCTGCACCATAACCCTTACCTGAGGAAGATCACACAGCCAACATGTGTTTTGTTTTAACTGCAGTCTGGAGACAACATCAGCAGTAAGTTGTCTTTATTCTGTTTCCTCAACAGAGAAAGTCCCAAAGCCACTGGTGGCCACCAGGGAACCTTGTGATTCTAACTCCACCAGCTGTGAAGTGTACTGTTTTCCTGTGCGTGGGGACATCACAGAGTCAGGGCCAGTCACCTATCTCTGGAAGAAAGATGAAGGGGAATGGATGGTGTCTGACTCTGGACCTAACTCTAATCGGCTGATTGTCACCAGGGATGAAGATGAGAAAGTTAAAACATTAACTTGTGAAGTGAAGAACGAGTTCAGCATGGAGCGGAGTGATCCTGATCAAAACTATCTTTATCATGAAGGTATGTACATCATGTGAATACATTGAATCACTGTTAAAGTCTTTATCATGAAGGTATGTAGTTTACTACATCATGTGAACACATTGAATCACTGTTACAGTCTTTATCATGAAGATATGTAGTTTACTACATCATGTGAACATATTGAATCACTGTTACAGTCTCTATCATGAAGGTATGTACTGTAATTTACTACACAGCATTTTGGATTAAGTACATATATTTATTGAGCTTAATATAAAGAGCATAAATATTTAAGCATATTTGTTGTCACAGCTCTGTCCCAATACATTCATTCCCTGTAAGCACAATTATAATAAATGATTTGCCAACTAGATTTGACAGAGAATAGAATGAAATGGACGCCCATAAGGGAATCATAGAAACAGAGAGAGGAGGTGGGAGCAAAAACAAAACTTTAGTGCAGAGTACAAAGCAGCAGCAGCTGTAAGAAGAATGAGCTGTGAGCAGGATCGCTTTAAACAGCCTCGCTTCAATCACTATTATTGTATCCGTTGGAGATGGAAGGGAAAGGAGCGCTTGTTTTTGGTGATGGCGACGCCGTCTCAGGTGGACTTAATCCACATGAGACACTGCCGAGCGAGCTAAAGTGAGCAAGGTCAACACTTTCCTGTGTCGAGCGTTGCGAAGTCTGCTTGAGCTGACTCAGCGCCGCAATAGTAACTCTTCGTCCCCCTGGCTTTGGTCCAGGTGAACACAGCGGAGCGCTCCCTACCTCCGATTCAGCCAATCACAAGCCATGGCAAACCACCATTATTGCGCCCCAATAAGATGGAGAGAGCATGTGACTGATCAGCTGATCAGGATTTCGCGCTCCTTGAGTGTGTCAACAACTCAATTCTCGGACTTGAGTTCCGACAAGATGGCGACCGAGTAGGACGCGTTTGTTGAGCTCTGTGGAGGTGCATAGTTTTCACATTTTTTAAGCCCATTTTTTACTGCCTGTATAGTTCTTTTGAGACTTTAAACGCCCAAAACACTGGTGAGCGTCTGTTTTTGCAGTTGTTTCGTGTTTCATGCCGAATACGATTAACACGAGGTCGAGGAGTACCAGGTCTCCGACCGCAAACGCTGACAACATGGCCGGCGCAATGCAGGGCGACGCTGACGCTCCGGTTACAAAGAGCATGCTGCGCGAGGTCCTCAAGGAATCACTGAAAGAGTTTATGGATGGTTTTATTCAACCCATGATGCTTGGCTTGGAGAAGAAATTACTGAAGAAGATTGATGACTTCGGAAAGGAGCTGCGTCCTGCAGTCGCCACGCTGAACACGACCGTGGCTGAACATGGGGAGGCCATTGAGAACTTTGGTTCCTCCATGGACAGTTTGCAGATGTGTATCACTGAATTGGAGAGAAGATGTGCTAATCTGGAGGAGAAGCTCGTCATAGCAGAAGACCGGAGTCGTAGGAACAACATAAGAGTGATTGGGATCTCTCCTGGGCTAGAAAAGGCTGACCCAGTGGCCTTTATCCAGTCTTTTTTGCAGAAAACATTCCCCGACGAGTTTCCCGACTCCCCCCCGGAGGTGGATCGTGCTCATCGGACCGGCAATCCACGTTCTGATAAGCCAAGGGCTTTCCTGGCAAGGATCCATTTTTTCCGGGTAAAGGAACGCATACTCCAGCTCTCCAGGAAAGCAGGCCAACTGACATACAATGGCAAAAAGGTGTATATTTTCCCCGACTGGTCTGCTGAAACATCAAAGAGAAGGGCAGCTTTCGGGCCAGTAAAAGAATTCCTACGTTCCATCACCGCGGAAGGAGTGAAATACGGAATAAGGCACCCGAGCAAATTCTGGATAACCGTGGATGAGGCGACTTCTACTTTCAACTCACCCAAGGAAGCTCTGGCCTTTTGCAAGGATAAGTTCAAGACTCCAGGTGCTGCGGACGAGACTCTAGCTACGCAGGATGATGAGACGACAGTTACAGAGAACTAACTTTTACCAGGGACACTTTTGCTTTCGTGATCGCGTGCTTTCAAACACATTCTGCCGATGTGATATCCTTTTGCCTTTAATGGACTGTTGGTAAGCTGGCTGGGACTTTGGAGATGACTTTTACGCAGCGTCTTTCTTTCCTCACTCTCTCCTCCTCCTCCTCCCCAAAGGGTGAGTTGTTAATGTAAGCCTACTTATTGTTTTGGACTCATCATCTGACTTGACGTTGTGTTTTCAAGTGTCTCGTTTCATAATACCTATTTTATTTGTATCGAAGAATAAGATATATTTTATTTTTTAACAAGATCTGTAAGCAGATGGGTGTTACTCGTTTTAATTTAGGTTACCGCAAGGAGAGAGGATTTAGGGCTGCTAAAGCTATAAGCATAATTCACTGTCTTTTTTGTTTGAATATAATGGACATTGTTCTTGTTATTATTGTATTCCTTTTCTTTGCTCTTATTGAGCGTTGTGCTGCTTACTATATAGGTCTAGAGGGTTTTATCTCTCTCTGTTAAGCTTTGTCTAACGGGTTCCGTGTCGCGGTTCAGACGGAGCCTGCTCTCTCTCTCGTCTTTCCTCTATGTCTCTCTATCTATCTCGGCTTTCCCTCTCTCTCTCTCTCTCTCTCTCTCTCTCTCTCTCTCTCTCTCTCTATGGCTCTCTCTCTCGCTGTGTGTGTGTGTGTGTGTCTCTCTCTCTCTCTCTCTCTCTCTCTCTCTTTCTGTTAGGTAATGGCGGCTATGTTGGTTGTTAGTTTATGGTTCGTTTATGCCTCCTAAAACGCTACTTTCTCGGGTAGGAGGGCGAGACTGGGCTTTGGCCTTTGTATTGAGTAATGTAGCCTACTGTTTAAGGTGAAACAGATATAAATAATATGGTCTAAATTGTGAAGGCTCCGCGGTTCCAGAGACCACTCGCTCTCCCGCCCTTTCTCTATGTCTCTCTACCTATCTCTGCTTCTCCTCTCTCTCTCTCTCTCCCTGGCTCATTGACTCGTTCTTTTTTTTTCCTTTTTTTTCTAATCTCAATAGCTGGCGGATGTACGATCTCGTGGCGCGTTGGCTCTACGTGCTTGTGGATCCGCTGTCTGGGGGGGGGGGGGGGGGGTAGTTATTTAACTACTTTACTTGTTGTCTTCTAAAATGTTAATTTCTTGATGGGGGGAGAGGGGAGCTCTGTATTGGGATATTTATTTTGTAGTCGTGATTGGGTAGGTTCACTGTTTGAAGTATGGTAGTTTACTGTTTAAGACGGAAACAGACTTAACTAATATGATTGACATTTATCTAAGTTTGCACTGGCCTTTTGGGCATGTACAGGGAGCTGTATATGGCGCAGTATGCATTATGTGTGCTGTGTTGTATATGGTTTCCTGATCATACATAACTGTGTTTTATGTAAATACTTATGTATACAGACTTTTCTTTTCTTTCTTTTTTTCCCCCTTCTAATTAGTAATTGTGGTTTGTATACATGGATGCATGGGGGGGGGGGGCTGTATGTGGCGCAGTATGCATTAACACTGTGTGTGCTTTGCTGCATATGGCCCCCCGGATGTGCTTTTAATTTCTATTTCTAACTACATATATAAGTGCATATATTTTTTATATCATATACACTGATTTCCTTTTTATTTATTTTTATTATTAATATTATATTAGTGCCTTGTCGTGGTGACAGCCTTATTTCCACTTATCTGTCACAAGTGTTTGGTTATTTGCATTAACGTGGCTTATAGGGCTTTATCACATTCTAGGTGGGCCTAATGCTGGACTGATTATTATTATTACAGTTGTTATAGTCCCCTCATTTTTTTTTCCCTTTATTCTTTTCTTTTTTCTCTCCCCCTTCTTTACTAGAAATGTTAACATACCATTCTCATTTATTTAAGTGATATGAAGTGGGGAGATTGATCATAATTTGAGCGGATGGAATGTTTGAGAGCTATTCAGCCACGAGAAGGCACTTTTTTGTTGTTGTTGTTTTTACTTTGGTGATCTGTTATATATTTACATAATCACCAGAGGGCAATGTATGGTTACTTTTGGGCAGTTACTTGTTTGCACTCTCTGACAGAGTGAAATGAAGGTTGACTAATAGGTTGATGGGGTGGGGAACTGTTTTTGTGCACTCTGATGCTAATGGGGTTTTCCCCCTCAAGCTTCAATGTTATGTGTTTTTTTATGTTCGTTTGATGTTGCTTTTTCCTTTCTGTTCCTTTTGGGGTTGTTTTGTTTTTCTGTGGGGAAGGTTTGTTGTGAGGGACCAACTAGGAAATTCTAAAATGTTCTACTGTGCTTGCTGTGCGTATGGTTTGAACCACAATTATGACAGAATATAAATTTCTAAGTTTCAATGTAAGGGGAGCGAATATACCGCATAAGCGAACCAGCATTTTGGGGGTTTTGCGATCTAAATCAATTGACTTTGCATTTATACAGGAGTCTCATCTTTTAAAAGAGCATTCCAACCGATTGGCTAATAAACATTATCGTGTTTTAGCCTTTTCAGCTGCTTCTTCCAAAACCAAGGGAGTAGCCATATTGGCTAGACGTAACCTTAGGTTGGATTTTTTGGGTGATTGGTCTGACAGTGACGGGAGGATAGCTGTTGCTAAAATCCGCTTGGAGGGTAAAATGCTAGCACTAGTCTCTGTGTATGCTCCAAATGTTTTAGACAAAGAGTTTTACAAATTACTAACTAAAACCTTATTGGAACTGACGGATTTCAAAATCATTGTTGGTGCTGACTTCAATGCAACATGGCAACATAACCTAGATAGATCCACTGGGGTAGAAAGCAGAGAACAAGCACTAGCGTCTGCAGAACTACGTGCTTGGGCAAACTCAACTGGCTTACTCGACATCTGGCGTTTAATGAACCCAACGGTTAGAGATTTTTCTTTTCTGTCGGGTAGGCATGCTTCATTCTCTAGGATCGATTACGTTTTTGCCCCTGTTAGCTTGTTTCATAAAATTGCCAAGGTAGAGTTGCTCCCAATGTCACTCTCGGATCACAAGGCGGTGCTGTGTGTTGCTTCACTGAAACAGGTTATAGATAGAGCTCCTAGATGGCGGTTTAACACCACACTGCTGCGCGATGCGGCATTTGTAGCTCAGTTTCAAACTGGTTTGCGCGAATTTATAAATATCAATACAGGCTCAGTTGAGGATCCCAGAATTCTTTGGGATGCAATTAAAGGCTTTATCAGGAGTAATACAACCCTCTATGCGTCCACTCAGAGAAAATTAAGGTCAGCCAAACTGGTGGAATTGGAATCTCGGTTTTCTACTTTGGATAATTCTCTCCAAAATAACTTTGATGTTAGTACAGCAACCCAGAGAGAGCTAGTTAAGAAAGAAATTAACTCCATTCTCAAGCGCCGCTCAGAATTTCAAATGAAACGCACAAGGCAAAACTACTATTTTAATAGTGCAAGACCCAGTCACTTACTGGCTTTACGTCTTAGATCCAATGAGCATTTTGCTGATATTGTTAGTGTCAAATCAACAACGGGAGCCATGGTTACAGAACCCAAAGAGGTCAATGCCACGTTTCGTGCTTTTTATGATGAGCTCTACACCTCCGAGGTCATTCACGATGATGCAGTATGCAATGATTTTTTATCCAACATACAGTTACCAACCCTTAGCGAGGCGGATGCGGAAGCCTTAGATAGACCGCTCCATCTGGCGGAATTACAGGAAGCTGTGCTCGCAATGCGTAGGGGCAAGTCGCCTGGTTTGGATGGGATACCCCCTGAACTTTATGCCATCTTTTGGGAAGATCTAGGTCAGCTGATGCTAGACATGTTTCGATATGCAATTGAAAGTGGCTCTTTCTCCAGGGATGTGAATGTAGCTATTATATCATTATTGTTGAAGAAGAACAAGGATCCCACAGATTGCGCAAGCTATAGACCGCTTTCACTTTTGAATTCTGATCTAAAAGTTTTTGCTAAGGTGCTTGCGCGTCGCTTGCAGGGTTTTATGACCACCTTAGTACACTGTGATCAGACAGGTTTCATAGGAACTAGACTAGCCTCTGATAATGCTAGACGACTATTGCATATCATCGATAGGGCTAAGGAGCTGAGGACCCCCGCCGCAGTGTTGTCGCTCGATGCGTTGAAAGCATTTGATCGTCTGGAATGGTCTTACCTGTGGGCTGTACTAGATAAAATGGGATTTGGTGCTTCATTCATACATTTTGTTAAAGTACTTTATTCTAATCCGTCAGCGATGGTCCTAACCGGTAAGATCTGTTCGCCGCTATTCACGATTGGCAGATCTTCAAGGCAGGGTTGTCCCCTTAGTCCTCTCCTTTTCGCACTTTCACTCGAACCCTTGGCTCAGACAGTGCGTCAGTCTGCAGATATTACTCCTGTTTCGATTAACAACACACAGCATCGCATTTCCCTATATGCTGATGATATTCTACTGTTCATTGAGAATGCACCACAGTCAATTACTCACGTCCTTCAAATTTTTGATCAGTTCAGTTCCATTTCCGGCTACAAAATTAATTGGACGAAGTCAGCCCTTCTACCTCTAAATGATCAGATGAGATCTGCTATCCTGCCGCCCATAATCCCAGTAGTAAGCCAATTCAAATATCTTGGCATAGATATTTTCCCCTCTCTTCAGGCTATTGTTAAGAACAACTATGGTGACACTCTAAATAAGATTTGTCTTGATTTAGATAGATGGTCATCTTTGCCCAACTCTCTCCAAGCTCGAGTTTCAATCATAAAGATGAATGTTCTTCCTAGGGTTAACTTTGTAAGCTCTATGCTCCCTTTGCCACCACCGCCGCAATACTGGAATAAGCTTCACTCTTCGATATCTAAGTTTGTGTGGAAAGGGAAACGCCCTCGTCTTAAACTTTCTCTATTACAACGTGCTAGAGATGATGGCGGCCTTTCATTGCCCAACTTTAAATTTTATTATTGGGCCTTCACGCTCCGCCCCCTTTTAAATTGGTTTAACCCAGCAAATAAGGTTTCTTGGAGAGAGCTTGAGGAGAGTTTAGTGCAGCCTGTTGAATTGAGAGATCTTATCTATTCAAACATAACTACACATCAATGCAAAGTTCGCTTTGGACCTATCATTTCTCATTTAGTGGCAGTTTGGAGGGCAGCTGAAAAGATGTGTAAGATTGATTGTAAATGGAACTTATTTTCCCCAGTGTTCAATAATCAAAGACTTTTAATCGAGGATCGCCCCATTCGCTTTCCAAGGTGGAGGGCTAAGGGGATTCGTACATTAGGGGACTTATTTGATAGAAATGGTTTACGACCTTTTCGAGATTTGTGTGACATCTTCAATCTGCCTGGAAATACCCTTTTTTTCTACTTCCAACTGAGAACGTCCATGAGGACCTACGGGGTCCCATGGCAAGCTCCCCTTAGATTGCACCCCTTCCATGAGTTTATCTGTGATGGTAACAGAACAAGAGGTTTGGTTTCCACCCTCTATGGTTTTTTATTAGACTGTAGTTATGGGCCCCTATCTGTTGATACTGTTTGGAGGAATGATGTACCAAATTTGGACCCTGACTTTTGTTGGGACACAGTATGGTCTAACATTAGGCTATCTTCTAGAAATCCAGACCATCAACAAATTCATTTAAATTTTGTTCATCGGACTTATTTAACTCCCCGCAGACTATGTGCTATGAGGATTTTGAATAATCCCAACTGCACTCTCTGCGCCTCAAATAGTATTGGTACCTTCCTTCACATGGTTTGGGAATGCCCAAATGTGTCGTCATTCTGGAATATGGTTGCCTCCAAACTTTCAACTGTTTTTAGTATTAATATCATATCTTCTCCTTCTTTATTTTTATTAAATGACGTCTCACAGTTGCAACTAAACAATATACGCAAGCGCATCTTCTTTGCTGGATTAACGGCGGCGAAGAAGATGGTAGCTACGCGGTGGAAACCTCCTCATACGTTAACGTTTCGCCAGTGGGCCTTGACCTTTCTAGATATAGTATATTTAGAGCAGTCGATAGCAAGGTTACACGGAGCAAAAGAAGAAAACATTAATATGTGGTCGGACATTGCAGATAAGCTTAAGGCTATGATTCAAGAAATCACTATATAGTGGTAACAGCCTAGCACAGGCATGCACTATTGTACATTCCGTGTTGGTCCGGGGAAAGGGGGTGGGTGGGTTTTCTTTTCCTTTTCTTGTTTTGCTATTGTTTGTGTTGTTTGTCTGTTAATTGCATTTTTCTTTTGATTAATGTTTTACTTTCTCTTGTTCTATTCATATGTATGTCTCTAATTTCATGTTTTGGAAAATAAAAATAATTGATAACAAAAAAAAAACAACTCAATTCTCAACATTAGCTTATTATTGAAGCTCCTATTCATTCTGACAGCCAAACCAGAAATACAGGGCAACCAGTTGCTTTCTGAAAATACTACGTTACTTAACCTTGAGTGTGTTTAAAATAATGTCCATTATTTAATCAATTTGTCAACAAAATGCAGAATGTGTGTTTATTTATTCTTGAATTGAACATTGATTAAACCCTGTTTTCTCCTCAGGACCTCCACCCAAACCTACACCCACAACAGCCATCATTGTTGGCGTTATCGTTGCTCTCCTTGCAGTAGTTTTGGTGCTGGGGGTGATTTTTCGTAGTAAGTTTCTCTACTGAATCTAAGTTACACATATAACATAACATAATGTTATATGCTGTAGAGAATGTGTGCTGTGTGTGGGCGTATCTATACATGCTGGATACTAACAAAACCTCCACCTCATGTCCGTCAGTCAGTCTGTTACGCTAATACACAACATTTCTTTACCTATCAACTTCAGTTCCTCCCTCCCATAGTTCCTCCCTCCCATTCCATCCATGAAGGCAGATCACAAAAAGTTGTAAGTTACACATTTGGTGTAACACTCTGTCACATGGGTCTGTGGCGCATCGCTGATTGGCTGTGGCTTTGCTCTTCTAACCTCACTCAGCTGTGCCCGTTCTCTCACAGTTGTATAACACTCATAGTCGGGGACCCAGTCCCCAAAATGGGAGGGGACCTGTGATTTTCTGCCGTACTTTTTATTTCTGTTTTATCTATTAGTTTGGTCACTAAGGTCCACAGAATGAGAGGCCTGCTCTGCCGGAAACATCGCGAAAAAAAGTTATGGCCATTTGTATATTCACTGTCCCATTGACTCCACTAGAAATATTAAAAAAATAAAAAACATCTGCTTTAATTAGCATGTGAGGGGTCAAATTAGGGGTTCTTCATGATTCTGAATCCATTGCAAGCATTTGTTTTGCATAAAAAACATTGCTTGGGTTACTTTTCGGCAGCCCAAAACTGTGAAAAGTGGAAAAAAAGTGATGACTCATCACTTTTGACTGTTTTGGAGGGTTGATATCTTGCCCAAGGAATGTTTTTTATGCAAAACAAATGCTTGCAATGGATTCAGAATCACGAAGAATCCTTAATTTGACCCCTCACATACTAATTAAAGCAGACTTTTTTTTCTTTTTTTAATATTTCTAGTGGAGGCAATGGGACAGTGAAAATACAAATGGCCATAACTTTTTTTTGCGATGTTTCCGGCAGAGCAGGCCTCTCATTCTGTGGACCTTAATGACCAACCTAATAGATAAAACTGAAATAAAAAGTACGGCAGAAAATCACAGGTACCCCTCTTTTCTTTGAGCTTTTGGCCATGTGGGTCCTCAACTATCAGTCTTGGCTGTGACTTTCACAGACAGCTCAGCTGTTTAACCGATCTGTGTGTGTGTGTGTGTGTGTGTGTGTGTGTGTGTGTGTGTGTGTGTGTGTGTGTGTGTGTGTGTGTGTGTGTGTGTGTGTGTTGGGGGAAATCTCTTCTTGCCCTTACAACATATTACTTGTCTGTTTACCGGTATATCCTCTTATCTTCTTAAAATGATAGTTTACATTTAAATGGAATCTAACATTTAATGTTGTTTTTTGTTGCTGTTTTTTTGTTCTTCAAGTGTATGTTTTTAAAAGTATTGTTTTTATATTACAGCTAATGTCATATGTCATGTCATGTCATGTCATGTCATGTCATGTCATGTCATGTCATGTCATGTCATGTTGTCACTGTGTTTGAATTTCATCTCAGATCCTATAAGGAAGATGTTTTCATCACCTGAGTCTAAGCGTGAGCGTGATCCTGAAGGTGTGTGAGAACTGTGATGACACGCCCTATAATATATATATATATATATATATTAGGGCTGGGATGCGATTAAAATTTTTAATCTAATTAATTACAGGCTCTGTGATTAATTAATCGCAATTAATCACATTTTAATCGCACATCGATATTTGACCTGAGAAGATTTTTTTTTCAAGTAAAACATCAAAAAATCAACAAGTGAGTTTTTTAAATCTAAATTTCGCATCCACTGGGCCAAGCAAAGCGCTCTGATCGGCTACTTCTCCCTTTGCGTTTGTTTTCTCTTCTTGGTTGGTGCATCGCTATGATCGGTATGCCCGAAACTGAAGGTTCTGTGGTGCAAAAACTACGTGCGATTAAAATGAGTTAATTTTTTTAATCGCGTTAATTTTCTGTAATTAATTAATCGCAATTAATCAGTTAAAGTCCCAGCCTTAATATATATATATATATATATATATATATATATATATATATATATGTATATATATATGTGTGTGTATATATATATATATATATATATATATATATATTTTTTTTTTTTTTTTTTTTTTTTGAGCGGTGCTAACCGCTCCTATAGACCGTTTTTTTACCAAAACTATGATGTCACAAATGATGATGACATGAGTTCGCTAGACCAATGAAACACTTCGATTCTGTTGATCTGTCCATGATGTCATAGTCACAGAGGCACCCGATTTGTTCACCCTGATTTAGAACGCGTTTAGGCCGCGTAAAATATGTCATAGCGCGTTTAGGCCGCGTAAAATACGTCATAAAAAAATTATTAAGCGGTGCTAACCTTGAATTTCAAAATTATATTAGATGAATATCATTTATAAGCGATAAAATAACCACACTTTTAGACAGACTGTGGAAAATCTTACAGGTTATAAATGATAGGCAGCTAATACAAGTTTAAAATACAAATGAACAGACTTTGAAAAACTAAAATATTCATCTTCTGCATGGCCTCTTCTCGCCTCTCTGGAGACCTCTCTGGAGGTAAATAAGGTCACTTATCATTACACTATGACACTCTTACAAGTTACAATCCGTAGCTTGGTCAACTAACTGATGAGAAATGACGATAACGACTTATATAGTCTGAGCAGACCTCTAGACTGACATCATACACTACAAAAAGAATATTGCCATGCATGCCTATTAGGGTGCATCAAAATTCAATGCAACAAAATTTCATCTCATTCCATCTAGAACTTTGTTCCACTGTCTATACAAATGATTTTAGCAAAGTTTGGGGGAAATTCATTCATAGTTGTGAAACGCAGTGCAACGCACGCAGCAGGTCAAATTTAGGAAAAAGTGAAATTTCGGCTACTTTTAGAGCTTTCATTTCTTGATAACATGACATGACAATTTCTCAAAAATACAACAAATAGTTTGTGAGAAGGTGTTTTTGACAAGAGAAAGCATGTTTAATCATGAAGAAACATTTACATTTTCATTGAAAGTCACTGAAAAATGATTGAAAATCTTGAAATATTGTCCTAGTTAAGTGACATTTCGGCTGCTTTTAGAACTCTCATTTCTTGATAACATGACATGGCAATTTCTCAAAAATACAACAAATAGTTTGTGAGGAGGTGTTTCTGCCAAGAGAAAAGGTGTTTAATCAAAAAGAAACATTTACATTTTCATTGAAAGTCACTGAAAAATATTTAAATATTGTCCTAGTCATTCACTGTGTTCAGCTTGCACTTATAGGAGTGAAGATTGGGCTGTTCACGGCGGTCATGCTCAACTAAATGCAGCACATTCTGAAGGTGTTGCTCACTTGGCTGCTGCCACAAAGTCTGATGTGAGTTTGACCCCTCACTCGGCACAGTCATTCACAACATTGATGGCACGCACATTCACCACACCTGCCTGGAATGATGCACTGGTACCCCAGTCCTCTACATTGAGTGGAAGAAATGCTGTAACTGGTGCATACCAAACCAGCAGTCTGGGTTGGCAAGGTCAGCTAACCTGGTGGCCGGTGAGAGAACTGGAAACTTTGGCTTACAGAAACCAGTGCCAAAGTGCTACTGTGGGGCTCGCATGGGGAGGTTAACTGGTTTGTGCTCCAAGATGGCATCCGCAAGTGCATGCTGCTGATCAGCTGGCATCTTGGTGCTGAGGAGTGCCAGGGGCAGCATCTAGTGGTGCTTCCTGCGCTTTCATGGCTGATGTTGCAATGCCCTCGTCAACAGACGTACTCAGTTGTTTGAGGTAATTCCGTGCAGCATCTACTGCTGTTACAGCTCAGCCACCATGTTGCGTAGATGCGTAATGAAGTTGGCAAATGCCAGAATCTTTGGCACCTGCTGCAGTGTGGTGACGGTGCCATGGGGATGCAAGATGTGCTGTTCCATCAAAGCCAGCTAGAGAGTGTAGAGGAGCTTGCCCATCCAGCGTGCCTTGTGCACAGTCCAGGTCGTTGGAAGTTTGACACAGCTGCACAAAGTCATGGTAGTCGCACTCACCTCGTCTGTAGTCTATCACTGCAGCAGCACACATGGTGAATTCAGCACTTAACTTGCCCAGGAACAATGGGCCACTGTAGTTGTGCAGCAGCAAACTCCAGTTGTACTTTAGACACCTAAACAACCTCTGGTGAGGGTGAGGTCAGTGAAGATGTGGCTGAGGAGCACTTCACCAATGTGATACCAGCACCCGGACAAGAGCAGTGGTCTACCAAGTGAGAGCTGGATGGCAATGCAGGCTGCTGTGAGATTGCCTGTGTTTGATGAAATGGTGTCGAATACCATATTGACAACCTGGTCGGCACAGCACCAGCCCTGTAGTAGTTTGCATGTCAGCCAGGTGATCATCTCTCCGCACGCCTCGTCTTTCCCCTTTGTGGATGGGGCACACTAGATGCTGCCCCTGGCACTCCTCAGCACCAGCTGATCAGCAGCATGCACTTGCAGATGCCATCTTGGAGCACAAACCAGATAACCTCCCAATGCGAGCCCCACAGTAGCACTTTGGCACTGGTTTCTGTAAGCCAAAGTTTCCAGTTCTCTCACCGGCCACCAGGTTAGCTGACCTTGCCAACCCAGACTGCTGGTTTGGTATGCACCAGTTACAGCATTTCTTCCACTCAATGTAGAGGATTGGGGTACCAGTGCATCATTCCAGGCAGGTGTGGTGAATGTGCGTGCCATCAATGTTGTGAATGACTGTGCCGAGTGAGGGGTCAAACTCACATCAGACTTTGTGGCAGCAGCCAAGTGAGCAACACCTTCAGAATGTGCTGCATTTAGTTGAGCATGACCGCCGTGAACAGCCCAATCTTCGCTCCTACAAGCGCAAGCTGAACACAGTGAATGACTAGGACAATATTTCAATATTTTTAAACATTTTTCAATGAAAATGTAAATGTTTCTTCTTGATTAAACACCTTTTCTCTTGTCAGAAACACCTTCTCACAAACTATTTGTTGTATTTTGGAGAAATTGCCATGTCATGTTATCAAGAAATGAAAGCTCTAAAAGTAGCCGAAATATCACTTTTCCCTAAATTTGACATGCTGCGTTGCACCTCTAACTATGAATTAATTTTCCCCAAACTTTGCTAAAATCATTTGTATAGACAGTGGAACAAAGTTCTAGATGGAATGAAATGACGTTAAATATTTTGCATTGAAATTTGATGCACCAACACTGATTTGCGCAGGAATTAGTTTGCACCGCTCACTTCGCACGGGTGCGATTTTTTTTTTACATATTCACTGAGTAGCTTTGTCACAGAGCACCTTTACTGTACTCTACTGTATATTATACTGCTGGGTGATGGAGAAATTAATGAAGCTGGGTATTATTACAGTCTAGGCCGGGGTCTGATTAAAACAAACAGGGGAAAAACACAGAATCATCTTTTCACTGATTAAAAAATGGCTTACTTTATTTTTTTCAAATTCAGGCAATTCCACTGTAATACTATTACTTTCATATTCTAGGTAGACTAAATTAATTTGTGTGTGTGTGTGTGTGTGTGTGTGTGTGTGTGTGTGTGTGTGTGTGTGTGTGTGTGTGTGTGTGTGTGTGTGTGTGCGTGCGTGCGTACGTTTGCATTTCATAGACCAATATCGACCAAGAGCTTTTCCATCACCAAACAGTGATCCACAAGAACATGGTATGTACAGGATGTTTGAGAGAACCAAGTAGCACGCACATCTTGCAAAAGATTCTCCGGGTGCCGAGCAAAAAATACGTACAGGAGAGAAGGAGATGCTCGCACACCGTCATGGGCTCCCAGGTAAGTTTATTGAATAAACTTACCTGGGAGCCCATGACGATGTGCGAGCCTGTCCTTCTCTGATGTACACGATGTTTCATTTGTTTATCATTGTTATTAATTTAGCTATGATTTATCTTTGGTTTCAGCAGCCATTTTCTATTCATGTTTCACTTTGACCCTTTTTCATGTATTATCTCTCCCTTCCTCCCCCGCACCTTCCGACCAATATTGTCAACATACTTCTTTATAGAACTGGATATTTCAATAGGTCTTTGACACATGCAAACAGTCGGTCGTAATTACCACTTAGTTCATTGTCTGTATATTTTCCAAAACACATAAGTTAACACAATATTTTTAATGAAAAAAAGTCTGTAAGGTCACATGTTCTGAGCAATTATCAGCTATTTTTGCTTTGAGAAATTGTATAGGTTTAAGTAGTTCATTGGTTAATAATGTAGACCAGACGTCAAACAGAATACCTTATACTGTAGCTCAGGGATGAGTTGTGAGCTGGTATGCCTATTTTCATTGTTCATACAGTAGTATGACACATTATGTACGGCTTGAGTGGTTTATCCTTGTCAATAATTTTGATAATGTGAGATCAAGCTGCTTTTACATAGCTCAGTGACTACAGCAGTAGAAACAAGATGTCCTTTTAACATTAGAATGATCAAGAACTCTCATTGGAGGACCACATCTACCATAACATGCTCTGTTCTTTGGTCATTTAGAAACTCCTGATCCTGTGTGTCAACAACTCAAGTCTATTCTAAAGGAGAAGTTTGAGTGTTTGTTGGAGTGGACAAAAGAAGGACCAAAAACACTTCTGAATAAGATCTACACAGAGCTCTACATCACAGAGGGAGACAGTGGAGAGGTCAATAAAGAACATGAGGTCAGACAGATTGAAAAAGCATCCAGGAAACCAGCTGGACTAGAAATACCAATCAAATTAGAAGACACCTTTAAGCCTTTACCTGGACAAAATAAACCAATCAGAACAGTGATGACAAAGGGAGTGGCTGGTATTGGCAAAACAGTCTTAACTCATAAATACACACTGGACTGGATAGAAGACAAAGCCAACAACATTTTCCATTTTGTGTTTCCATTCACTTTCCGAGAGCTGAATTTGATGTTGAAAGAGAAGAAGAATTACAGCCTGGTGGAACTAATTCATTACTTTTTTGGTGAAATCAAGGAAGCAGGAATATCCAGTTTCAACAGTTCCAAAGTTCTGTTCATCTTTGATGGTCTAGATGAGTTTCGGTCTTCTCTACAGTTCCAGGAAAATAACATCTGGATTGATGAAACGCAGCCAACATCAGTGGATGTGTTACTGGCAAACCTTATCAGTGGTCACCTGCTTCCCTCTGCTCGCATCTGGATAACAACACGACCTGCAGCAGCCACTCGGATCCCTAGAGATTATGTTGACAGGATGACAGAGGTTAGAGGGTTCACTGATGACCAAAAGGATCAATACTTCATGAAGAGATTCAGTGATGATGAAAACCAGGCCAGAACAGTCACCTCACACATCAAGACATCACAAAGCCTCCACATCATGTGTCACATCCCAGTCTTCTGTTGGATCATTGCTTCAGTTCTGGAGAACATGTTGAAAAAAGCGGTGAAAATATCACTGCCAAAGACACTGACTGAGATGTACCTCCGTTTCATGGACGTTCAGTCTGAACAGACGAATGTGAAGTATCATGACAAAGATCAGACACATGGTGACTGGAATCCAGAGAAGAATACAAGAGCCATTCTGTCTCTGGGAAAACTGGCTTTTGAACAGCTGAAGGAAGGCAACCTGATCTTCTATGAAGCAGACCTGATAGAGTGTGGCATTAATATCAGAGATGCAGCTGTGTATTCAGGAGTGTTCACCCAGATGTTTAAAAAGGTGAAGGGTGGGTGGGTCAAGGAAGAGGTGTTCTGCTTTGTTCATCTGAGTGTTCAGGAGTTTCTGGCTGCTCTTTATGTCTTTCACACATTCATCCAAGATGGTGTCAACCTACTGTCAACCTCCAAGTGGTCCAAGCTATTTAGATGCAAATCTAAGATCAAACACCTTTACCAGAGTGCTGTAGACATGGCCATACAGAGTGAAGATGGACACTGGGACTTGTTCCTCCGTTTCCTGCTGGGCCTCTCATTGGAGACAAATCAGAGTCTCTTACAAAGACTGTTGGGACAGACAGGAAGTAGATCACAGGCAAATCAGAATGTCAAGTACACCAAGAAGAATCAGGAATCAGTCAAGGTCAATGAGAATCCATCTCCAGAGAGCATCATTCTGTTGGGAGATACAGAAAGTAGCGATCAGACCAATCAGGAATCAGTCAAGGGCAATGAGAATCCATCTCCAGAGAGCATCATTCTGTTGGGAGAGACAGGAAGTAGTGATCAGACCAATCAGAAAACTGTCAACTACATCAAGGAGAAGATCAGGGAGAATCCCTCTCTAGAGAGAAGCATCAATCTGTTCCACTGTCTGAATGAGCTCAACGATCATTCTCTAGAAGAGGAGATCCAACAGTCCCTGAGTTCAGGACGTCTCTCCACAGAGAAACTCTCTCCTGCTCAGTGGTCAACTATAGCTGCCATGTTGCTGTCATCAGGAAAAGATCTGGATGTGTTTGACCTGAAGAAATACCAAGCTTCAGAGGAGGCTTTTCTGGGGCTGCTGCCACTGGTCAAAGCCTCCAGTAGAGCAGTGTAAGTGCACTGATAACTGGATACATTTAATATATTATATCATTGTTCTGTTACTTCAAGCATTTTAGCATTCCTCATGTGACAAATAGTGAAAATTGCAGATCTACAGCTCACAACATGTGATGTGAGCTTGTGGATATGTTATTTTAGCTATTTTTTGAATAATGCAAACGTTTTCATTTTGATAATTTATAATGACATGCCCAAAATAGGGAGGGCAAGGGTTAACACTGTCTGTAACCTCCGAGAGAGCTTAAGAGAAAGTTCATTAAAATCAGCAGAAGTCTTATAGTAGTTCAACATATCCAAGAAGACCTTAGTGAAACATAGACTAATCTAAACACTGTGTGTGTGTGTGTGTGTGTGTGTGTGTGTGTGTGTGTGTGTGTGTGTGTGTGTGTGTGTGTGTGTGTGTGTGTGTGTGTGTGTGCGCGCGCAACAGAGTTGTAAAAAATAAACGTTTACAATTTATTTTGCTGACAGATAGACTTGCAAAAACCTTTATGGAATAGGAATGACAACATAATGGTAAAATAATTATAGTATTGTTAATATAATATAAGATATAAATTACAGAATACAAATATTGGTTTCATCCACAAATGTTTGTTTCTCCAGGCTGAGTGGCTGTAACCTGTCAGAGAGATGCTGTGAGGAGTTATCATCAGTTCTCTCCAACTCCTCTAGTTTGAAGGAAATTGATCTCAGTAACAATGATTTGACCGATTCAGGAGTGAAAAAACTCTCTGCTGGACTGGGGAGTCCAGACTGTACACTGGAGACACTCAGGTCAGTATTCCTGAACATGTACAGAACACCATTCATATTCTGGTTTAAATACATGTGGAGATTAACCTGTCTATTTAATACTTTTATAACTAATGTTCCTCCAGGCTGAGAGGCTGTAACCTGTCAGAGAGATGCTTTGAGGAGTTATCATCACTCTTAAGCTCCAACTCCTCTAGTTTGAAGGAAATTGATCTCAGTAACAATGATTTGACCGATTCAGGAGTAGAAAAACTCTCTGCTGGACTGGGGAGTCCAGACTGTACACTGGAGACAGTCAGGTCAGTATTCCTGAACATGTACAGAACACCATTCATATCCTGGTTTAAATACATGTGGAGATTAACTTGATTATTTATTATTCTTCAACATTCATTTATGTTTTATTAGGTGGAGGCAAATTCTGATACTGGATACATTATGCTATCTTTCTTTTACAGAAAAAAATAAAGACAACATGGTAATGTTTTTTTTTCACTAATGAACACATTATTTGTATCACTAATGTTTCACCAGGCTGAGTGGCTGTAACCTGTCAGAGAGATGCTGTGAGGAGTTATCATCAGTTCTCAGCTCCAACTCCTCTAGTTTGAAGGAAATTGATCTCAGTAACAATGATTTGACCGATTCAGGAGTGAAACAACTCTCTGCTGGACTGGGGAGTCCAGACTGTACACTGGAGACACTCAGGTCAGTATTCCTGAACATGTACAGAACACCATTTATATCCTGGTTGGAGATTACCTTGATTAATTTATTCACATTTAATCAGAGGGTGACAGACAAAGCCAGACAATAGCTATTGCAACTTTAACTAGAAAGTGTGGTTGAACTGACGATGATCATTTATATTTTATATTGTGATAAAGCATGACCAATCCTGTCTGATTGGACATTATATTGTCCAAGATATCTGGAATTTTCAACCCTTCAGTTGGTTTACAAAAAGCACTTTAGCTGGCATAAAGGTTCTCAGACCTAGAACAATAGTGTGTTGCCTATAGCAACCACACTCATAGAGGACTCCACTCACCTGGACCATAAACTGTTGACCTGCTCCCATTGGACAAGAGGCTGCGCTCCATCAAAGCCAAAACTGATGTTAGAAATTTAAGCCACAATGAATGCACTTTCACAGTTCTGCCTTGCTGTACGATATAGTATTGTTTGCAAAAGACAAATAAAGTGAACCTTGAACCAAATGAATTTAGTTCAAGGTAATAACAACCCTGGCTGTTACGTGCGTGCGTGCGTGTGTGTGTAGGTTGTCAGGCTGCATGGTCTCAGAAGTAGGCTGTTCTTATCTGGTCTCAGCTCTGAGATTAAACTCCCATCTCAAAGTACTGGACTTGAGCTTCAACCATCCAGGAGACGGAGTTAAGCTCCTCTCTGCTCTACCATTGGAGACTCTGAGGTATGGACAGAACTGTAATTGTATTCTTCATGGTTTAGAGTAAGGAGATCATATGGTAACGCTGTTTCTATTATTGAATGGAATACGTAGACCTTACGCTGTGTCTCCTCCACCCACAGTGTCGACCATGGTGGTGATTGCATGCTGCAACCTGCAGGTCCGAGGAAGTTGTGTAAGTGTGAATTCTGTTTCATTCATTAAATCAAAGTATCACACATCCAGCTATGTGGATGAACAGTTAGTATACATAGCAGCATGTGACATTCACTCATTCACATCCTTCTGTGAATGAACAGGATAATTACTCTAAGTTGAGTTGTTTTCGATCCCAAAGAAACAGATAGGGTTGTAATAGTCTGGTAGGATTCACCTTGAAACATGGGCTGCATATTGTTCTAGTGTTTTTGGTTGGTTTCTTTTCTGAATGTTTTGAAGGTTTGCACAGGGCTCTACTTCCTGTATTGTCCCAGCTCAGATTCTGAGCCTGGGACAACTTCCTGCCCCAGGAATATCATAGTTTTGGCCCAGAGGTTCTTCTCGCCCCCCTAGTGGCGAAAAAAAGAACCTCTGGGAACTCAGATTGGGGTTGTAACAGTTCATCCATTCTGGAGTTGTGATTTGGCCTTCCGTGGTCCATGTTGTACTTTTTACTCCACTACAATAACAGCTTGCTGATTTGTGTGTGCATCTGCTTGTGTAAAATGAGTCTCTAAGTAAGTTAAGTAAAAGTATCAATACCACATAAGCCCTGCATTTAACATTTTATTGATTAAAAAGTACAGCATCAAAATATACCTATAAAAGTCTAAGTGACAAAAGTAAGGCACAAAAGTCAGTTTAACTCCCCCCCACATTTTCAAAAATAGCAGATCTACAATCTTACAACGCAATGTGATGCAATGTGAGCTTGTATACTGTATCACCTATTTTACAATAATATGTTTATAAAATAGGACTTGGTTAAAGTGTGTTATTTTTAGTGGAATAAAAAGTATAATATTTGCCTCTGATTTGTCAAATGTAAAAAGAAAATGCAGATCTACAAGCTCACAACTTGTCGCAATGCAACATGTTGTGAGCTTGTAGATCTGCTATTTTCAAATAACAGTAACAGTATAAAATAGGGCTTAAGGCTCATTCCCACTGGACGCGATAAAGATAACAATAACAATATGTCTGCGTTCACATCAATTATGACGCTTTATCGTTGTGGTGTTGACGCTGCCATCCATTTCAATTGAAACCCATATTTTTTTATCACGCTCAGTGGGAAAGGGCCTTTAATCTTAGATATTAATGGTAATCCAAAGCTGCATACTGTAATTAGTAAGTAAAGTTTTCAAATAATTGTAGTGGAGTAAAAAATGCAATATTTGCTTCTGAGATGTAGTGGAGTAGAAGTACAACTGGAAACATGTAAAGTATAAGTAACAACTTAAGTACAGTACTTGTGTAGATATACTTTGTTACTTTACCACTGACAACTTCAGCCCTATATGCTCATACTGTAAAACAATAGTGAAAATAGCAGATCTACAAGCTTACAGCACATTGCGATGCAAAGCATTGTGAGCTTGTAGATCTGCTACTTTCATTAATTATTTAAGCTTGTAGATATGCTACTTCCACTAATTATTTAAACATTTTTGTGAAAACACAATAAAATCCTCAGTGTTAATTTATACACTTGTAACTCTGAGAATGTATTAGTGTAACCAAAATGACCAGTAATTTGTACACAAATAAACAGAAAAGGCATTTATTCAACATTATACTTGAGTTAAAGTACACGTGTATTGCATCAAAATATACTTACAGTCCAAAAGTAAAAGTACTCATTAGGAATGGCCAGGATTTAACTTTATTTTTTTAATCTGTCAGATGTTTTCAAAAATATCAGATCTACAAGTTTACAACGCGCCACGATGCGACACATTGAGAGCTTGTAGATCAATGTGTCGCATTGCAACATATTATGAGATCTGCTTTGTTCACTATTTTTGATTAATTAATGTTTTACAAATGTTGATAATTTGCCCAAAATAGGGATGTCAGGTTCAATCCATTAAAACCTGGAAAGCATCTGTTTTCATTTTAGATTTAGTCTTGGCTACATAACCCTTAAAGGAGTAGTTCACCCCCAAAATGACTTATTCTATTGATTACTCGCGCCATGTAGACTTGAGTTCAATAATTTTGAGTTTTTGTCACATTCCTAAGACAATAATTTGATAACAATAAATGTATCCCCATTGATTTTGGATGGAGACCTCCATCCGGAATCAATGGTTTGAAAATAGCAGATCTACAAGCTCACAACGTGTCCATCATGACACATTGTGAGCTTGTAGATCTTCTATTTTCAAATAGCCAAGGTATAAATAGGGCTAAATTGGTTAATGTAGCCTATATGTTTTATAATGTCATAATTGATATCTTCAAAGTAACTGGCAAGGTACTGGCATTTCGGGTGGCACTTCGCTGGCATTTCGGCTGGCATCTCGCCTAACCTGACTCTCATTCCTGGGTATGACCCTGATTAAACGATACAACTTGTCTCTTAGCAAAATATAAGCACACCATTCCTGATAAAGCCGGTCGATTTGACATAATGGTGTGAGTGTGTGGCGCAAAAACTGTGGGCAGTGAAACGCGCAGAAAAACCCCATAACTATAGTGTGTTGCCCTGTTAGGGCAACCACACTAATAAGCTAGCACTTCTGTCTGTATTTCAGAATAAAAAACCTACAATGTTGCAATGATATTCCACAACTCAGTTATCATATTTATTATAGCATTTTCTTAGTACAAAACAAAATATGTTTCTGTCTCTCTTTACTTATTCCACATTGTGGACATTTCTTTTTCAATATATGCTGGGCTGCATATAGCAACAGTACCTAAAACCTACAAAGGGTAGCCAAATGATGTCTGTCACGTCAACATAAAAGGGTTAGTATTAGGGATGGCCAACGGTTAACCGTTACCGTTTAACCGATAAGAAATTGGTTACCGGTAAACACTAACGGTTAATTTTGACCGATAAAAAAAGAAAAGCAACCCATGTGTCACACCAAAAGCCCCGTACACCAATGTCTATGCAACATCAACTCATCAACCATGCAACTATACGCGCTGTGGACACACATTTCTGGACACCAATGTCTGTGTAACATCCATGCATGCACTGCGAGTCTGCGAGTGCGACGCTAGATCTGGAATCGTACACGGCACGCTGACTTGTTCATCAGGAAACAAATGCTCCGAAACAGACCGTCACATTGAATCCCATTTAAGAAGAGCTTACAACACAACTTTCTAATGTTACATGACGTGTGGAATGCTAAAGTGGATCTCTGCCTCGGCACACGGGCGAGAGAGAAAAATATTAATTAAATGTTTGATGTTTCAACCATTCCAAAAGTCATAAGATTGGAAGTTATTGCTCTACACAACAAACACAGAGGAGAGGGGGAAGTGCGAAGGGGGTCCGCTCAATGCGGACCCAGTCAGTGCGAAGTAAGTGCGAGCGTCTGCTTCTGCTACAGCCAGGGATGTGCAGAGAATGTTAGAGAGGCAGGGGCTGACATTTCTAAAAGGGCCTTTTGGTGGACAATTCTCTTGAATGCAGCCTTCAGTTATGGTATGGAAAGGGGAAATTTGCATTTCTTTTACCATAGTAAAAAAGAAAATTAATTCATGGTCTGAAGAGGGCACTTTTTATAGACTGATAAAAGGGAAGGGGCTCAAGCCCCCTTTGTCTAAATGTGTGCACGTGCCCGCATCACAATCACATTACAGACTTTTTATTTCAATCCCACTGTTTCTTTGCAAAAAACTAATTTCTTTTAGAAAACATTTGTATTCTTGTTTCTCCTAGTTTTATTGTTTTTAATGTGTAAATATGGCACTTTATTATGGGGGAAAAACGGGTGTATTTTCCTTTTTTAAATCGCTAAAATAGCACATTTTTGAACACATGTCCTTAACGGTTAACGGTTAATTAACCTATAGGGCCTTACGGTCATCGGTTAAGAAAAATTCTCCATTTGGCCATCCCTAGTTAGTATTAATTTGGGGTCCTTGACACACAAAGGTTAGAAAACCACTAGCACATATATGTATTTATTGAGAACAATAGGCCTACACATAAATATATCTCCTATCATGTAGCCTACACAAGAGCATAGAAGCTCTTGAGACAGACACTTAAAACCTGGATGAAAATAGCCGATCTACAAGCTTGTAGTAATCTAAATCTACAAGCTCACAACGCGTCCCATTGGTATGTATCACACCAGTCCTCTGTCACCTTCACTGGCTCCCAGTCAAACAAATAACAGCTTTTGTTGTTTTTCTAAGTACTCAAAGACAAAATAGAGATATAATGGTATACATGGTTGTAGGGCTGACCTTCGATTACTTTTTTTATAATTGAAGCTTAATCGAAGCTTTCTTTCGAACTTCGAAGCTTCGATGACGGCGAGCGGGGGGGGGGGGGGGGTTGGGGGGTCAGGGTTTCCTGCAGGAAAAAGTCTTGACCAGGGGGGGATCTCATGGCGCACGCGCAAAGCGCGTGCGCCATGAGATCCCCTCTAAATTAATTAATTATTTAGAGTAATTAATTCACTTAATTTTTAATATTAATTCTTATTTTTGCCCTATAAAAACACATGAGTGTGCCCATGATGACGGAAAACACAACTACATGCTATCATCCACATTTATTCAACATTGAATCTACAATAAAATATAATATAGCCTATGGATATAGTTATAAGAGTATCCTAATATTTAGGGACTTGTCTTTAATAGACAGAGACACAATGCGCACTGTGAGCTTGTAGATCAGCTATTTCCACTACTTCTTAAATAGGCCTATTTGTTTTCTAAGATAATTTCTTAGATCATTTGTATTTTTTTATTCGTGAAATTAGAAAAATAATCTACTTTTTTTTATCATGAATGTTTAGCTTTTTTTGGGAGGGAATGTTTTTTGAAAATGTTTTGAAATAAGTTTGTAATTAAAAACGAAATGTAGGAAACCAAAAATGATGGGACCCAAAAAATGTGTCAACGACCCACAAATGGGTCCCGACCCAGGGTTTGGGAAACAGTGTTATACATCACAGATGATTTATTTAGTGGATTCTCCTGGCTGACTTTTTGCAATCTAGTCATCGTCAAATAAAAGGTTGATCCTTTTCACTTGTAACTGGAGCTCAGTTAGTCTGTTCTTGAGAGACTTTTTGTAACTAGTGTAGTCTCTGTAGGCAGAAAGAACAGAGGCATAACAGCGAAACGCTCCCAGGTCAAGGCATTAGCGTTAGCATGTACAGTAGCTAGCGCATCATCGTCGAGTAAAATCAACAAGGATATAATTGATTATATAACGTCACGCATCGATGCAGACTAGCACACGACCGCGATGCAAGCGAATCAAAAACCGTAAGTCCACAGTCACTGGCTGTACAACTACAGACAGTACACCACACTACTGTAGGCTACAGCAACTTTGCAAGCTTTGCAACTTTAAGTTTGAGCGCCCAGCCTGCTCTGTGGCTCGCAGTGCAGTGGCTGGCTGGGCTCATTCTGAGCGCTGTCTGAGCGTTGACGTCGCATGCAAGAGAAGGGAGCGCTTGATTTGTTACAAAATAAAACCGACCAACTTCCCCATCCACTTTCAACACTATTGTACTGACTAAACGGGCGGAGCAGAGAATAAGAAATAAACGCTAATTTTTAAATACCCTTGGGGGGGCGGGGGGGTTTTCTGGCCGGGCGGGGCGCCTGGCCTGTAAAGTGCTGCAGGAAACCCTGGGGGTGGTAGGGAGCAAAAGTTTATCGGTTACATAAGTGATAACTGTTAAAAGGAAATGTGTTTAAAAATGCGCGATTTACACAATTTTAAAAGGGAAAACACACCAGTTTTTTCCTCATAATAATGCTCCTTATTTTCATTAAATAGTACAACAATACAACGAGGAAGAAGAAGATACGAATGTTTTCTACATTAAAGAAAGGTGTTTTTGCAGGACAAGTAGGATTGACATAATCACATCACGTCAGTAATGTAACAAAGAGCGGCTGCAACAGCAAACCCTGCAGCGCGACTCGAGCCCTATATAACAAACAGATTAACTCCCAAGTCCCAAGGTGTTGTACACTGTTATAGTAGATTTTATAGTAAATAATTGCACTGCACTGTGTCTGAATTAAAGTTCCACACTCATCAACCGAAAGCTGATGGTCAGGCTCAGACAACGTAGCCTACTCTATGCGGGCGCGACTATTGAGCTTGCAGCAGATCCGATGTAAACTTCATCAACACCACGACAACGTAACCCTAGCAAGTTGGGTTTTAAGCTCTTTTTTCCTCTTTAAAACGGGATCGACGCTGACGGGGTCCGTTTTGTAAAATCCAATTTTCGCTGTTTGTTTCCTTGCGTTGAGTTGTGTGTCTGTCAGCGAGTGGAAGACAGCAAACGCATGCATGGATCATGTTACACCTACAATGGTTTAATAACGAAATGTGTGACAGCATCGCATAGTTGCATTGGGTGATGTTACTCAGACATTGGTGTCACACATTTCGGTGCCGAAACGCATGTCGGTGTATATGTGACAGCGCGCTGTCTTTTCTTTTTTTTTCTTCATCATCGACCATTCTGATGGCTTCATGTTGTTGTTGGCTTGTTATTAATGTTAACACGTGTGTGAGAAGGGGGTGACGCTATCACGCTAGAGTGGAGCGAGCCGCATGCAAGCTAAGGCACGCGGCCCCCCCAAAGGACAAACGGCCGCGGCCGATTATTCGAATTTATTTTTCAAATTCGAATACCGTGCCTTCGAACGAAGCTTCGAATATTCGAATTTTTTGGGTCAGCCCCACATGGTTGTTGACGTGATGTGACAATGGATATAGTTCTAAACAGGACATGGGTGAAAATCAGCAGGGCGCCCCGAGGAATCGAACCCCGGTCCAAGAATGAACTCAGAGTGCCAACTACGCCTTATTGCTTTTTGACACCATACCACATGAGTATATAGGTTCTACATCACATCAACAGAAATTGTACAACACAGTCCTGTGTTTACTGACTGACCTGTAATTAAAGACTGGCCATTCATATCTCAGATACAGTAATTTTCTGTAGTTTTTTGAGAAAATTAAAGGCTTTTAAGTGCGCCTTATAGTCCGGAAAATACGGTACTTTGTGCTTTAACTATTGAAAAACAGCAGATATATAAGCTCACAGCGCGGCAACGAGTGCCTCGCTGCGAGCTTGTAGATTGATTGAAGACTTTATTAGAAGTTTGCAAAGAAAAAAGTACAGTTACATGACGGTACAGTTCACTGGTACAAGGTCAACTAAAAGGAGATCCTAGGAAAGCACTTGGCTTATTTACACAGGAAACCATTGAAGTAGCTCATATAAAAATGTTGAACATTTGTGCAAAACTTATGTTTCTATGTCAGTGGTGCTCAAATCTTTTCATGTGAAGGACCCCCAAAATGATATGTATTTGGCTCAATATTTAGTTCCAGGGACCCCCCAGAAGCAAAATTTTAGTTACAAATGTTTGCTTAAAAAATACATATATTTGGTGCCGCGCTGTGAGCTTGTATATCTGCTGTTTTTCAATAGCTAAAGTAAGGCCCCTCCACCTTGGGCCCTAGTAACTCAGTCCCCCCCCCCCCAGTCATACTGTAGTGTAGCTTTAAGGTCCGTGAAATGAGCAGAAAGAACGTTTCCGGTCTGGGCGCTAGCAGAAATAAGCCAGGCTCCAGCCTTCAAAATAAAAGTGCGGTAAATAATGTATATTTAAAAGACACAAATGTATTTAGAAGATGAGTATATGATGAATGTCTCTATACTAGTGTACTTCTAATTGTCCCAACACATTTTCCAGGTTCTTTCAGATTGAAATTTGTGGAATGCAAGCAATTAAAGGCCACTTTACTCAATGCCATTCCAATTCAATTTGTTCTACTGTACTATCAATTGACCGATCGATATGCCCCTCCTAAAGCCGTCCTTGTCCAATGCCAAGTAAGCAACAGGTTACTAACGCAGCAGACTTGGCAAGCTGCCATGGCGGCGCGCATCGGTGTCTGGCTGCTAGATAGAGATGGGATTTATGGTTCTTTGAAGTGAACCGGATCTCTGAGATCCGTTCCTTTCAAAGAGCCGTTCAAAAGACTGGCTCATTTTAGTTACTGGTTACTTTGTAGATTTTGATTATGATTGTAAATCACTTCCACCCATATAGGCCTATACATTTTGGCCATTGGATACATTTGGCATTCGAAAATAGGTGATCTACAAGCTCACAATGTGTCACATTGCGATGCATTGTGAGCTTGTAGATCGGCTATTTGCAAATGATTTTTCTACATTTTACTCATTGGAAAACCTGTGAAACAGGACATTCTGCATAATGAGTAGACCTACGTTCTAATATTGGTACTTTAAGTACATTTTGAAACCAATACTATTTTACTTTTACTCTAGTACATTAATAACATTCCAAACTTGATTGCAGTATTGATATGTTTACCTAAGTAAAGACATGAAGTACTTTTCCCACCACTGTTCATTAGAAAGGAACGGCTCCCTACTGTGAACCGAATCATATCGTTCATTTCAAAGAGTCGTTCAACAGACTCGATTCGTTCGCGAACGTCCCACCCACTCGCTTCCGTGTCACAAACACTGAAACAAAAACAGAACGGATTGCACTGACCTACACAAACCCACGGGAATAATTTAGGAGCACTTCATGAGAAAATATAACTGGTAACACTTGTGTACTGTATGTTAATCTGACTTTAGTATAGGCTATTGTTTTCTTCCTGGACGTGCGTTCGTTTGTGGCAGGTTAGTCTGCAGCTGGGTGCTATTGCTGCACGCCGCCATGGCAGCTTGCCAAGGCACCCGCCTTAGTAACCTGTCGCTAAACGTGGCATTGGGCAAGCACGGGTTTAGGAGGGGCATAGCGATCGGTCAATTGGCTGTTCATACTCAATTTTCCAGGTTCTTTCAGATTGAAATTCGTGGAATGCAAGCTAAAGGCCACTTAACACAATTCCATCCAATTCAATTCAACTCTTATCCAATTGGCTAGGCCTACACAACACCTGGCCTATTTACTATTAATAACCTTGGGGTGGGGGGTCACCATAAAACTGCAATCTAAAAATACTTTGTTGCAAGTAAAAGTTCCAGAATTCATAAAGTATTGGTATTAAAATGTACTACTGCAGTATCAATAGTACAGATAGAATCCCAACATGCAGAATGTCCCATGTCAAGTTTTCAAATGTATAAATAAATATATTTTGAAAATAGAAGATCTACAAGCTCACAGGTACATAATGCAAATGTATTAACCTGTATGTGGATATATGAGGTTTATATTGTATTATTTCTACAGTAATGTTCTGATTGGGGATAGGAGCTCAATGTACTAGTGCATTATATCTACATATATCTACATATCGTCACTGTCTAGCCAAAACCTCTTCCATTTAGAGGCTTTTTATTTTTTTGGCATACATCAGGGCTGTAAATATCACATAACATAAAAACATGATAAATGGATAAATGCTGTTCACTGGAGTGCATAGCCTTTACAAATTTGACTCTGGACAGCAGACGGCTCTTTGTGTCGCCACTTTGCGGGAAAACCTCCTCTATCACGCCACACTCTCCGCTAAGCGGGGGAGGCGTCCCCTCAATTTCTGCTGGCTTTCCAGTGCAGCCACCTGCTCAAAAAAGTCACATTTTCGGACATTTTCAGACTCTAGTTGGCGCTGGAGAGCAGACGGCTCTTTGTGTCGCCACTTTGGAGACATGCACACGTGCGGGGAAACCTCCTCTATCACGTCACACTCTCCGCTAAGTGGGGGAGGCGTCCCCTCAATTTCTGCTGGCTTTCCAGTGCAGCCACCCGCTCAAAAAAGGGTCATTTTTGGACATTTTCAGACTCTAGTTGGCGCTGGAGAGCAGACGGCTCTTTGTGTCGCCACTTTGGAGACATGCACGCGTGCGGGGAAACCTCTACTATCATGCCACACTCTCCGCTAAGCGGGGGAGGCGTCCCCTCATTTTCTGCTGGCTTTCCAGTGCAGCCACCCGCTCAAAAAAGTGACATTTTTACTTGGCAAAGGCAAAAAGATGTGAGCAGGGATAATAAGTGGAAATGAGAATGAGAATGAGATGAGTATTTATTGATGGAAATTAAGGGGGTCTTTATACCAGTTCGCTTGGAAACGCTGCCGGTCTCGTTTTGGATTTATTATCCAAAAAACGTCGCGTTTACACCTCGTTGTTGGTTCGTTTTTCTGTGTTTACACGAGAAGTTGACCACGCATGAATTCAAGCTAAATGTGTCAGCCTACATATAGACCTAGGCTACTGTGTATTTACCCTTCAACTATAAAATATATATTGTTTTTAATGAGACATGCATTGTAATTAGGCTCCCAAATCCATATTATTATCGTCTGTTCGCGGTGCAGCCAGTTGGCTGAAGTTAAATCATAAAGGTTTTTTAGCGAGGTGAAACGCCAACAAAACCACCTGGAAGATGAAGGTTGGAACGTCATTTATATGGAGCATATTTCTGGACATTATCTAGGGGATGGGCGATATAAAGTCGGAAAAAATGTTCTGTCTGAAATTGAGGGGACGCCTCCCCCGCTTAGCGGAGAGTGTGGCGTGATAGAGGAGGTTTTCCCGCACGCGTGCATGTCTCCAAAGTGGCGACACAAAGAGCCGTCTGCTCTCCAGCGCCAACTAGAGTCTGAAAATGTCCGAAAATGTGACTTTTTTGAGCAGGTGGCTGCACTGGAAAGCCAGCAGAAATTGAGGGGACGCCTCCCCCGCTTAGCGGAGAGTGTGGCGTGATAGAGGAGGTTTTCCCGCACGCGTGCATGTCTCCAAAGTGGCGACACAAAGAGCCGTCTGCTGTCCAGAGTCAAATTTGTAAAGGATATGCACTCCAGTGAACAGCATTTATCCATTTATTATGTTTTTATGTTATTAAAACCTTTCTTTTATACCCAGAAACCTAATTTGCATTTTGTTTGTTCGTTTAGATACTTAATCTATATTTGTAACGTCCATATTATGACAAAATTATCCGTTTTCAACGTTTTTGCAATGGCCTTTAGGGGTACTCTTATTCTGAAGAGATCGGCGCCGGAAGCCTTATTTCTGCTAACGCTATTTCTGCTCATTTCACATAGGCGTAGCTTTAGACATTATGCTCATATTATGATACTCCATGTTTTGTTAATGCAGCATTTTAGAATTTTAGACACTTTAAAACCTTTACATCAGCTGGTTGAAAATAGCCGATCTACAAGCTGGAAGATAGGCTGTTTAAAATAGAATAGCCTAATAGTGAACGTTTTGAAGTATTTGCATAACAATGTTCACTGAGACATACAGACAAGCCCCATCACCACACATGGATGTAAACTTCACGCCTTCATCCATGACAATAAACAAGCATTGTCATGTTAAATAGCCTAGCTGTCCTGTCAGGTTATAATGAATAAACATATACAAACTGAGCTGCTAGCTAGCTCCAGCTAGCTAACTATCAGTCAGCCCTGTACAGCCCTGTACACATTCAAATCAGATATCAGATGATCTAAAAACGAATCCTCTATAATCCCCATATATTAACAGGTTACCTGGCCATCAAAACGATTGGTTTGCCTATGTCAGAAATGACTAATTCATGCATAAATGGCACTTTAAACAGGCGATGCTAAACGCAAATGTTTTAGCTTTGGCAGTCATTGGATCAAATATGTCCAAATACAATGAAATCAGGCATTCTAGACACAATAATACCTGTGTTTAGTGGTGTTGTGGCATTCTGTGTAAATCTAATGCACAACTGCACATACCTGTATATGACTCTGTTATCCTCTCTACATCCAAGTAGCCTGCTAGCTATCAGACAGGGGCAGACTGAGTGACAGTCAGAAAATAATCCACATGCCATCAAAAAGATACAACAAATAAAAACGAAATGTTATTGGAGCCTAAACAGCCCCTACAGACCATAATTATCTGTTGTTGGGGGTCTATAATGTCGCCTGTCCAAAACAAACGGCTGGCTGTTGTGATGCAGGTGGGCGGGCATTATAGTTTCAGCTTAGTGAGCACAACGAGTCTCTCCTCTCCTCAGCCTCAGGTTTTAAAGGGTTAATGTAGTAATGCACCCCCCCCCCAACGGTGACAATAAAACTGTAAACTCTATAAACAACAATAATAATATTGATGAGGTTTTAATTAGTTGTGATGTTTTGTCATGTGTTTTCTCACAGATTCCTGTTCACTCTCACTGGATGTGAACACAGCGTACAACAACCTCTCCCTGTCAGAGGAGGACAGGAAGGTGACTAATACAGGACAACACCAAGGTTACCCTGCTCATCCAGAGAGATTCACCTATAGGGAGCAGGTGTTGAGTAAAGAGAGTCTGTGTGAAGGTGGGAGGTCCTACTGGGAAGTGGAATGGAGTGGAGAGTGGGTCCTTATAGCAGTCTGTTATAAAGACATCAACAGACAGGGTGGTGAGTCAGTGTTTGGAAACAATAGCAAGTCATGGTGTTTACATTGCTCTGAAGGAAGCTACATGTTCATACACAACAATGTTGGTACTGCAGTGTCAGGAAGTTGTCCCTCCAGAGGCAGAGTGGGGGTGTACCTGGATCACAGTGCAGGGACTCTGTCATTTTACAGTGTTACTGACACCAATGTGACCCTCCTCCATACAGTTCACACCACCTTCACACAACCTCTGTATGCAGGGATATATGTTGAATATTATGGAGATACAGCAGAGCTGTGTAAGATGTGGTAGAGAGAGAGACAGAGAGAGAGAGAGGAGAGGAGAGGGGGGGGGGGGGGGTGGACGGACGGACGGACGAACAAACAAACGGATGAACGGAGAGAGAGAGAGAGAGGGAGGGCCGGCCGGTGCATGGGAGGGACAGACAGACGAGAGGGAGGGAGCGAGAGGGGGGGCAGACAGAGAGAGAGGAGGGGGGGGGGGGGGGGGGGGGGGGACGGACAGACGGACGAATGGAAAGACAGACAGAGAGAGAGGGGGGGTCAGGTGCTGCAGTGCTGGTAGAAGAAGTAGGTCTACTCATATATTTTGGACTTGAGTAAAAGTAGAAATACCACAATGTAGAAATAACTGTTACCAGCGTTCTGAATTATACTTGTTCAAAAGTATTAGTGTCAAAATATACTCAAGTAGCAAAAGTAAAAGTACTCGTTATGCAGAATGTATTTCATGTTATTAATTAAAAATACTATTGTTGATCATTAACCAGATATGCATGATTTTATGGTTTGGGCTTTTGAAAATAGCAGATCTATAAGCTCACAACGCGGCGCGATGTGACGCGTTGTGAGCTTGTAGATCTGTTATTTTTAAATGTCTTTCAAATTTGTATAATTTTTTTGAAAACACACTGCCATATGGACCAATGCTCTACGCCTGGTGAGCTTGTAGCTCTGATATTTTCACTATTTCTGAATAGTTTTGAATGTTTGTAAACACACGCCCATATATGGACCAATGTTCTACACCAGTGGTTCTCAAAGTGTGGTCCAGGGACCCTCAGGATCCCTTGAGGAGGTTCTAAATGGACCTTTAAATGTCTGGAACTCTGAGTGTCCAAATGGAACCAAATGGACCCTTACAGGTCTGTAACTCTGAGAGTGTACAAATGGAACCAAATGGACCCTTACAGGTCTGTAACTCTGAGTGTACAAATGGAACCAAATGGACCCTTCTACATGTTGTGAGCTTGTAGATCTGCTATTTTCACTATTTCTGAATGTACAGTAACAGTGTGATAACTTGTCCTAAACAGAGACCAGGGTTCATGAGGTTAAAATCACTGTAAATATTTGTACATCAACACCCTGATGAAGACAACTTGTCCAAAACGTTGATCATTAAAATCTTTTACATGGAACTACACTGAGTGTGTGTTGTTTTTATATGTTCTTACACACGTATGTATACACACACACACACACACACACACACACACACACACACACACACACACACACACACACACACACACACACACACACAACATTATTCTGTTGATGCATGCTTTGAGCTGAGGGATAGAGATAGGCTAGAGCAGTGGTTCTCAAGCTTTTCAGGCCGCGACCCCCAAAATAATCATATTTTAACTGGGGACCCCCAGTAGATCTGCTGAAAATAGCAGATCTACATGCTCACAACGCCTTGTGTTGTGAGGCGTTGTGAGCATGTAGATCTGCTATTTTCACAATTTCTGCCTCTAATATTTGACAATTACAATATGTAATTTTAAAGTTATTTTTAACTTTACACTTAAACTTTATGTTGGTTTGTTTACTGTTGAGTGAGAAGACAATGTTGCACATTAAAGGGGAAGACCACCCATTTTCAATATTGAACTATGTCATTAATATACCTTAGATGAGTTGTGTGGAAATTTAAAAAAAAAGTTCCCCCCCTTCTGTGTTGCCTAGAACTGGAGGATTGGTTTTGGGGTTTGTATTGTAAAGTACAATGTGGTGACGTAGCACTGCTGTCCACCGCCAACATTAACGTCTTGCTTGCTTGTGCATCGCTGCCTGTGTTGTTTGGAAGAGTCTGGGGCGTATTTTAATTGATACTTAAAAGGTATTGAATGTGCAGCCATCTCTCACTTGTATGACAACAACTGTGAACATAGCAACCATAACACCTGTCTTCTCTTCCTGTTGTCCTTCACAATAAAGTGTCCCCCTTTTACCTCCCAATGCCCAAAATGTTACCCAGGTTAATATTAACAGGAAATAGGTGCATGTAAACAGAGGCAGCGCCATAGAGAAAGGGGGCCCCATTGTGAGGATTTAATGTGAAAGAAAAAGTTCTTATCACACAAATATTTGGTTGAAAACCCCCTGGTCTGAATAAAAAATGCAGTGTCACATTGAGTCACAGTTTCTTGGAGTCTCCAGACAGACTCGCATCAAGCTGTAATAAAAAATCCATCATTTACTGCGTTCTTTTTACTTTCTGTGAGCGTTGACTTTGTCGACTCGGTTGTAAAGTCACTGAAAGATGAAACCTCCTCATATATATATATTATATATCTTCACAATATGATCTATATCAATGGTTCTCAAACTTTGTCATGTCAAGGACCCCCAAAATGTTATGTATTTGGTCGCGGACCCCCACCTCAAAATATGTTGTTCCGGCGACCCCCAGAAGCAAAGATTTTAGTTAAACATGTTCATTCTAAATGTGGGTCTTATCTATTCTGCATCTAGCTTAGGGCCTCAGACCAGGTCATTTTAAATATGGGTCTTATCTATTCTGCATCTAGCTTAGGGCCTCAGACCAGGTCATTCTAAATGTGGGTCTTATCTATTCTGCATCTAGCTTAGGGCCTCAGACCAGGTGGCGTCACTTTAAGATTTCACTGTAGTGGAGAGTTGACGCCCACTAACTTCCCATAAGGCCACAGTGAGAGCAGGAAGAGCCATTTGTTTGAAAGCTGCATGGCAGGTAAATGTTTATTTGAATGCAACTTTAGACACTGTTGAAGCAATGTTGTTGAAATGTGTTGCAGTTAAATGGATTGGTTTACATTTGCTATTTAAAGGAATTGAATAATTGAAACGCTGCATTATAATTTAACTTTTATTGTTGAATTGAATGAGTTGACTTAAGATGAATGGATTGAATCTCTGCAACGTTTTAATGTTGTAATGAAAAGTCAAGTGATTGAAATGCCGCCGTCACGCTGGCGCCCGGGAGGAAGCCGCAAATCAGCAACAGGTACGATGTCCGTTAACGCCCACTAAAACTGTGGCGGAAAAATGTCCGTCGACTCTTAACTTTTTTCACTGACAAACTACGTAAACGCCCTAAAGGGCGAGGCCTCATTATTTGGAATGTATTAATATCACTTTGGTTTAACCACTTAGACCCTCCATGCCCTATGCTTTATCTATTGAAAAATAGCAGATATACAAGCTCACAGCGTCGCACCGAGCGCCGCTGCGAGCATGTTGATCTGCTATTTGTGAAATATTGTAAAGACAAAAATGTTTGCAAATCTTTGAATAGGCCGATATAATTTAGAAAGTGAACATTTGTAACTCAAATCTTTCTTTCTCAGGGTCCCTGGAACAACATATTTTGAGACAAGGTTCGGCGGTCAAATACATCCTGGGGGTCCTTGACATGAAAAGAGTTTGAGAACCGCCGACTAAAACTAAAGGAAATGCCATTCAAAAGGCTGTGACTAAAAGTATCCTAACATCTCACCAGGTTAGCATTCACCAGCGGCGGCAGGTTATAGCATCTCACCAGGTTAGTAGGGTTTTTTTTTAAGTTAAAAGCGATATTTCGATGAAGTTACTATATCGTTACACCCCTACAGGTTAGCATTCACCAGCGTTAGTTTTACTGAGGTTAGGGTTGAGGTTAAGGTTTAGGTGTATCTCCGCCCCCACCACGACTTTCGTCGCCTCCGTGCAGCCAATCACAAGCTTCGGTCAGCCTTAACCCTGTTGTCTTTTTGATACAGTGGGACTTGAGGCGCCTTGAGGTTCACACTGCGTTTTTGCAACAGGAATTCCGCAAAAGGAAAAGTCAGATAGGCCTTCCGTTCAGACGACAACGGCATTTTCGGGGGTTAAAAACGGAACAATCTTGAAACGCAGAGTTGGGTGGAAAAGCTGACTCCTCTCTCCCCTCGCGTCACCGTGTCTACAACAGAAACGCAAGAAAGAACAACACATGTGATGTCATGGCTCGCATACGCTTCCATACAGCCTACTGCAGCTCACAGTGAGCCACGTTACCATGGTGGATGGTAAACAAGGAAGTATACTCATCTATCCGTACGTCACCGCCGCGTGATTGGAAAGGACACCCGGGCTCCAGGGAAACCCCGCCCACCGAAGCTTTTGATTGGCTGAAGCGGAGCTAGGGAGCGCTCAATTGTAGTCGCTTGGACAGGGCGTTTATCGTGGGCTTGCCCAGGCCTTACGGCCTGGGCATAAATATAACGATTGCATTCACCTTGGCTTCGTAACTCGCGCGGCGCTCCGCCGGCCGCGCGGCCCTGGCCCGCTCTTCGCGCCGCTTGCAGTGTCGTGGACAATCGAGCGGCTCCGTCTGGAGCCCGGGTGTCCTTTCCAATCACGCGTCACCGCCACCTAGTGAAACTACATGGACACTACATCATTTCAAGCCCTAATCTGGCTTCATATGAACGTTTTATAAAAAGCAAAACGTAACAGCGATATCCCGGGACCTCGCCGTTTTCTCCACAGAGCGTTGCCGTATGTACGTAACCTGACTGAGCCAGATGGTGGCAGTAGTATGTAGGCTACAGCCCTACTTTACCATCTGAGATCTCTCGGGAGTTGATAACGCTCGTAAAGTCCCGGGCCGGACGAATCAGCGGCAGCTACGGGCGGGCTCTGAGCGGCTCTGAGCCAATAGAGTCTGATTGCAGACCACGTGGATGCAGACAGGCCAATATGAGTGGTTGGAGTTGGCACTCCCAGACTGTGATAGAGAGACGGCCACATCCAAGCACCTGCTAAAGAATTTGAAAAAATGGCCCGCCCCTTACATCGGGTCTGCCGGAGCGATCCCAGATGATGGTAAGCAGAGCGGTATGCAGCCAGGCATACGCAATGCTGCCATTATCTGGCTCAGTCAGGTTAGTATATACGGGGAGACCTGCAAAAAACACTCTCCCTACTTAGTAGGGCAGGAGAGAGGGGTCTACCAGCACCCCAATGACATGTTTTCGAAACCTGTTTTTTTAGGACCGTTATGATGTCTAGTTATGATTTCTGCTTGTTGCCGTGGTCAACTAATGCCCCATGGGGTTCATTTTTAACCTTTTCTCACAACTATTCCCAATCTGAACCATACAATGGTCATAACAGAAAATGCCATAACTCTTGATATAAACAACCTACAGGGACAAATGAACACACTTTTCTATAGGATTTTGACCCAGGGAATTCATTAAAGTGGTTATTTTTAATATTTAAGCACATCTTGACCCTATTTCAGGACAGAAACGGCAAAAAATAACCCAAAAATGTTCAAAACACGTCTATACTTCTCTTTGTACAGATAAATTAAGGTGTATTCTTTTTATACCACAGGTTTTTTAGGACCCTTATGATGTCTAGTTATGATTTCTGCTTGTTGCCGTGGTCAACTAATGTCCCATTTTTAACCTTTTCTCACAACTATCCCCAATCTCAACCATACAATGGACATAACAGAAAATGACATCACTCTTTATGTAAACAACCTACAGAGACAAATGAACACACTTTTCTATATGATTTTGACACAAGGAATTCATTTCCGGCATCATTCTTAACATTAAAGCACATCTTGACCCTATTTCAGGACAGAAACAGCGAAAAACGACCAGAAATGTTCAAAACATTACATAAAACATATATTTCTCTTTGTACAAATACATTAACGTGTATTCTTTTTATACCTCATGTTTTTTAGGACCCTTATGGTGTCTAGTTATGATTTCTTCTTGTTGCCGTGGTCAATTAATGTCCCATGGGGTTCATTTTTAACCTTTTCTTACATCTATCCCCAATCTGGACCATACAATGGACATAACAAAATGCCTTAACTCTTGAAGTAAACAACCTACAGGGACAAATGAACACATTTTTCTATATGATTTTGACAAGGTATTTATTTACGTCATCATTTTTAACATTTAAGCACATCTTGACCCTATTTCAGGACAGAAACAGCGAAAAACTACCAGAAAATGTTCAAAAACATTTATATTTCTCTTTGTACATGTATATAAATATTAAGGTGTATTCTTTTTATACCACTTGTTTTTTTAACCCTAATGGTGTCTAGACAATATTGCTTCTTGTTGCCGTGGTCAATCAACGTGGCTTGGGGTTCATTTTAACCCTTTCTTACACCTATCCCCAAAACAAAACATAAGATGGAGATAATAGAAAATACCATAACACTTGAAGTAAACAACATACAGAGACAAATCAACACATTTTCCCACATCATTTGCACCCAAGGAACTCATTAACGTGGTTATTATTAAGATTCAAGCACATTTTGACACTACTTCATGGCAGAAACTGCAAAAGATTTGCAGAAAATATTCAAATCACATCTATATTTCTCTTTGTACAACATTTCTAAGGTCACACGTCATGTTTCTTAGTACCCTAATGGTGTCTAATGTCAAGATTTAGTAGTGTTGCCCAACTCATGTCCCATGGGGTTCATGTTTTTTCCCCAGATATGTTTTTGGGCTTTTATGCCTTTATTGACAGGACAGTAGACTGACAGGAAACGGGGAGAGAGAGTGACACGCAGCAAATCTGGACGGGCTCGGGGATCGAAACAGCGACCCGCTGCAGGCTACACAAAGCCTACTGTATGTGGGATGCGCCCAGACCATTTTGAATCGATGTCCGTAAGTTATCAAAGAACAATTTCACTGGTCAGTGTCTTCCATCTCATCAAACTCCACCTCATCCTCTTCCTTATCATCATCATTATCATCACTGAGGACAGCCAACAGGTCAATGAGAGATTGGGGAAGAATTGGCCCACAAGACCAGACAGGCTCCAAAGTCCATCCTTCCGTCTTCTGCCACCCCTGACCTTCGTCATAGGTTTAGGCCCCCACAAGATTGGCTCAGCTGCTGGCTTGTAACAGGCCACTCACTCTATAGTTCACCCGCTGGATGTGGGGGATGAGCATATTAGCAGAGGGACAGGCAGGCAAAATGCACTCTAGACCTGCTGCAGAGGGTCTCGTCTTCTCCCATCAGTTTATTCAGCATCTTGCTCCTAGCCTGGTCGACTGATGTCTCGTGTGCTTGATTTTACATCACACATGTGAAAGCTTCCAGCTCTTCCTGCACTTCCGGCTTCAACTTACACTCATTGCCCAGCTGGCTGTAGAATGATTGTTACGATTATTGCTACATTTGCTCTCTCAAAATGTTGCATTATACATAATGCAACATTTTGAGAGAAATGCTTGAAGATGAGTGTAAGTTGAAGCCGGATATAGAGTGAGTGGCCTGTTACAAGCCAGCAGCTGAGCCAATCTTGTGGGGGCCTAAACCTATGACGAAGGTCAGGGGTGGCAGAAGACGGAAGGATGGACTTTGGAGCCTGTCTGGTCTTGTGGGCCAATTCTTTCCCAATCTCTCATTGACCTGTTGGCTGTCCTCAGTGATGATAATGATGATGATAAGGAAGAGGATGAGGTGGAGTTTGATGAGATGGAAGACACTGACCAGTGAATCCATTCAGATTTGCTGCGTCTCTCTCTCTCTCCCCGTTTCCTGTCAGTCTACTGTCCTGTCAATAAAGGCATAAAAGCCCAAAAACATATCTGGGGAAAAAACATGAACCCCATGGGACATGAGTTGGGCAACACTACTAAATCTTGACACTAGACACCATTAGGGTACTAAGAAACATGACGTGTGACCTTAGAAATGTTGTACAAAGAGAAATATAGATGTGATTTGAATATTTTCTGCAAATCTTTTGCAGTTTCTGCCATGAAGTAGTGTCAAAATGTGCTTGAATCTTAATAATAACCACGTTAATGAGTTCCTTGGGTGCAAATGATGTGAGAAAATGTGTTGATTTGTCTCTGTATGTTGTTTACTTCAAGAGTTATGGTATTTTCTATTATCTCCATCTTATGTTTTGTTTTGGGGATAGGTGTAAGAAAGGGTTAAAATGAACCCCAAGCCACGTTGATTGACCACGGCAACAAGAAGCAATATTGTCTAGACACCATTAGGGTTAAAAAAAACAAGTGGTATAAAAAGAATACACCTTAATACTTATATACATGTACAAAGAGAAATATAGATGTTTTTGAACATTTTCTGGTCGTTTTTCGCTGTTTCTGTCCTGAAATAGGGTCAAGATGTGCTTGAATGTTAAAAATGATGACGTAAATAAATTCCTTGTGTCAAAATCATATAGAAAAATGTGTTCATTTGTCCCTGTAGGTTGTTTACTTCAAGAGTTAAGGCATTTTGTTATGTCCATTGTATGGTCCAGATTGGGGATAGATGTAAGAGAAGGTTAAAAATGAACCCCATGGGACATTAGTTGACCACGGCAACAAGAAGAAATCATAACTAGACACCATAAGGGTCCTAAAAACATGTGGTATAAAAAGAATACACGTTAATGTATTTGTACAAAGAGAAATATAGATGTGTTTTGAACATTTCTGGTCGTTTTTCGCCGTTTCTGTCCTGAAATAGGGTCAAGATGTGCTTTAATGTTAAAAATGATGCCGGAAATGAATTCCTTGTGTCAAAATCATATAGAAAAGTGTGTTCATTTGTCCCTGTAGGTTGTTTACATCAAGAGTGATGGCATATTCTGTCTGGTTGAGATTGGGGATAGTTGTGAGAAAAGGTTAAAAATTAACCCCATGGGACATTAGTTGACCACGGCAAAAAGCAGAAATCATAACTAGACATCATAAGGGTCCTAAAGAACCTGTGGTATAAAAAGAATACACCTTAATTTATCTGTACAAAGAGAAGTATAGACGTGTTTTGAACATTTTTGGGTTATTTTTCGCCGTTTCTGTCCTGAAATAGGGTCAAGATGTGCTTAAATGTTAAAAATATCCACTTTAATGAATTCCTTGGGTCAAAATCATATAGAAAAGTGTGTTCATTTGTCCCTGTAGGTTGTTTACATCAAGAGTTATTATGGCATTTTCTGTTATGACCATTGTATGGTTCAGATTGGGAATAGTTGTGAGAAAAGGTTAAAAATGAACCCCATGGGGCATTAGTTGACCACGGCAACAAGCAGAAATCATAACTAGACATCATAACGGTCCTAAAAAAACAGGTTTCGAAAACATGTCATTGGGGTGCTGGTAGACCCCTCTCTCCTGCCCTACTAACTAGCTATAAACACTGCAAGCTCACAGTGCGAGCTAGTAGATGTGCTGTTTTGTCAAGTTCCTCAACATTTGTGAATATTTTGACCCCATTCTATCAATGTCTTCTAAAATCAGTGGTTCTCAAACCTTTTCATGTCAAGGACCCCCGGAAATGATACAGACCCCCACTCAAAATATGTCGTTCCAGTTACACGTGTTGGCTTTTAAAAAGATATAAGACATAAAAGATATAATAGCTGTCCTACAAGCGCTGTGAGCTTGTACGTCAGGGAGTCCTCAGAGTTACTACAGGGGGTCCTTCAAATCTTTGTTTGATAGAAACGTTGTTTCTCCTTGTAGTGCCCAAGTCCTATACTTGGGTGCTCCTGGTTGCCGAGGGAGTTCAGACGTGTGCTCATAATAACTGAAGTCCAAACGGTTCCTTTCAGTGCATACATTGTAGCCTAGGTCCTATACTTTCAGCTTACAAATCAATAAGTACATAAATGAACAAACAAAAGGCTCTTAACAGACCCCAGCACATGAATCACAGTCAAAAACTGTTTGGCCTCTGCCACTGGCAACACCTGAGGCTCATTAGGGACAGAGTTAAATACCTGGCAGTAACCCAGGCAACCAAGGCCTGCCATGACATCATCAATTAGGCCTACATATCAACATGCCTCAAATGGCTCTTACACTCCTTTTTTATATTAACCACTTGAACCCTAGCGTCCATATTCTGAGAAACTTTAGCCAACAATAGAACATTGTCTACAAGCTGTAGATCTGCGAGCTTGTAGATCTGCTATTGTTGGAAAAGAGCTTTGGTGTAGAGGGGGAAAAGAGCAGACCAAGTACAGAGTGAAAGGTCAAGTTTATTAAGTATTGACGGTTCAAGTGGTTAAATATCTGAAAACACAGATTGACATGAATCCAAAATACACTGTTATACCCATGGTATAAAATTTGAATTTCCACAAAGGTGGAGTGAATACAATAGATTAATTTAACAACATCAATTAGAGGCAACACGCATGCTAGTGTCCCTCCGGACTGTCAGGCCAGTCCCTTATTTATACAGAAGAGTTAGTCTGGCGGGGCCCGACGTCATACTGCATTCACTCACTCATTCCTTCCACAGTATAACGTCTGGCCTTTGGCCTATTGGCAGCTTGAAAAGTGGGCGGGAGTAGACTACTTGCCTTGACAGACAGACTCCTCTAACCAATCAGCGTAGCATAACATCTCTCAGCCGGTCGGAAGAACGGCAAACAAACACGTCTTTTCGGCCGATAAACTCCACTAGCGCATCCCCCGTGTTCCTTTTTAATTGTTGTAATTGATTCCAACTCTGAAATAACTGCACGTATTGCTTGTTTTATGGTTAGAGCGTTAACTGTTACACTTGTTGCATCGCGAGGGCAGCCATTGTTGTTTTGAAAATGCTGCAGCATGCATCTACGTCACCGTCTACACATGGACCAATCAGGGAAATCTTTTCACTTGTTGTCAGGAAAGACAGCTACGTTTGTTGTGCGGAAGCAGTCACTGATTGGCCCCGATCAGAAAATCGTGACTACTAATTGAAGCCGAGGCCGAATTGGCCCGAATCGCATGGATGAGCCCTGACAGCACATGGTTGGTGCTACAGACTCCAAATTTCGCACGCAGATAGCTCAGACCTTTGCCTACGTTCTTAGCTAGGCCTCGACCCGACCCGATATGCGGTTTTCCGGAACCAACGCGAACGGTTCGGAATCTCCATATGCGGAGTACTGACTACTAATTGAAGCCAAATGACGCCAATCCGAATTGGCCCGAATCGCATGGATGAACCCTGACATCATATGGTTGGTGCTACAGACTCCAAATTTCGCACACAGACAGCTCAGACCTTTGCCTACGTTCTTAGCTAGGCCTCGACCCGACCCGATACACAGTTTTTCGGATCCGGCACGAAAGGTTTGGAATCTCCGTATGCGGAGATGACTGACATCGGGCTGTTCCGGAGCAAGCGCTGACTCATTGTGAAATCACTTCATAAAAGGCTCTGACATCACGTACGCTACATGAGTCAACAAAAGTGTGGCATAAACTAAAGTCTTTCTTCCTCTCACTTTGAGGTGAGCAAAGTTCAGGGTGCTCTTCAGAGCGGTGTGATAGAAATGAATTAATGTTCAAAAAGGATGAAGGGTTTGAAGTATTGACAAAGGTTTATTTATCAAAGAGGCAAAAAGTTGAACAGAGTAACAGCAGTACAGATCCTTTGAGGAGCAGGCCTCCTGGCCTCTCCTGTCAGCCCCTCCGGGCACAAGCCTCTCCTGTACCATTATCATACAGTTCTTATAGTCCATTCTGACAGAGATGCTATTCTAAACATGTTCTTATAAGGATGTGTACTAAAGATAAAGACAACATACAAATAGTTACACAGGGTACAGATTTGCTGACAGAGTGAGAGAGCAAGCATAGATGGGGGAGAGAACTCAGCTGTTAGATTGACAGCTGCAGGTACAATCCAAATTAGTACTTTGGCTTGTGAGATTTGCTTTAGACTACATACACTACACATATTTGTTACTCTATAAATGTTTCTACCACATTCCATCCTTTTTTTTGTGAATCCTTGTGGAACATTAATATTTTCAATCATAATTGGCGAGCCAGCTAGGAGCAATATTTCATCTTTCACCATAGATGGATACTTGCTCAAAAGAACCTGGGGATGAAGGAATTTATTTTTGGAAAGGAGATTTTTGGAAAGCAGACCTAAAGCAGGTCAACCACCATGAAGGACAAAGAGGACACCACTTCAGAAGCAAGCTATGCAAATTCAACAAGAACTGACTTTCATCAAATCTACAAGAATGGAACCTCGCGGATCGATCTATTCTGTGAAGACAGCTCCAACATCATGGACAGAGGGAAGCTTGCTGTTCACTAACAAGGAAAGCAAGCCTACCACCAAATCACACAGATTGACAGCAGAGGTGACGGAATCGACACCACGTCGAACACCAACAGACTTTTGCCACAGTAGGAGGAGACCAAGCCAAGGAGACACACATGCGGTGTGAGAGCCACTGGACGCTGGACCCCACCAGACCAGTGGAGATCGCTGAAGCAAAGACATTAACCGCCACATGCCATAAGCCCGATGAAGATGGGAGGAACGGAGAGAAGCCATGAAGACTACAACAACTATGTGTTTGATATTAAGCTGAGTAATGTAATTAGCTAAAAGATATCTAAAATATGAGTCAACAAGGCATTTGCCACTAATGTGAGAATATTTGGTTTTATGGTCTAAACTCTGGTATTCCAACAATTGCAGAGTTGTCGGGCAGCTCCGGACTAGGATAAATATAGAATATTACCGTAACCAGACGAAGGATATTCTCTAGGACGAGAGTGCATGCAGGCTCTTGATTTTGTAAAACAGAGTTTCAAAGTACAAACAAATATAGATTCACATTTACTAAAATTCTAATTTTCGCATATTTCAGTGCAAACAAGCAAGCCAGTTGGTAATGTTATATAAAACATAAGATACCAAGTACAAGTCAAGTTTGAACTGTGATTGACCATGCATGTAAAAGTCGTGAAGTGATTATTAACGTAGCCAGACGATTTTAATCCACGTAAAAGTCATGCATTGCAAGTATTAACTATTAACGTAGGTCGGGAATAGTGAATTAATTATTTAAATTGCTATATCAACATGTAATTGTCTGAAATGTCTATTGATTTGGCACTCTATAAATATCCTGTTGTATGTAAATGAATAGATTAATCATTCACAAAAAAAAGGATGGAATGTGGTAGAAATATTTATAGAGTAACAAGTATACAGTCTAAATCTAAAGTCTAAATCTCACAAGGCTACTCATTTAGCTGTACCTGCAGCTGTCAATCTAACAGCTGAGTTCTCTCCCCCACCTATGCTTGCTCTCTCACTCTGTCAGCAAATCTGTACCCTGTATAACTATTTGTATGTTGTCTTTATGTTTAGAACATATCCTTATAAGACCATGTTAACATGTTAGAAGAGCATCTTGGACTATAAGAGCTGTATGGTAATGGTACTAGGGAGGCTTGTGCCCAGAGGGGCTGACAGGAGAGGCCAGGAGGCCTTCTCCCCTGATCCTGTGAATGCTGACACTATGTTCAACTTTCTGCCTCTTTGAATAAACCTTTGTCAATTCTTCAAATCCTTCATCCTCGTGGAACATTAATATTTTCTATCATAGCGGTTGGGTTCAGGGGAATTAGCGGGCTGTGCCTTTAAGAGAACCAGGTTAATTATGTGGATAAGCCCGGGCAGTTCCCTCTCACGCTAAACTTAAATAATAAAGGGGAATAAGGAGCCCAGGGGCTAGGGAACTCCTGGGCGCTCTGTAAGTAAAGTAAGGGGTGCTGTGTCTGCAGAGATCTCCATATATGGGCATAAGTGGACAAAGGCAAACAGATGGTTAAAACGGGTCCTATGACAACAGGTATAATGGGGTTTGCATTAAAGGGTGGGGAATTCATTCCCTATTTCAAATTCGGCACGCGTGTTCCCCGCCGCAGCAGGTAGTCGGGGGCACAGACAGATGCAGAGATCTCCATAATGGGCATAAAGGGACACAGACAAACAGATACAGAGATCTCCATATATGGGCATAAAATGGATGCAGACAGACAGATACAGATATCTCCATATATGAGCATAAATGGACACAGGCAAACAGATGGTCAATACGGGTCCTACAGAGATCTCCATATATGGACATAAAATGGACGCAGACAAACAGATATCTCTGGGCATAAATGGACACACGCAAACAGATGGTCAAAACGGATCCTATGACAACAGGTATAATGAGGTTTGCATTAAAGGGCGGGGCATTCATTCCCTATTTACATTGTTCCCGAGTTGGCCAGGTCGCCAGGTCGCTGACTAGACGCTTCTAGTAATCATAATACTCGCTGCCTATACCTGGAAGTCCAGACGTTATACTGTAGAAGGAATGAGTGAGTGAATGCAGTATGACGTTGGGCCCCGCCAGGCTACAGAAGAGTCACAAAAACAGCTGAAGGTGTTTCTAGTGGACAGTCTAAAGACACAGGTCTGTTCTTACAGAAGTCTTCCATATAAGGACTGGTGACGTAGGAGTAAGCATTGGGAAGCTGTCCATCCAAGTCAGTCTTTTGTGGAAAGTAACTTAACTTAAAGCACAACTTAGTTTTTTTTACAACAAGGGTTCATATTTTAGATTGTAATTAGAGAAAAGAAACGATGAGGGTTAAAATGTTTTTATTTACTGCTTTCTATTGTTTTAGATATTTTAACAATGTTTGATTTCAGTGGTTGGGGGCATGCGTACAAGTGGCTAAATATGTCTTTTTAGACACAACAAGCCCTTTACCAAGATGCTCTACAATCTATCATGGGCAGATGTGACTTATGGGGGCTGGTAGTGTTACTGTAAATAGTAATAAAGAAATGGACGTCTTTTAGTGTCTAAAAATACATATTTAGCCGTTTGTACGTGTAGCAGGATGGGCGTTGGCTACCAATCTGCCCATGGCCCATCCTCCTCATCAGTGGGCTGATTACTATTTAAGCAGCACACTCTCTGTGCTTGTGAGGTGTCTCCCAGTAGCTGGCCTGTTCAGGCTACAGCTGGCCATGCTTTCCCACAGCATGTGTCTTGGTAACTAAGGCTGGCCTGTGGGGCTTCAGTGTTATATTGTGCAGGTATGTGATTTGTGCTTTCTAGCTGTTGATCACAAATAATATTGTGTGGTCTTGAACCTGACTGTTGTTGTCATTTATAGCCCTGGTGGTGCTGCAAACAGTCCTCCTGCATTGTTTGGTCATGGCATGTGGTGCCACATCACCATGCAAGGAAGGTAGGCTGCTTTGGTCTTTCTCTGCAGTCAATCTTTTCATTTGTTTGTTAGTGACACTATAGTAAATGTAAACTCTATTCTTTCAGTTCGCTAACTTACTGGGTTCCCACCATTGCGGGCATGGGGACTTTGTGTCCTGCCCTGGCAAATGGGTAGGTTTACTGACAAGTTTGCTCGTTGATTTAATCAGTACTGAATAGTAGGCTAACATGGCTGCTTATCATTTCAGGGCCAGTGACACTTACTGCTGCTTTGCCAGATGTACAAATTGCCTAATGAGAACCTCAATCCGACAACTTGGCTCATCTGTTTGCATGGAGTTATGTTAGAGAAGGCTGGACACACAGGCCTCTAACCACCACCATCCTGTGAACTGAGTGGCCTCTATCTAATCAACACCATCTAGTGACATGACTGTATTTTGAACATATGGATCTGCCTATTACTAACTGCTATTTCTATCTATACAGGCTTGGTGCTGGGACTTACGTCTGGGACAGGTGACGGCTGCCTGTGGTGGTGGTCCCCCTGGTTGTGGTTGGTTTTCTGTTATTTTGTTAATTTTGCTGTGCTTTGCTGTGATCATCGGGGGTGCCACTGCCATGGGGCCGGTTGGCCTGCCCCTCTTCCCAGTTCCCAGCCCTGGCCTAAAGATACATAAGAGTGTTTTATGGACTCATGTTTAACTCTTGCATTAATGGATTCTATTTTATTGATCTATGATGTATGATCTTTAACTAACTTGATGTTTTAATAAATACATTTTGTACTTTTGCAAAACCCGTTTCTGCCTCTGACCTGTACAACGAACCTTGTGGGGAATTCATGTATTCAGGTGGTTCATTATATCTAAAAAACTATTTCCTAGGGTGCAATACCCTAGGTGGCGTTGTTGGCAACTTTTAGTTTATACCACCATGTTACATACGCATGCCTCCACCCACTGAAATCATCATCATTAAAATGGCTAAAATTATAGAAATGTTAACACTCATCTTTTCTTTTCTCCAATTAAAATCTAAAACATGAAACAAAGTTGTCCTTGAAGCATAGGGAAGATTGGCAAATACACAATGGCACATATACTGTATGTCAGGGCTTTTCAATGTTTTCAGGCCAAGGACCCCTTAGTTGAGAGAGAGATGAAGCAGTGACCCCCCACAACCTGTTTATAGATTCCATATAGTTTAATTGTTTGACAGCACAATCGTCAGTGCATTTTGGATTCATGTCAATTTGTGTTTTAAGATATTTAACCACTTGAACCGTCAATAACAAAGCTCTTTGCCAAAAATAGCTGATCTACAAGCTGCGAGGCGTTGTGAGCTTGTAGATCAGCTATTTTTTGCTAAGTTTGTCAGAATACGGACACTAGGGTTCAAGTGGTTAATATAAAAAAGATACACACTATATCACTCAAAGTTTTTCGAGGACCCACTGTAGTAACTCTGAGGACCCCCTGTAGTAACTCTGAGGACCCCCTGTTGAAGACCCTTGACATATGAGTACCTGAGACGAATAACAGTCTAAGTCCGTTTTTTTTTTTTTTTTGATAGACATTTTTTTGATTTACCAGACTGTAAACCACAAACTAGAAGTTTTTAATTTCTTAAAGTCTTAATGTTCTCCCCCCTCATTTTGTTGAGTTAGGGTTAGGGTTTTTACTTAACTCATATATATTAGGAATTATAAGACATACTACTTATGGAAAGTGTAAAAACAGCATATCTCCAGCAGTTTGTGGAACAACAGTCTAAGTCCGTACAAGCAATATTCAGCAGACAAAGGGAGCAGATAACATTAAAACAGACAATTGAACAAAATGAGGGGGGATTGCATTAACAATTTAACAGATTAAAAATGACTAGTTTGTGGTTTACAGTCTGGTAAATCCAAAAATATATTTTTTCAAAAGAAATCAAAAATGCAATTGTACTGTTATTCGTCTCAGGTACTCATATATTATATTGACAGTCTTTTCTACCGCCAGGTGTACGCCAGGAGGGGTGTGGCTGTGCAGCTGAACTGCGCGGCGTCGGGCACGCCGCGGGCCGAGGTGGCGTGGGAGACGCCCGACCGGGCGAGGCTGGCCGTCAGCGGGCAGCCGCGGCTCTACGGCAACAAGTACCTGCACCCCCAGGGGGCGCTGGTCATCCAGAACCCCACGGCCAGGGACGCCGGCGTCTACCGCTGCACGGCGCGCAACGCCGTGGGCCTGGACTCCAGGACCACCAACCTCAACGTCTTCTGAGGCCAGGAGGAGGAGGAGGGCCTCGTCGGAGACGCAATAGTCTCGCCAGGCCAGACTGTTGCCTCCACGATTTGGGCAAATGCTCCCGGCATACAGTCTGGCAAACGGAAATAGAAACGATGAGTGCGAGATAGACACAACCGCTCCCTTGGTGCAGTAGCAATAACATGTCCTTACTGGAAGCGTTAATGTCTCCTTTCAACATTTCTGGGGGCGTTATTTCATCTTTCTCTGGTGTTATTGGTGTGATGTTTTCAAACGTTTTCTTAAACTATACACCCATAACAAGAATAGGCCACTCCAATGACTTTGTCTGAGCTACTGTGTTTCTGTTATGTTTCCAGTGGGACTACAGTTCAGTGCAGCAGTGGCTACTTCCGATACTCGCCGTTCGGGAGCTGCCGTTCCAGACTCTATATGTAGCATGCAGAGATTGTGGAATAGTTGTCTGGCTATGCGAGACTAGAGCCACAATAACCCATTCAGAACGGTACACTACATAATAGTGTATCATTATTTTATGCTTTAACTATTAAAAAATAGCAGATATACAAGCTCACAATGCGGCACTCTGTGCGGCACTCTGAGCTTGTATATCTGCTATTTTTCACTGGTTAAAGCATTCAATAATTCTAGGTCTAAATGCCGCCGCCAGAGACTGTTCTTCCGTCATAGTCAGGGGGCCACAGGCCCAAAAGAGATGGGGGTCCGTGGCCAAATGCATGCCATTTTGGGGGTCCTTCACATGAAAACAGTTTGAGCACCACTGACATGGAAAAAAGCTTGCAGCGCTGCACCGCGCTGCTGTGAGCTTGTATATCTGCTATTTTTGCTATAAGCACAAAATAATGTGTTCCCAATCTATGAAGAACATTCATGGGGGGCCCGGAGTGAATCCTTGTACGCAGGGCCCAGGATTTGGTGTGACACCCCTGCTGCCCCCAGGATGGTTCCAGCAGGAGATTCATGACAAACTGTGCTGTTTAAGGTGGATGGATGTTAACTTTCTGTTCTCTGGACCACTGAACAGAAGAACAGTGTTTAAGGTGGATGGATGTTAACTTTCTGTTCTCTGGACCACTGAACAGAAGAACAGCGTTTAAGGTGGATGGATGTTAACTCTCTGTCCTTCCCTGGACCACTGAACAGAAGAACAGTGTTTAAGGTGGATGGATGTTAACTTTCTGTCCTTCCCTGGACCACTGAACAGAAGAACAGTGTTTAAGGTGGATGGATGTTAACTCTCTGTCCTTCCCTGGATCACTGAACAGAAGAACAGTGTTTAAGGTGGATGGATGTTAACTTTCTGTCCTTCCCTGGACCACTGAACAGAAGAACAGTGTTTAAGGTGGATGGATGTTAACTTTCTGTCCTTCTCTGGACCACTGAACAGAAGAACAGTGTTTAAGGTGGATGGATGTTAACTCTCTGTCCTTCCCTGGATCACTGAACAGAAGAACAGTGTTTAAGGTGGATGGATGTTAACTCTCTGTCCTGCCCTGGACCACTGAACAGAAGAACAGTGTTTAAGGTGGATGGATGTTAACTTTCTGTCCTTCCCTGGACCACTGAACAGAAGAACAGTGTTTAAGGTGGATGGATGTTAACTTTCTGTCCTTCCCTGGACCACTGAACAGAAGAACAGTGTTTAAGGTGGATGGGATGTTAACTTTCTGTCCTTCCCTGGACCACTGAACAGAAGAACAGTGTTTAAGGTGGATGGATGTTAACTTTCTGTCCTTCCCTGGACCACTGAACAGAAGAACAGTGTTTAAGGTGGATGGATGTTAACTTTCTGTCCTTCCCTGGACCACTGAACAGAAGAACAGTGTTTAAGGTGGATGGATGTTAACTTTCTGTCCTTCCCTGGACCACTGAACAGAAGAACAGTGTTTAAGGTGGATGGATGTTAACTTTCTGTCCTTCCCTGGACCACTGAACAGAAGAACAGTGTTTAAGGTGGATGGATGTTAACTTTCTGTCCTTCCCTGGACCACTGAACAGAAGAACAGTGTTTAAGGTGGATGGATGTTAACTTTCTGTCCTTCCCTGGACCACTGAACAGAAGAACAGTGTTTAAGGTGGATGGATGTTAACTTTCTGTCCTTCCCTGGACCACTGAACAGAAGAACAGTGTTTAAGGTGGATGGATGTTAACTCTCTGTCCCTTCCCTGGACCACTGAACAGAAGAACAGTGTTTAAGGTGGATGGATGTTAACTCTCTGTCCCCTGGACCACTGAACAGAAGAACAGTGTTTAAGGTGGATGGATGTTAACTCTCTGTCCCTTCCCTGGACCACTGAACAGAAGAACAGTGTTTAAGGTGGATGGATGTTAACTCTCTGTCCCCTGGACCACTGAACAGAAGAACAGTGGCAGCACTATCAACATGAACCCTGACCCTGTTATTATGTTATTTTACCATCTGTCATCATGTCAAAGTGTGTACATTTTTGAGCGGTGGTAAACCGCTCCTATACGTTGCTGTGCGTGTGTCTGTAGCCTTCTTCCTCAGCGTTTTGCCATAGAAAAACGTGTGTGTAGCACACCCTGTACATCCTAGACTCAAATCCTAGTCTGATGACGTTATGCAAGCACGACCACCGCTCACTTCACATTGGGTGTGATTTTTCATACATCATTCACTATCCTGTTGACCAAGAAAATCTCTTTTTAAATGATGTATAATTCAAAGCCAGTATATTTTGATATGAAACATTGTTTGATATCTTCTGGCAGGGAAGCTGATTTGTCAGCAGGACAGTCATTATGAATGAGTGGAAATTGACATTGATTCAGTTTTATTGGATTTCTGTTTTTGCTCTTTCACTTGCAGTATGTTCACATGTATTTCTTCATTCATCCATTTATTCATCATTCATGAACATTATTGCTCTGAAAAAAAGCGTATTTTTTTTACCTGTTTTAATAACTGGAGTTTGTCATCTCTCTCTGAAACACCTAAATGAAGAAAATAAGGAATGCTGATGCAGTTTCTGCTGCCTTGTCCTCGTTTGTAAATTATTATTTTTGTGTCTTCGACAGACTGGTGCCTTGGACTTTTTTTTAAAATATTTTAATAAAATATTTTCTACCCAAAAAATAAAGGAAAAACTTGAAAAAAGGTGAACTTTATTATTTCTGAGCTAGGTGACTAGGCTCAAGCCCCCTTTGATGTCTATGTGTGCACGTGGCTGCCACTGTGAAATAGCAGGCCTTTGAGTTGAATGATGTCACCCAAGGACTTTGAAATAGTAATAAATAGAAACAATTCTTCTTTCGTGTATCATTGTCCTTGATGATTGGTTGAAGACATTTTATTTCACCAGATTTGTTGTTACTGAGGCCTGATTTACACTGCCACCGAAATCTAGCCTGAATCAGATCCATCTGTGTCACATCAAAAGAGGAATCCGATTTGTTTAAAATAGTCTAAATGCAGACAGGTCACATGCAGAACACATGAAATCTGATTTCTAGAAACTACATCCAGAGGTGGTTTCAAATCTGATTCAAATTTGATTTCTAAAGATGTGTCTCAGTCTGAATGCACCAACCTGATCTAACGAGCCAAGTCACATAATATGAAACTTCTAAAATCAGATTTCATGTGACCTGCATGTGACCTGTCTGCATTTAGACTCATTTAAGCAAATCAGATTCCAATCTTGATGTGACACAGATCAGATTCAGGCTGAATTTGAAAATCAGTCTGAACACACAGATCAGATCTGTGTCACTTGCCAATGCAGTGTGAACAGTCGGGCCAAAAGATCAGATTTTAAAATGAAATCAGATTCAGCCTGGATTTGACTGCAGTCTAAACCCAGCCTTGGAGAGGCCATGGGACCGGCTGATGTCTACTACACCTTACTGACATTGGCTTAAGCAGGGCTTGAACCACTCACCTTCTGCATGAAGGGCATGTGCACCAACCACTACACCAATGTCATACACAGATTTGAAACACTGTCCCTACAAAACAGTGTGGCCTCCCATGGAACACCATATATGGGCATAAAGATCTTCCCAACGGGCACTCCAACATTACTTCTGAGACTCCTACATTCAATCCCTTTAACCCTGCATTGGGTGCTTAAAGTTAAATATTTCAAAAGCTACAAAATAATTAATGTGGGTGTTGTTGATATTTATGTATCAGGTAACACTTGTTGGTGGTGATGTCACCAAGAATGCTGCTCCCTCATTGGCTCCTGAACCTTGTCTTTTACTGAGAGCCACCTAATAGAACAATTCAAGTATTTGTCCCAGTGGCACACTGGTCAAAATACAGGCACAGCATTTAGAAGGTTCTTGTCTCAAGACCAGCAGTTTACAGTTTACAGTTTAGGCATTTAGCAGACGCTTTTAATCCAAAGCGACTTACAATAAGCAGATACAACATCGCAATAATAAACAAGATAATAGGTCAGTACATTAACAGCAATATAACAATGTAAATGGATATCTATCTAGAGAAAAACACAATATAATCAAGTTCTAAAGAAACCTAACAAACAAATGTTAACTAGCTTCATGTATGGTCATTGATTTTACTGTAGTGCTAAGGGTTGGAGTATGAACCATGGTGGTGCAGACACATGACTCCATACCTCCATACAAGAGAACAGATTAAGAACCATGGTGGTGCAGACACATGACTCCATACCTCCATACAAGAGAACAGATTAAGTATTAACCATGGTGGTGCAGACACATGACTCCATACCTCCATACAAGAGAACAGATTAAGTATTAACCATGGTGGTGCAGACACATGACTCCATACCTCCATACCTTCAAAGCCTGATGGAACCCTACAACCCCACCGTGCACTCAGATCAGCTGACACAGGGAGGCTGACTGAACCCTCACTGAAAACACCAGGACAAAGATCAAGTTGCCCGAGAAACTTTCCAAAGGTAAACTTACTCCTCAGTTGCAGCTTATGCTTGAAGTTCCACCTTTCAGACTTTACAGCAGCTCATAAAATTAGCATTAGTTGTCCTCATTGAAATTACAAGTACACATCATGTTTAATTAGAACATTATCAATTGAAAAGGAGCCTTGTGTAACTATGTAAATCATGCGTTGTAAGGCATTGCAGTTAACTCAAAGCCCCACCCGTACTCACTCTGACCCTGGAAGTGTTTTCCCCATTCAATTCATCCAAAGACATTTCATGAATTATTTATTTAAACATCTTTTAAGCCTCTGACAAAGCCACCCTGGCTTGTGAGGAATCATGACAAGAAACACTATTTCCCGACCAGAGGGAATGTGCGGCAATGTGCCGCAAGGCATCTAGTCTGTCGGAAACCACACGAAGAAGAAGAAGACCCTACAACCCCACCGTGCACTCAGATCAGTTAAGACAGGGAGGCTGACTGAACCCTCACTGAAAACACCAGGACAAAGATCAAGTTGCCCCAGAAACCTTCCTAAAGACAGCTCGGCACTTTAGATTTAGCCGACTATTGAACATTCACTTCTGTAGGCTTCTGCAGAGCCCTTATTGTGTAATATAGTGCTCGTTGACCTCATTCCCCTCACATATCCATATCATGACCATCTTAAATGAAAAGCAGCCTTGTCTACCTGTGTTCATCATATGTTGTAAGGCATCACAGTTAAAGCCCCACCTGTGCTCACTCCGGTGAGGTCCTGGAAGTGTTTTCTCCATTCATTTCATCCATAGACATTTCATAAAGTATTTATTTAAACGTCTTTTAAGCCTTTTGACAAAGCCACCCTGGCTTGTGAGTAATCATGACAAGAAACGCTATTTCTTGCATGCATGATTAATTAGACAGCTTAAAAATGGCCAGGGTACAACTTATACCCTTGTATTCTTTAAGCTTTCTAATTACTACAGAAACCTTATTCTAGAAGTTTTTTTTTTTTTAAGTTTTAGTTGGCTCTTGTAACCTAATATTTTAGTGAAACTTGCATGATAGGACAGAATAGTTACCATCAGGGAAATCTTTCTCACTTTTAAGGAGCCCCACCATGATTTTTTTTTCTTGTTTCTTGGTCTTCCCAGTGTCTCTTCCAGCCCCCCCAAAAAACATTCACAAACTCTAAGCCTTGCCTTTCATTTCAGTTGGAACCATGAACTGAAGTGTTACTAAAATTGGTTTGACTTGGATTGACTCCACATGGCTCTCATCGTGGTACCACGCTAACCTTCCCTGTATCGTTCCAATTGTAGCCCAAAGACTGTGCCCTGTTGCCAACAAAGGACATTTTAGTATTGCATTTGAAATGCCTAGATATTTTATATTTTTTATCTAGTCTTACATTGAAGAACACACAAGAGACCAAAACAGGTGCAAATTACAGTTGGTGCAATGGTAAAAACATAGAGTTGGCAACTTTAAAGCCCTTGGTTCAAACCCAGCATAGATATTCTCCACCTTTACATTACTCATGCACCTTCTTCTGATCTGTTACGCTGCACTCAGACTGGAACGCACAAGTTGAGTGAGAGTTGTGTGGGGGAGGCGGGGGGCAGAGACAGCACAATGCATTGCGGATGTAAGTCGAGTGGTTTGAAGTCTAGTGCGAGTCGTGAGCAAGTTGGACGCAACCACACAACACCACACGACTCGCACTCGACTTCAAACCACTCGACTCCCATCCGGAATGCATTGCGCTGTGCCTGCCCCCCGCCTCCCCCACACGACACGCACTCGTTTTTGTGCCTTTAGGTCTGTAGCCGGCCTTAGTAAAAATGTGCAAGAGACACAGGGATAAGTCACCCGTAGTTGGAGTAGTGTTTATGATATGGGCTCTCCTGCCAGGAGATTGTTGGTCCAGTCCTAGTCAGTTTCATCTGGCTCTGTTACCCCTATCAAATATTTTAATCAAGAACATGCGAGGGATTTTCTAATGACATCGTGGAGCAGTGGTTAAGGTACAGGCCTCATGAACTCAAGGTCCTGAGTTCTAACCCACTTGGTATATTTTCAAGTTTAAACCACCATTACCACAAGCAGAATCATTTGTTGTTTATTTATTCTATCTTTCTCTATTTCCTCTTTTTATTTGGCTTTCTGATGCAGTGGATAATCAGGATGTTCTTGATTTGAAACCAGCAAGAACATTTCCCATGTTTTTCCTGGCTCTTGTGACTTCATCTTCCATGAGAAAGTGCTAAATTGGACAGAGCAGACACAAGTTTCAATAGTCTAGTGGTTAAGATGCAGCCATTGCAATCAAGAGGTTTTGGGTTCAAAACCAGTGTGGGATTTTCTCTGTATTTCGTCTTGTTTTTTTTAGCTTTATTTAAACTTGAAAGAAGTCAGCTTTAAGGTTCCATTGGTGCAGTGGTAAGATCCTGACTGGCAACCTGAATCCTGTTTGCTTTTATCTCACTCTTGCACCTTTATCCATTCTTTTACTAAACATTTGCAAGATAAGACAACTAGACTAAATCTTTATAGTGTAGTGGTTAAGGCAAAAGCCTCATGGCCAGGACGTCACTAGTTCAAGCCTTACAGTAGTCAAGGATGTTATTTAAAGTTTTACCCTGGCGGTTGAGTGCAAGGGTAAAAAACATAGTTTGTAACTTCAAAGTCCTTGGTAAAACCCAGCATAGATATTCTCCACCTTTTAAATCACTCATGCACATCTTCTGATCTTTTACTAAAAAAGTGAAAGAGACACAACAAAATATTTATCATGGTTAGAGGAGTGGTTATGACATGGGCCTTGCTACCAGAAGGTTGTTAGTTCAATCCTGGTAAATAATTTCCTGTCAGTTTTATCTGGCCCTGTTACCTTTATTCCTTTAATCAAGAACATACAAAGGAATTCAACAAGATGAGCCATGGTGGAGCAGTGGTTAAGGTACAAGTCTTACAATCTGAAGATCCTGGGTTCAAATCCACTAGGGGTGTTTTTCAAGTTTGAACCAGCATTACCAAAAGCAGATCCATTTGTTGTTTATTTATTCTATCTTTCTTTATTTCCTCTTTTTATTTGGCTTTTTGATGCAGTGGATAATCAGGATGTTTTTGATTTGAAACCAGCAAGAACATTTCCCATGTTTTGCCTGGCTCTTGTAGCTTCATTTTTCATGAAATTGGACAGATTTGACATTAGATGTAATAGTCTAGTGGTTAAGATGCAGCCCTTGTAATCAGGAGGTTTTGGGTTCAAAACCAGCAAGGAATTTTCTCTGTATTTCATTTAGTTCTTTTAGCTTTATTTAACCTTGAAAGAAGGCACTTTGAAAGTTCCAGTGGTGCAGTGGTAAGATCCCTGACAGGCAATCCATGGGTTCCTAGTTCGAATCCAGCAAGGCATCATTACAGTTTTTATCTCACTCTTGCACCTTTGTTAAATCTTATAGTGAAAATGTGCAAAGGAAGACAATCAGAGCAAACCTTCATAGAGTAGTGGTTAAGGGAAACGCCTTAAAACAGAAGGTCACTGGTTCAAACCTGGCAAATGACAAGGATATTGTGTAAAATTCTACCTTGTTCCTATACCTTTAACTAATATTTACTTGAAATTGTGCAGGAAAACAAAGTTTGTATGAGCCATGGTTGGTGTGGTGGAGAAGTTACTGGGCCAACAAGCAGAAGGTTCCTAGTTCAATCCCAGAATAGGGATTTGCAAAGTTTTACCTGGCTCTTACCTATACCTCTGATCTATCACTTAAAAACAAGCAAGACAACAGATTAAGTATGAACCAGTGGTGCAGTGGTTAAGAAAATGCCTCAATGTGAAAAGACTGCGAGTTCAAACCTCACCAATGGTGAATGTACAGGCAGAAAATGGTTCAAGAATAAAAACCCAGAACGAGGAAACATGGGTAAATCATGCAAAGACACCCCCGAAAGATGGTTAAAGTGCAAACGGTGCAAAGAAAAGCCCGAAAGATGGTGAAATGGAGAAATCCTAAAGATGGTGAAAGAAGGATTGGAAAATCCCCGAAAGATGGTTAGAAAGAGTAAACATCAGAACGTAACATGTCAAATACTAACGAGATTCCAAAAGTGACTGCCCAGCCTCGCGGAGACGAAAGGAAAAAGAGAAGAAAAGTTGGCGGAGATGAAAGGAAGAAGAGAAAAGGAGGCAGGGAAGAAGGGGAAAAGCAGACAAAACATTTTTTTTTTTTTTTGAAGCCCCTCCCTCTACCACCTGAGGGAGGCGGGCTATACTCCTCTTATGGACAAAAAGTCAAAGCTGCTGACACCCGGATTCAAACCCCCAACCTCCCACTTACGAGACCTGTGTGTTACCTTTACACCACAAGGTCTTTCACACCTAAATCATATTTTAGGTCATATTTGAAGTCGAAGCAAGAATCAGCAGACCAAAACGTACAAATATTTAAATATTTGCATATTTATTATTGTGCTTCTATTTTTTCCATCATAAAGCGCCTTGGAGAGAGGTGTTATATACATGCACCATTTACCATTCATATATGAGTCATTTGATACGTTATTTTATAATCAAACTTGGGGTTTTACATTCATTTTGGTCTTTACATAACACTAATTACACTAATCAATGGCTATAAAGTTTCAGACGGTGTCATACTACCCCCAAACGTAAATGTTTAACTGAAAAATATCACTCATGGCATGCAGCATCACATTAATGAACAATTATAAGCTGAGCCACATAGTTATCAACTGCATTCAGTTTTTTTAACTGATTTTAGACAGCATCCTGTTTTTTTAACTGATTCCAGACAGCATTCTGCCTGTTTGACTTGAAGCTTACATAAAATAGATTCCAACCACTTCTATTCCATTGTCTTTGTTACAACATAAAAACCTTCACGTCATAATTTACTACGTTCAATACAACCATTAATATAGTAAAAGAAACTCATATCATATCATATGACAACATATCCTATGACAACATACTGTAATATAATACTGTCAAAAACATGACCCTAACCAACCCTATGTCATCCAAAAACACGACAAGGTGGGTTTTGATTTCATGACATCTTTATTGCCTCAAATGCATATTAATAAACGTCTGTCAAAAGGAATTCCATTGTGTTTCTTTGTGTAGTGTGTATGTGTGCTTGTGAGTGTGTGAGTGCGTGCGTGTGTGCGTGTGGTAGAGAGATGTTAGTGTATTCCCAGAGTTATATAAACTTACATCATTGGCTGCCGAGGTGTCTGTTGGGAGGAGAGCAGACATACTTATTACAGGAAAACTAAATCAATAATACATTAATTAATAACAGTTCCAACTAATCATACAACTAAAAATAACATTAACATTGAGGGGGGGGACATTCACAGACAATAGCCGATCTACAAGCGTGTGAGCTTGTAGATCATCTATTTAAGGCTAAGCGGTTTTGGTGCAGAGGGGAAAGGGAGTAGACCTTATTATTGAGCAGCAGATTATTGAGTATTGGTTAAATATCTGAAAATACACATTAACATGAACAGATGTTCTTCATAGGGGGAGGGGTAGTTCAAGTTGACCCCCCAGAAGCAAAATTTGAGTTACACGTCAGGGGTCTTCAACAGGGGGTCCGCGACCCCTAGGGGGTCCGCGGAGGTACTGCAGGGGGTCCACGAAATTATTGATTGAAAAAAAAAAAAAAAAAAAAGATTTCAACATTTTTTTTTTTTGCCATTTTCCACATTTATGTTAAAAAATAAATCATGATTCTATCCATTTTGAATAGCTTGAATACATGATTACTAAGCAATTGACATATTGTTGATATTATTGACATTTGTTCTCAGTTAATAAGTAGTATGTTTAGAAATGGTTGTGGTACGGCCCACCCTGCTCGCTGTAACTTGTACATGTTTAAAATAAAAAATACGTCATAGCCCGACCCCCCCACCCTACGAGGTGGTAGGGGGTCCCTGCTCCATCTCCCCATCAGTTTGGGGGTCCCCGGCCTGAAAACGTTGAAGACCCCTGCGTTACACGCTTAAAAATACATATATTCAAAGATTTGCACACATTTTCATGACTTTTCAAAAATAGCAGATCTAAAAGCTTGCAGCGCGGCACTCGGTGCCGTGATGTGAGCTTGTATATCTGCTATTTTTCAATAGCTAAAGTATAAAATAATTAAGGCCCCTCCACCTTGGGCCCTGGTAACTCAGTCCCACTTTCCCATCCTTGTGGGGCCCCTGAACATAAATCCAACACACACCAAAAACATTCATTTACACAAGACTGATGATAGAACGGTGATCAAGTCTGTGAAGCCATCTATGAAATCTATGACAACATTTAATCTGCAACTCATTTGTATTCACTACATGTAGTGGAGTGACTGCGTTTCACTCATCACTGAAACGCAATCACTGATTGGCCCAGTCATTTTCTGATTTCTCATACTCGCTCCCTATAGGCCGAAGTCCAGTCTCCCTGTTTCAGCTTTCTCTCAGCTAGGGGGTCCCTGTTTCAGCTCTCTCTCAGCTAGGGGGTCCCTGTTTCAGCTATCTCTCAGCTAGGGGGTCCCTGTTTCAACTCTCTCTCAGCTAGGTCCCTTACTACAGGGAGGATAGATTGGCCATTTGATCAAGTCAAAATGAAGATGATTAAACATTGGATTACTTTGTGGATGTGCAAGGCTTAAGTGCTGTAGTGTGTAGCCTATCCCAGTGGTTCCATTGTTCCATTTGTCTCAGGTGCATTCAGCAACTTGTTTTAGAGTGTTGGTGTTGGTGTTATTCTTACCCTCTGGTCACCGCCCGTCTGCTATAGAAGGTGAAGGTCAGGATCCTGATCCACTCCTCAACAATGGATCCACCCTGAAGGTCAAACACAAAGGTCACAGGTCACAAACTGATGCACACAGTGATATTTTTAATCTATTCATTTCAACAGTAGAATAATGATCCTATAGCTATAGACAGTCATATTTATAATCTATTCATTTCAACAGTAGAATAATGATCACATCCTATAGCTATAGACAGTTATATGTATAATCGATCTATCCTGTTTCCACCAGAATTTACTGTAGAATTATTTGTGGGACACATCCGGTTAACAGCAGACATACAAGCTCACGTCGCGTCGCAGATGCAACCGCTGTGAGCTTGTAGATCAGACTCTGCTGCGACGCCGGAGATGCCGCACAACTTCTGCGCAATGCACAATGGGACGTTGGAAATGGGTGGATTCATTTCAACAGTAGAATAATGATCAGATCCTACAGCCACAGACAGAGCAACACCAGGGCCTGTGGGGTGCTGGGGAAGGTTATTGTAGTTTACTGCCCCCCTGTGGAATGTTGGGTGAAGAACAGCCCTTTGTGAGTGACTCAGATTGTAACTCTAAAGTACGCCTGTGTTCAAAGAAGTTCAACAACTAACTCACATTAAGTCATAATCAGCGTCCTGCTGCCATTTACTATGCACTGTCTCCCTTCAGCGGTGGCCACAGCCAATCATCTGCCTCCATCTCACCCTGTCCTCTGCCTCCTCTTCTCTCACAGCGACTACCTTCATGTCCTCTTTCACAACATCCATACATCTCCTCTTTGGTTTTCCTCTAGGCCTTGTGGTGGAATTCAGATCAATCAATAATCATGAGAAAATGAGGAGACAAGACAATTATGTTAGGTGGTCAGGTTTATGTAACATGATATCATGGACAGAAATACAGTTAACACTCTGGGCACTGGTAAAAGAGTTCTGCCAAGAAGAATGGTCAGACTCTAGAGTTATACTGTGTGGCTTCAAGGCCTCTGGAACGAGCTGTACCATAACAAGATAGGCTTTACCAAAACAATAGTTACTGAGGCCTACTGAAGACCTCTCGACTCCTAACTATCAAGTATTAGTATCATCATACAGACCTAGATATTACTATAATCAATGAATACATGATCTACTCTATAACGTCATACATAATCAATCATGATAAACTCTAATCTACTGCAGCCTCCTGCCTGGAAGTTCCAACCTCACCATCCTTCTACCCATGTACTCACTGTCCCTCCTCTGTACATGTCCAAACCATCTCACTGTCCCTCCTCTGTACATGTCCAAACCATCTCACTGTCCCTCCTCTGTACATGTCCAAACCATCTCACTGTCCCTCCTCTGTACATGTCCAAACCATCTCACTATCCCTCCTCTGTACATGTCCAAACCATCTCACTATCCCTCGTCTGTACATGTCCAAACCATCTCACTGTCCCTCCTCTGTACATGTCCAAACCATCTCACTGTCCCTCCTCTGTACATGTCCAAACCATCTCACTATCCCTCCTCTGTACATGTCCAAACCATCTCACTATCCCTCCTCTGTACATGTCCAAACCATCTCACTATCCCTCCTCTGTACATGTCCAAACCATCTCACTGTCCCTCCTCTGTACATGTCCAAACCATCTCACTGTCCCTCCTCTGTACATGTCCAAACCATCTCACTATCCCTCCTCTGTACATGTCCAAACCATCTCACTGCCCCTCCTCTGTACATGTCCAAACCATCTCATTATGACTCAATCCCTCCTCTGTACATGTCCATAACTTACACATAAGAAAGAGGCCAGCAGTGTGAAAATAGACAATCTACAAGCTCACAACGCCTCGCAGTGCACATACCTCCCAGATATGTCCCCTTCACTTTTAAAATGCCTCCTGCGCCCCTGGGGTCCCCAATAGCTTGTGTAACATTGTTTTCTCACTCAACAATAAACAAAGCAACACACATACCGGTAGGTGTATGTACAGTATGTACAGGGTATCTGCACATGTCTAAAGCTGGTGAAATTGGCATAAGAAAGAGGCAAACATTGTGAAAATAGCCGATCTACAAGCTCACAGCGCCTTGCAGTGCAAGACGTTGTGAGCTTCCCCAGTTCAAATATGATATTGGGGGGGGGGGGGGCGCGGTCGCAGCCTGAAGAAAGGAACCCTTGTGCTAGACAACCCAGTGTCTGTCTGTCTGTCTGTCTGTCTGTCTGTCTGTCCCCTCTGCACCCCACCTGTCTGTCTGTCTTCAACAGATGTTCATTACAGTTGTCAGACAGCGTCCATACTCACTCAGAAACATGTTGAAATGTCTCCCACACTCTCTTCTCCTCCAGGCTAGCAGCCACAGTCCATCTGGTAGTTATTAATGTCAGCTGGTTATGGTAGAAATACTGAGTGAAAAGCCAGCTCCAAACACACAGACATGCTGATACATCCACACTGATATTAATCCCTGGCTCTTCATTTAACAGATTATTGAATTCATAAACATCTCTGTTTACACCTGTTTCTCTCACTGTCAGACTGACTTCCTTCCTGCTTTGCTTTAGTCCCGCCCCCTTTCAGACCCTGCTAAAGTTGACTAGAGTTGATTGACACTTGGCTGCCCAATGAGCATGCTTCCAAGAGCTTGGTATAAATGTCACATTATGTGACAGAGAGCTCCATATAAGGCCTGAATGCCCTTTGGTCAAGCGGTTATGCAACAGCCAGGTGTAAAGTAAGTAGCTAAGTAGATTTAGGCTTTACTCACTCCAGATTTACTACTCCACTGCATCTCAGAGCAGGGACGTGCTGGGCCCCTGATTCAGCCCGGGAAAAAGAGTTGTAGAGGCCCTCATTGCGCTATAGAGAGAGATCTCTCTCTAACGCTGCTGCTGCTCAAAGATTTGCCATTTCAGATCATGACAAGTGACAAGCCAGTGGGCCAATTACTGTAGGCCTACATGTATTTCGTCGTTGTCGGGTGGAAACCTTGTATGTCCAAATTAAACCGTTTGTTTGGTATTTATCGTTTTAAAAATGATTTAAACTAGTGAAAACAGCCGATCTACAGCACACAACGCCTTCGGTTGCGAGGCGCTGTGTGCTTGTAGATCTGCTGTTTTCACTACTTTTGTGCGACGGCCTTGTATGATGAAGCAGGGCTTTGCTTTGCGAAAACATTTACTAATTTGAAACTTGGAGATACAAGGTTTCTGCCCGACAGTGACGATTTACTTTGTTGGCCGCCCAGCCATCAAAATGGAACAAAGGCCAACATTTTTTATTTTTTTTTCTCCTAATGGCCGGCCTGGACCGGCCGTTCGGGAGTTGTCCCGCTTTTCCCAATGGCCAGCACGTCCCTGTCTCAGAGGCAAATATTATACTTTTACTCCACTGCACAAGTTACTTTGTAGATTTGGATTATTATATCACAAAAAATAAATAGCCGATCTACAAGCTCTGCTATTATCGGTGAGGTCCCATATTATATAATGATTAGGGCAGGGCCTTTAATTGATTCATTTTGATTATCTAATTACGGAAGATTAACGCAAATAAAACAATTAGAGCTTTTTAATCAGGCTTAGTTTTTGAGATGGAGATCACACCGGTGTGATTTACAATACAAACCCCCAAAACAATCCTCCAGTTCTAGGCAACACAGAAAGATGGGAACTATTATTATTATTTCTATACAGGAGGAACATACAGAGAAAATAACAGTTCTAGGCAACACAGAAAGAGGGGAAATATTTTTATCATTTCTTTACAGGAGGAAAATATACAGAAAAAATAACAGTGAATCATGACCAACATGTCCAAACCTTGTTTATTGCCAAAGACAAAACAGAAAGAATTCCACAAGTCTGTTTGCAACAGCTGGAGACGTTGTTTATTTGATAAAATGTACTTTACTTTCCACTGTTAAATAGTGTTAGCCACTGAGCAGTAGACACACACAAGGAGCTGTTAAATAGTGTTAGCCACTGAGCAGTAGACACACACAAGGAGCTGATAAATAGTGTTAGCCACTGAGCAGTAGACACACACAAGGAGTCATGGAATCTAACAGCAGTCATGTTGAGTGGATTATTGAGTCAGTAAGAATCCTACTGTATAATAAGGATATTATTGAGTCAGGTACAGTAGGATACAATAAAGCCCCTTTTCGACTGCAGCTTTAGCACCTCACCACACCACACCACACCACACCACACCACACCACACCACACCGCACCACATAAAAAATATCTACATTTTCCAATACACAACAGTACCCCTATCGGTAAGAAATAAATTGACCCTTTTAACTGTGATTATAATACAATATACATTTGCATTACAACTATCCCAAATTATAATACACTATAATGGATTATAACTGTGATTATAATAAACTATAAAGTATGAATGTATTACTATCTATTCTAGGCCCTGTTTGGCCCAGCTCAGACCGTGTTTAGTACCACTTTCACACCACTCTACCCAGGTCCTTGTAGTGGAAAAACCTGGCACAAGTGGGCGGTGTGGTGTGGTGTGGTGTGGTGTGGTGTGGTGTGGTGTGGTGTGGTGTTGGACCAGTGGAAAAGGGGCTTATGTATCCTACTGTATAATAAGGATATTATTAAGTCAGGTACAGTAGGGTACAGTAAGTACAATAAGTCAGAGAGGGGTCTAGGGCAGTGGTTCTCAACATGTGGGTCGGGACCCCCAGAGGCGTCCCCAAATTATGTTGGGGGGTCCCCAGATGTTAAGCTTAATGTTAACATTCTTTTCTCACTCAACAGACCAACATAAAGTTTAAGTGTATAGAGGGTATCTGCACATTTCTAAAGTGACAATTTAAGGACTCTTTAACACCTCTAAAACACCAAATTAAAGATTGGCCAAATTGTCAAATATTAGAGGAAGAAATTGTGAAAATAGCAGATGTACATGCTCACAACAAAACGTAGATCTGCAACATGCTCACAATGCCTCGTTGTGAGCATGTAGATCTGCTATTTTCAAAATAGAACTGTGTTATACAAACTGTGTTACCCCCCAAAAATATGATTATTTTGGGGGTCTCAGCCTGAAAAGGTTGAGAACCACTGGTCTAGGGAACCCTAAGTTCCTTGAGGGGTTTCCCCAATGGACCCTCTTATACAGAGCACACAGGTCTGTAACTCTGAGAGCATTCAAATGGAACCAAATGGACCACTTACGGGTCCATTTGAATGCTCTCAGAGTTCTGGGGACCCTTAAAAAAAGGTTTGAGCACCACTGCAGTCGAGAACACGGTAGAAAATAAAGGAAAACAAACAAATATGATTATTTTGGAGGGGGGGGGGGCAGCCTGTAAAGTGTGTGAACCCTTTGACATGACTAGAGACACTGCAGCAGGGAGGACTAAACACCACATGACAAAGCAAAAAATAAAAAAAATAAGAAGAATTAAGGTACAGGACAAAGTGAACACAAACACCCTAAAACCACCAGGCCTTAACAACCGCACACACACACACAGGACAGCAGCATTAAGACAAAGTGCCGTTATATAGATGTGACTAAAGCTGCAATCCTTAACTTTTTACAACAAAACCCTGCACATCTAAAAGCATACAACACATTCACACACACACACACACACACACACACACACACACACACACACACACACACACACACACACACACACACACACACACACACACACACACACACACACACACACACACACACACACACACAGAGCAGGAAAGAAACAACTTCTAAAGCCAACACTCAGGAAGAGAAACAAAGCCTAAAGACGATTAGGAAGAATTTAAACAACTTATAGAATCTATCCTGGAGCCTGGAGCAGAACACATCTTATAGAATCTATCCTGGAGCCTGGAGCAGAACACATCTTATAGAATCTATCCTGGAGCCTGGAGCAGAACACATCTTATAGAATCTATCCTGGAGCCTGGAGCAGAACACATCTTATAGAATCTATCCTGGAGCCTGGAGCAGAACACATCTTATAGAATCTATCCTGGAGCCTGGAGCAGAACACATCTTATAGAATCTATCCTGGAGTCTGGAGCAGAACACATCTTATAGAATCTATCCTGGAGCCTGGAGCAGAACACATCTTATAGAATCTATCCTGGAGCCTGGAGCAGAACACATCTTATAGAATCTATCCTGGAGCAGAACACATCTTATAGAATCTATCCTGGAGCCTGGAGCAGAACACATCTTATAGAATCTATCCTGGAGTCTGGAGCAGAACACATCTTATAGAATCTATCCTGGAGCCTGGAGCAGAACACATCTTATAGAATCTATCCTGGAGTCTGGAGCAGAACACATCTTATAGAATCTATCCTGGAGTCTGGAGCAGAACACATCTTATAGAATCTATCCTGGAGTCTGGAGCAGAACACATTGTGGAATAGACTTCCCAGCAGTGAAACATTGTTTTTTTTCAATAGTTAAAGCACACAATAACACCGTTAAACCCCCTCCCCATATGAAGAACATTCATGGGGGGGCCCGCAGTGAATCCTTGTACCCAGGGCCCAGGATTTGGAGTGACACCCCTGGGTGTGACTAGCCGGGGACGCACAGATGGAGACTGTTGGGAAAACCAGGGGCGAAATTAGATCTTATTCTGCATGGGTTTTCAGATCAAGAGGGCCCTGTACTGCCGTGAGGGGGGCCCATAGATTAGGAGATTAGAGACCCATGATATATTGGAAATGACAAAATACATATCGTCGTTGTCGAGTGGAAACCTTGGCTTGTCCAAAACTCTTCGTCTTGCATTTATCATTTAAAAATGATTTAAACTAGTGAAAACAGCCGATCTACAAGCACACAACACCTCGCACCGCGAGGTGTTGTGTGCTTGTAGATCTGCTGTTTTCACTACCTTGGTGCGACAGCCTTGTATGATGATTCAGGGCTTTGCGAAGAAACTTACAAATTTGAAACTTGGAGATTGGAGGTTTCTGCCTGACAATGACGATATAATAGCCTATGAATTTATAATACTGTCCCCAGTATGGGGGCCCTTGGGTTTATTAAACCCATCAACCCTATACAAATTACGCTTGTGGTGAAAACATACTGTAATTCCTCCCCCCGTGCTTTTCAGCCAAGCAGAGATCATCAGTCTCATCATTAAGTAGGCTTTAATCACTTTAATCCATCAAAAGCAGGAAAGAATCTTTAGTCATTTTAGATTGTATACGTTGGCTGTTAAAATAAACTGTAAAGTACACATCTGCTTTTATTTTTCAAAGAGTCTTGAACGGTGTGAGAACTACTGATTTTAGAGGACATCACAACGTGAGCTTGTAGATCAGCTGTTCTCACCAGACGTTCACATCAGAATAGAGGCTCTAGTGCAGCGGTTCTCAACATGTTCACAATTATTGCATTTTTCTTTTATTATTTGACAAGTTGACCAATGTTTGGCCAGTTTTTATAGTATAGTTTGTAGATTGTTTTTGATCTTTTCCCATTTCATTGTCTTTTAGTCTTAGGTATTAAAAGTCCTTAAAGGACAACTTTAGTTTTTTACAACAACGGTTCATATTTTTGATTGTAATTAAAGAATATAAAAGATGAGTGTTAAAATTATTTCATTTACTGCTTTCTGTTGTTTTAGAGATTCTTATTTCAGTGGTTGGGGGCATGCGTACAAGTGGCTAAATATGTAATTTTACACAGAATAAGCCCATTCCCAAGATACAACGCAACCTTTCATGGTTGGATGTTACAGTATGGGGGCTAGAAGTGTTACTGTAAATAGCAATAAAGAAACTGCTGGCTTATTGTGTCTAAAAATACATATTTAGCCACTTGTATGCATGCCGCCATGCGTACGCATGCCCCACATTTTAGCACGGTAAACGCTATAAAACAATAGAACGAAGCAAATGAAAACATTTTAACACTCACTTTTTATTTCCTCTAATTACAATCTAAAATATGAACCCTTGTTGTAAAAAAACAAAGTTGTCCTTTAACTTGTCTCTACGGTCATCTTTGAGAAGCACTGTTCTAGAGCTGCGTACGAGGTTTGTGTGAACTTGATTCTTCCTAACAACATTAAACAAGTCAACACAGAGAGCGATGGCGATGGCTGGGTGAAGACAGTGTAGCTTGTGTGCACTTGAACGTCTCCTTCCCCTGGGTGGTCCGATGGTCCCGTTCTGTCCTAGCCTGTTTGATCCGGTCGGGAGCGGAAACCACTCTAGACGGCCGGAACTATCAAACCGGAAGCAGTTTTAACCCAAAATAATTCCCCTGCGCTCAAGGACATACTTTTAGGGCCTACCTAATAAACCCCTTGACGCGGCATAGTTTTGTCTTTGGAAAATTAGTTTGGTATATGCATCTTTTAGTCCAACTTGTAGCGACTGGCAAGACTATACACTAAACTGTAAATTTATAGCAAAATCCAAACAGTATTATACTGTATTAGTATCAGACAGTATAGATTTAGTTTAAATACTATAATATACAGTAAGTTACTGAGAAACTTTGAGAAGGAATACAGTAAGTTACTGAAAAACCTTTAACAGGAATACAGTAAGTGACTGGAAAAACTTTGAGCAGGAATGCAGTATTTAACTGTACATACATTTTCAGTAATATACTGTAATTCCAAATACAGGAAGAGACTGCCAAAAAGACAGCAATTAAAAGATAATGTGCTGCCAGTACTTTACTGTAATTCTGCAGTGTAGGCTACTGGAGCATTTTAATAGGGATTGGGGAAACAAACGGGGGGAACCAAAACAAAGCAACGCCGCTTCTTCTGCTTGTGGTTTCCGCCCAGACCGGATCAAACGGCCCGTTGTAAACGAACACCAGGCTTTCTCCCGGTAAAGACTGGTGATGTGAGGTTAGTCCTGTCCTTTCCCCGTCCCAAGAAGTCAGAGTTTAACACCAACGTTCCTGAAAGGCATCTCTCTGGTCTGCTACTCACTGCAGCTTCCACACCACAGGGACGCAGTGTGTGTGTGTGTGTGTGTGTGTGTGTGTGTGAGAGCTACATGGTGAAGTGCCTGGTGTAGTCGTATTCTATTGTAGGAATGACGGCCTGGACGAATTTCAGGAAAATCAAAAGATACCTGAGGCTTCTGGTTAAGGGAGAACGTGATGCATTATGGGTACACACGGCACACCAATACTATAGTAGCAAAACTAGCCAAGCTCAAAACACATCGCTACTCTTGTGTTCCACACTAGACATTTTATAGTTCTACAAAGTAGAGGAAAAAAATATTTAGATTTTTATTATCACAAGAACAATGGCTTACACTTTAACATTGCAACTTTTCAGGAATGGAAAGCCTGCAGTTTCTATTAGCTTGGATTCCCAATCGATGATGCCACAAGACGATGGGTTTCTGACCTGCCCACAGCCCTCCTCTGAGAAAAAAGAAAAGCTATTTTTTAGTGAGGACCAATTGTATGAAGATAGGTTGAAAAGTGGTGAAGTCCTCCTTTAAGTATAAATCTGTGCCTTCTTTGTAATACTGTTCATAAAGTATTGATAAAGTATTGAAGGATACATATGAATGTAATACTGTACATAAAGTAATAAAGTAATAAAGGATACATATGAATGTAATACTGTACATAAAGTAATAAAGTAATAAAGGATACATATGAATGTAATACTGTACATAAAGTAATAAAGGATACATATGAATGTAATACTGTACATAAAGTAATAAAGTATTAAAGGATACATATGAATGTAATACTGTACATAAAGTATTAAAGGATACATATGAATGTAATACTGTACATAAAGTAATAAAGTATTAAAGGATACATATGAATGTAATACTGTACATAAAGTATTAAAGGATACATATGAATGTAATACTGTACATAAAGTAATAAAGTATTAAAGGATACATATGAATGTAATACTGTAAATAAAGTAATAAAGTATTAAAGGATACATATGAATGTAATACTGTACATAAAGTATTAAAGGATACATATGAATGTAATACTGTACATAAAATAATAAAGTATTAAAGGATACATATGAATGTAATACTGTAAATAAAGTAATAAAGTATTAAAGGATACATATGAATGTAATACTGTACATAAAGTAATAAAGTATTAAAGGATACATATGAATGTAATACTGTACATAAAGTAATAAAGTATTAAAGGATACATATGAATGTAATACTGTACATGAAGTATTAAAGGATACATATGAATGTAATACTGTACATAAAGTATTAAAGGATACATATGAATGTAATACTGTACATAAAGTATTAAAGGATACATATGAATGTAATACTGTACATAAAGTATTAAAGGATACATATGAATGTAATACTGTACATAAAGTAATAAAGTATTAAAGGATACATATGAATGTAATACTGTAAATAAAGTAATAAAGTATTAAAGGATACATATGAATGTAATACTGTACATAAAGTAATAAAGTATTAAAGGATACATTATGAATGTAATACTGTAAATAAAGTAATAAAGTATTAAAGGATACATATGAATGTAATACTGTAAATAAAGTAATAAAGTATTAAAGGATACATATGAATGTAATACTGTACATAAAGTAATAAAGTATTAAAGGATACATTATGAATGTAATACTGTAAATAAAGTAATAAAGTATTAAAGGATACATATGAATGTAATACTGTACATAAAGTAATAAAGTATTAAAGGATACATATGAATGTAATACTGTACATAAAGTAATAAAGTATTAAAGGATACATATGAATGTAATACTGTACATAAAGTATTAAAGGATACATTATGAATGTAATACTGTACATAAAGTAATAAAGTATTAAAGGATACATTATGAATGTAATACTGTAAATAAAGTAATAAAGTATTAAAGGATACATATGAATGTAATACTGTACATAAAGTAATAAAGTATTAAAGGATACATATGAATGTAATACTGTACATAAAGTAATAAAGTATTAAAGGATACATATGAATGTAATACTGTAAATAAAGTAATAAAGTATTAAAGGATACATATGAATGTAATACTGTACATAAAGTAATAAAGTATTAAAGGATACATTATGAATGTAATACTGTAAATAAAGTAATAAAGTATTAAAGGATACATATGAATGTAATACTGTAAATAAAGTAATAAAGTATTAAAGGATACATATGAATGTAATACTGTACATGAAGTATTAAAGGATACATATGAATGTAATACTGTACATAAAGTATTAAAGGATACATATGAATGTAATACTGTACATAAAGTATTAAAGGATACATATGAATGTAATACTGTACATAAAGTATTAAAGGATACATATGAATGTAATACTGTACATAAAGTAATAAAGTATTAAAGGATACATATGAATGTAATACTGTAAATAAAGTAATAAAGTATTAAAGGATACATATGAATGTAATACTGTACATAAAGTAATAAAGTATTAAAGGATACATTATGAATGTAATACTGTAAATAAAGTAATAAAGTATTAAAGGATACATATGAATGTAATACTGTAAATAAAGTAATAAAGTATTAAAGGATACATATGAATGTAATACTGTACATAAAGTAATAAAGTATTAAAGGATACATTATGAATGTAATACTGTAAATAAAGTAATAAAGTATTAAAGGATACATATGAATGTAATACTGTACATAAAGTAATAAAGTATTAAAGGATACATATGAATGTAATACTGTACATAAAGTAATAAAGTATTAAAGGATACATATGAATGTAATACTGTACATAAAGTAATAAAGTATTAAAGGATACATATGAATGTAATACTGTACATAAAGTATTAAAGGATACATTATGAATGTAATACTGTACATAAAGTAATAAAGTATTAAAGGATACATTATGAATGTAATACTGTAAATAAAGTAATAAAGTATTAAAGGATACATATGAATGTAATACTGTACATAAAGTAATAAAGTATTAAAGGATACATATGAATGTAATACTGTACATAAAGTAATAAAGTATTAAAGGATACATATGAATGTAATACTGTACATAAAGTAATAAAGTATTAAAGGATACATATGAACTCCCAGCTCTCCTCCTCCTTCTGCCACCGTCTCAATGATCTTCTTCATCACCTCAGCGTGTCTGAAAGAGAAGAGTATGTGTGTGTATGAATATATGTATATATATATATATATACGTATATATATATATACATGTGTATATATATACGTATATATTTATATATATATACGTGTGTATATATATACGTACATATATATATATACGTGTGTATATATATATATATATTGTTTTACTTTACTTATAAATATTTAGGTATGTGTCCATATTGCATATCGCCAGAATTCACAGCAAATATCTCAATAGCTATACAATATGACTTATTTTAAATTCCACCGAAATCTTGCGTTGCAGGAAGGCCATCAAATAAAACAAGATTTTGGTCCATTGAAATAATGTGTTGAATTTAAGGGTTAGGGATGATAACCTAATCTGCAATGAAATGGATGAATGATGGTATTAACAATCTGATTTCAGAATCTCAATAAAACACACTGGTGTCTACTGTCTACATATTGACAAGAAAGAGGCAAAGGAGAAAGTGGTACAGTCAGCTGGGGCATTAAGGCCACTGTGGCCTCAGGTCATGTCATTGGTTTGAGGGGCCTCCATGAAAGTGGTTGTGTTTATAGCAAACTTAAGACCCCCCACTCAAACGCACTTTCCACTTTCCCGTGGGGCAACCTGAAAGCAAACTCCACCTGCCCAACATTTTTATTTACTTGCCCGGCGGCAGTCAGGAAACCGTTAGTGTCTGTCAAACTCCTGAATTTGAGCAGCACTAATTTCTTTTCTTATTCAGAAAAGTGATTTTGTGGGGGTGTACGGAACACATGGTGGGTGGGGGCAGGTGGGGGAGGTTCTGACCTGCAGGGTGGGGGTGGGGGCAGGTGGGGGAGGTTCTAGTCTCACGTAGCCAGACAACTATTCCACAATCTCCGAATGCTATATAGAGTCTGGAACGGCAGCTCCCGAACGGCGAGTATCGGAAGTAGCCAGTGCTGCACTGCACTGTAGTCCCATTGGAAACATAACAGAAACACAATAGCTCAGACAAAGTCATTCGAGCGGCCTATTCTTGTTATGGGTGTATAGTTTAAGAAAACGTTTGAAAACATCATGGAGGTAACACCAATAACACCAGAGAAAGACAAAATAACGCCCCCAGAAATGTTGAAAGGAGACATAACGCTTCCAGTAGGACATGTTATTGCTACTGCACCAAGGGAGCGGTTCCGTCACATTCGCTTTATCTCGCACTCATCGTTTCTTCTTCCGTTTGCCAGACTGTATGCAGGGAGAATTTGCCCAAATCGCGGAGGCAACAGTCTGGCCACGCGAGACTAGGGAGGTTCTGACCTGCAGGGTGGGGTGGGGGCGGGTGGAGGAGGTTCTGACCTGCAGGGGTGTACGGAGCACATGGCGGGTGGGGGCAGGTGGGGGTGGTTCTCTATGGTGACGGTCTTCTTCACGTGGTCCTGGCTGATGTCCTCATACATCTGATCTACACTCAGAGGTTGTCTGTCCTGGGAGGGGAGAGGTTGCACGGTTAGTAACCACACACATTCAGAGAAATGGAGGAGAGGTTGCATGGTTAGTAACCACACACATTCAGAGAAATGGAGGAGAGGTTGCATGGTTAGTAACACTACACATTCAGAGAAATGGGGGAGAGGTTGCACGGTTAGTAACCACACACATTCAATTCAATGGGCTTTATTGGCATGAGAAAACATACGTTTACATTGCTTGGTCGATCAGCTTAAGACCCCATGCCCCCCCCCCCCCCCCCCCCCATTCTTTTTATGGTCCCCTTCTTCTGCTTTTGTAATTGATGTTATCCTATGTAAAGTACTGTGTTCTATCCGTCTGTCTTTCAATGTTATATGAGATACATAACGTGGTTCCTGTGCAAATAAGCCGTAAGGCCTACTAGGATCTCCTTTTAGTTGACCTTGTACCAGTGATGTGACCTTGTACCAGTGCTGTCATGAAACTGTACTTTTTTCTATTGCAAAATGAACTCCTCAATCAATCAAACCAGAAAGAGTGCAGTTGCACAAAGGAGACAGAAGGGGGCTCCCACGCAACACTCCTATGACATTGTTTTACACAGATTACACACATGTTGACATGAAGCTCATTTTACAACTGGCTGTCGGCTATTCAGCTGTTTGCTGCTGGTTGTTTAGAAAGGTGGAAGCTGGGAATAAATTCAGAGGGATTCTAATTTGAGTCTAGATGAAGATACAGAGTCAGGACCTGCCTAGGTAAGTACAGTAAACACAAACTAGACAATATTTAAACCAGGGGTCTTCAATGTTTTCAGGCCAAGGACCCCTTAGTTTAGAGAGAGATGAAGCAAGGGACCCCCACAACCTTTTCATAGATTCCATATAGTTTCATTGTTTAACAGCACAATCATCAGTGTATTTTGGATTCATGTAAATTTGTGTTTTCAGATATTTAACCACTTGAACCGTCAATACTTAATAAACTTGACCTTTCACTCTGTACTTAGTCTGCTCTTTTTCCCCTCTACACTAAACCTCTTTGCCGAAAATAGCTGATCTACAAGCTCACAGCGCCTTGCGCTGCGAGGCGTTGTGAGCTTGTAGATCTGCTATTTTTGGCTACAGTTCTCAGAATATGGACGCTAGGGCTCAAGTGGTTCATATAGAAAAGGAGGAGAAAAAAAAGCTTCTATCACACAAATATTTGGAGGACCCCCTGTAGTAACTCTGAGGACCCCCTGTAGTAACTCTGAGGACCCCCTGTAGTAACTCTCTGAGGACCCCCTGTAGTAACTCTCTGAGGACCCCCTGTAGTAACTCTGAGGACCCCCTGTAGTAACTCTGAGGACCCCCTGTAGTAACTCTGAGGACCCCCTGTTGAAGACCCCTGCTCTAGATGGTCTCATACCGTAGACAGCACAGGAGAATATCTCCAGCAGGTTACTGTAAACATGACATTATAAAAACCTGTAGTGAATTCACCCCGTTTCTCTCAAGTTGATCTTTCTCCCCGACACAGTCAAGACAGACAGTTTTCCCTCGTTCTTCTCTTTCTTTCCCCCACATGCCACGGCCACAACAATGACACACAGATGTCTCCCAGGGTGGGGTGATAACGTGGGGTATCTGTCTCTCTGCTCTTCATATAAAATGATTCCACTGCACTATAAAACGTTGAACTGGAATCCAGTGTTGATTTCGTCGACTAAAACTATGACGAAAAATGTTTGTCGACTGTGTTTTTTTCACTGACGAAAACTAAATAAAAACTAAACAAAAACCAAGCTGTGGTGACTAAAACTAAGACTAAATATATTGACAATTTCGTCAACAAAATAAAAACTAGACTAAAACGTCAGGGAGGGACTAGTGGAGAAGAGAGTCATTTTATGTTTGGTTGCTCTCAGGTGTTGCGTGCTGAAAATAGCCGATCTACAAGCTCACAACGCGTCGCAGTGCGACGCGTTTGTGATCTTGTAGATCTGCTATTTTCATCACACAACGAAGTGTAAAATCAGTCATTACGATGCCATGAAGGCCTGCCAAAATACATTTTAGTAGACTAAATCAACTGTAGCTTTAGTCGCCTAAAATCTTATGATATTTAGTCGACTAAAATTAGACTAAAACTAATACTTTTCAGGTCACTAAATTATGACTAAAACTAAATTACATTTTATTCAAAAGACTATGACTAAAACTAAATCAAAAATTGCTGTCAAAAACAACACTGCTGGAATCTAATTGAATTGAATAGTTGGATCAATGTCCCCAAGAAATGTAGCCAATGCTGCCTCAAAATAACTTGTAAACACTTAATCCTAGTTGATCCTTCATAACTCAGGAAGTTATGCAGGAACGCCTACCGAGTGGCAAAATGCAAAAAAAACTACTTTCTGGCCTTGACAGCCCATACATCCAAACAGAAAAGTCCTGTCTGATTGCATTAAACAACATTAAACTATGTTAAACTCAGTTTGCCACGTACTCGAGTTGCCATTCACTTTATGCATGCGTTGCGCATGCCCATCTATAGATCAAATCTCTGCATCTACAAGCTTATATAGCACTATTTTTGCAGAATGTGTGTGCATGTGTGTGTGTGTGTGTGTGTGTAAATGGTGCATTTAAATGGTGCATTTATATAGCGCTTTTTAATCCAAAGCGCTTTACATAGATTGTGCATTACATTCACCCATTCACCCATTCACACACCGGTGGCGGAGGAAGCCATGCAAGGTACCAACCTGCTCACCGGAGGCAATTAGGGGTTCAGAGTCTTGCCCAAGGACCCTTCGACATTAACTCAGGGGGAGCCCGGATTTGAACTGGGAACCCTTCGGGATTTATACCCTTCGTGCTCTAATACCAGTTTCTCTACCCCTGAGCTATGCCGCCCCAAGCGGCATGTGTGTGTGTGTGTGTATGTGTGTGTGAGTGAGTGAGTGAGTGAGTGAGTGAGTGAGTGAGTGAGTGAGTGAGTGAGTGAGTGAGTGAGTGAGTGAGTGAGTGAGTGAGTGAGTGAGTGTGTGTGTGTGTGTGTGTGTGTGTGTGTGTGTGTGTGTGTGTGTGTGTGTGTGTGTGTGTGTGTGTGTGTGTGTGTAGTACCTCATCATAGCCAAAGAGCCAGAGTCGAGGGGTCTGGTAGTATTTGTCGTAAGTGATGTACAGGTCGTATGTTCTGGTCTGGAGGATGGCGTCTTCACTGCCCGCCTCCGCTTTTGGCTTTGGTGGCGTCCATCATTTTACTGGTGTCCAAGGTGGCCTTAAAGGAAGGGCAAGTCATTTTATTTGGTTAAAATAAGTGCTAAATAACACTACATTATGACAGTAATCATTACTATAGAGTAGTGTCTGTTCAGTAAACAGCTCTATATTGTGACAGTAATCATTGCTATAGAGTGTTTGTTCAGTAACAGTGTTAAATAGCTCTATATTGTGACAGTAATCATTGCTATAGAGTGTTCAGTAACAGTGTTAAATAGCTCTATATTGTGATAGTAATCATTGCTATAGAGTGTTTGTTCAGTAACAGTGTTAAATAGCTCTATATTGTGATAGTAATCATTGCTATAGAGTGTTTGTTCAGTAACAGTGTTAAATAGCTCTATATTGTGACAGTAATCATTGCTATAGAGTGTTTGTTCAGTAACAATGTTAAATAGCTCTATATTGTGACAGTAATCATTTCTATAGAGTGTTTGTTCAGTAACAGTGTTAAATAGCTCTATATTGTGATAGTAATCATTGCTATAGAGTGTTTGTTCAGTAACAGTGTTAAATAGCTCTATATTGTGACAGTAATCATTGCTATAGAGTGTTTGTTCAGTAACAGTGTTAAATAGCTCTATATTGTGACAGTAATCATTGCTATAGAGTGTTTGTTCAGTAACAGTGTTAAATAGCTCTATATTGTGACAGTAATCATTGCTATAGAGTGTTTGTTCAGTAACAGTGTTAAATAGCTCTATATTGTGACAGTAATCATTGCTATAGAGTGTTTGTTCAGTAACAGTGTTAAATAGCTCTATATTGTGTCATTACTATAGTGTTTGTTCACACACACACACACACCCACCCACTGTTCCCTCCACCCTAAAATGAACACACACACGCTCCACAGTGCTCCTACCTCGTCTGTTTCCAACAGGCCGCTCTCTTCGTACTCTGAGGAGGAGACATGTGGAGAGAGGAAGACATCGTTAACAAGGGAACGATGGCTCGCAGGACAGAAGCTGCTTTTCATTACACAGACAGCATGCGTACGCACGAACGCACGCATGCATGCACGCACGCACACACACACACACACTTACTGCATGAGGATGACTAAACAAACGCACCTCTCATTCCAATCATAGAACATTCTTCTCTAGTTGAGCTAGCTGTCTCACTTTTCCTTTTTTTAATCTCCTCCATCACTCCTGTGAACGTGACGCCATCCTTCGCCCAAGGAGGCCTCAAACCTGGCCACCGCAGACAAGCTGCTTCCTCTTACTTCTAGAGAACAGGAAGTGCAGTGTGCACACTGTGCACGCTAACAGAAAGTGAGACAGGGAGGTTCGTTTCAACAGTGATGTTTGTGGGGTCTCCTGTATGGAAGATTATTTCATGGTTGTACTGTAGTTCACCTTTCACTTATCTTATGGATGTTTGTGTGTTTGCTTTGTCCTTCTCCTTTGTGTTTCTAATTGGTTTCCCACTCACCCCCTTTAGAGCAGTGGTTCTTTGTCCTTCTCCTTTGTGTTTCTAATTGGTTTTCCACTCACTCCCTTTAGAGCAGTGGTTCTCAAACATGTTTGGCTCAGTTCACCCCTGTAAACCTTTTCATCCATCCAAGAAGCTCACTATTGAACAAAGGATTTCTTCGGGCTTGGCTACGTTTCTCTGTTGTATTGTTAATTCAAAGACTCCCTTGTTTCATTCTTACAATACTAGATATGCTGTTAATGGTCATATTATTGCACCTAGTTCAAATATTAATTCAAAAACTGTAATTTATAGAGCCATTGACTATTGGAACATTTTACCACTTAACATTCGTCTAACTCAAAATAAATCAGCTTTTAAGAAAAAAGTGCTGAGGTATTTACTGGGAACCAGTTATAAATAACTTCAGGAGAAATTAATTTGTAAAAGTTATTTCCTGCTAGTATTTATTTAAGCTATATCATATTAATGTGCAAATGTGAATTAATGCAATGTAATGTTGTTGTAGTTTTATTGTATTGCTTTTTTTTAAAATGTATTTGTAATATGACTTGTATGGACCCCAGGAAGACTAGCTGATTGCTACGGCATCAGCTAATGGGGATCCTTTTCAAATAAACAAATAAACAAATAAATCCACGGCACTCCTGAATTATTTAGGGTTGCCAACCGTCCTGTAAAATACGGGATCGTCCCGCTTTTGGAAACTAAAAGATGTGTCCCGTATTGACTACAGGACGCGCTTTATCCTGTATTTTAAGGTCGGGGGTAAATATGAAAGACGGGGCGATTTAATAGAGAAATTACGGAGATTTTGCCCGTCAGCTTCAACTCTGCTCTTAGTGCTGCTGTCCCATCTGCATCCCATCGTTGCTGTGTGCGGTGCTGCGCAAGTCTGGCTGTTTGTGGGCAGCTATTGGCTCACTAACTCATGACACGACCAATCAGTGAGCGCTTTCATTTGTTGCTAAGACACAGTCTACGCCCCACAAACCCACAGACTATAGGTTCTAATCACAAGTTGCTACGGACCTGTCCTGCAAGCACTGTCTCTCACATGCACAGGGACGGACTGGGACTAAAATTCAGCCCTGGCATCTTGGCCAGACCAGCCCCCACAACCAGCGCGCGAGCAGATACTCTACCGACTCGTCGGGTCAAGGGCGGCACATATAAATACACAAGCTTTTAATACCACAACTTTTACAGGCAACATAAATGATAACTACACAACTACACAATCCATATATTGTATAAGTTAGCGTACAGTTCTCACCACCAAGCGGAGTATGAACATGATTAGTGCCAAAATGTGTCAGAACTTTGGCTAATTTTGACCGATATTTTTTATAGATGTATTTTTTGGGCCACCAGCCCTCCCCCCGGCCCCCTAGCCTACCGGCCCACCGGGCAAATGCCCCGTATGCCAGAAGGCCAGCCCCCCCCCCTGCACGTGCAGTAGTCTGCTACCGTGTCTTGTCTGCCAAATTAAGCAACCCCAGAGTCCCAGACTGGTTAAAAAACATGGTATGTGAACAAATAACATAAAATAAGCATGTTGATGTTTTAAATGGTTGTTACTGTATGCAAATATGAAAAGAAAACGTGCTGGGTAACCATGAGAGTGGGAATATCAGAACCAGGTGGCTTTGGAAAATGGTGATAAACAATTTCTGTGTAAAGCGCATTATAGTAATATCCCTTCTACTCATCACTTCTAGGCTGGACCGGGAGCGGACCTTCACTTAGGAGTGTGTACCTACCACTGAGGAGTGCGTACCGAACCACTGGCGAGTGAGTACTCAGGCGACCTGCGGAGAATGGACCAACCGGACCCCCAGGGAGCCACCCCGTCCCATTTTGTTGAGTAGTACTCATTCCCTTAAAAACATACTGGTATCCAACCATTCTCTGGCCCTAGGTCCATTAATCCCCGTGTTTATTTTGATTAGAAGATAGAGAATCGGTTGGATTTATTTGAGAGCGCGGCACCTCCCCCCCCCCACCCTATCTGTTAACTGTAGAGATAAATGCTCACCTATTGCCTGTGGGAAAAAGACACTTTACCTGTCACCGGTAGACCGGAAGACTCACCTATAACTTGTGGGAAATAGACACTTCACCTGCCCCTTGTGGAGAGGGACACTCACCTATTACCGAAGGGAAAGAAGTACCTTATCTGAACAATGCCCCCTATCCCCTGTGGGAAGAAAGCCCCTAACTGACTATTGCCTGCCACTGGCCCCCCCAAGAAGAGAAGAGACGGCAGCCCCCCCCCGGGGAAGAACCTATGTTGAACTGTTAATGACAATTTGAGTTATTCATATTTCTGTTGCACATTCATGCCACGTTGCATAATTCTGCTGTTGTAAACTAAGAATTGTTTAATAAATGCCCGGAGTTGGCAACACTGATCACGCTCTCTTGTGTCTGGTTTGGGTTCAGTCACCACAATACATACATACATACATACATACATACATACATACATACATACATACATACATACATACATACACATTAGGGTAAAGTAAAGTACAATATTACAACATGCTTAAACATTCAATAATTAAGGTCTAATATTTCTACAAATTGATATAAACTTTTATGTCATTTTGGGGCAAAAACAAGAAGTTGAAGGATACATTTTAGTCTGATAATAATGTAGGCCTACTGTTGTACATAGCTGCCCAGATGTCCCTATTGCCCACCTACCACATACTTTGAACTCACATTTAAAATCACATTTAAGGCCTCATTTCAACAATTGCTAAAACCTGTGGATGTCATAATGGCATAAACAATAAGCTGAAGGGTATATTTATGAGGTTCAAATCATTTATAGGCTAGCCTAGCCTACATTATTTCATACAATTGTCCAAAGCATTATCTTAGTTAGGCTACTTTTGCAGTTTTACATTGGCAGTGGTTTGCAAAATGTGAAAAACATGAACACAATACATCTGGTGTATAACTGAAGCATTGCATTTCATGTCATTGTGATTATGCTCTGAATAGAATAGAACTTGTTACAACCATGCTAGTTGTGATTTAGTAGATGCAGGTGTATGTAAGTTACAACCATGCTAGTTGTGATGTAGTAGATGCAGGTGTATGTAAGTTACAACCATGCTAGTTGTGATGTAGTAGATGCAGGTGTATGTAAGTTACAACCATGCTAGTTGTGATGTAGTAGATGCAGGTGTATGTAAGCCATGTTGTGTTTGCATTGTGTGTTCGGTATAACTGTGCCAAAGTGCAGTTTTCTATGCGTTTCAGGGGTTTTGACCCACCCAAAACTCCTTTTGCAGGAGGTGTCCCTTATTTGAAACTCTGGGAGTTGGCAACCCTAATTACATTGTTAATTTTTAACACCTTTTGTCACAATAATATTAGGTAAATATGTAAATCATTCCCCCAAAGATACAGTTTGTCACAAGGAAAACTGTAGAGAATCTGTGACCCCTGGGCACCCTAGGGTGCCACGGCACCCACTTTGAGAAACCCTGCTTTAGAGCCCTGCCCTCCAGGTCCCTTTTCACTTCTTTAAAAACTTATTTTCAATTCAATTCAAAGGAGCTTTATTGGCATGAGAAAACATACGTTTACATTGCCAAAGCAAGTATCACAAATACAATAAAAACAGTTGATCACATTCATCACCTCATCCACATGCATTCCTTTCAACATATTGGTTAATACTTACAACACACTACACCATTCACTTACTGTATGCATACATGCTTTACATTAGTTTGTTTTTAGTAAATTAATATACCTATTCACTGTGTCTGCCTGTTGTTTTATGTTGTAAGTCACTCTGGATCAATGCCTAAACGAATGTGCATGTGTGTAATAACTCTTGCCCACATGTAGCACCCTAAACGAATGTGCATGTGTGTAATAACTCTTGTCCACATGTAGCACCCCGCCCCCACCTCTAGTGCTCAGTGCTGCACGCAGCTCACATGATCACACTTCCTCTTTCCTTCTCCATAGCATGATTTGACTTTTATTTTTATAAAAAGAAATTCAGAAGAGACAATGATGTTTAACACTGCACTAGTTAGTTTGAACCAGGACTATAATGATTATCAACAGGTTTTAAAGGATGCTAACATAACACTGCACTAGTTAGTTTGAACCAGGACTATAATGATTATCAACAGGTTTTAAAGGATGCTAACATAACACTGCACTAGTTAGTTTGAACCAGGACTATAATGATTATCAACAGGTTTTAAAGGATGCTAACATAACACTGCACTAGTTAGTTTGAACCAGGACTGTAATGATTATCACCAGGTTTTAAAGGATGCTAACATAACACTGCACTAGTTAGTTTGAACCAGGACTATAATGATTATCAACAGGTTTTAAAGGATGCTAACATAACACTGCACTAGTTAGTTTGAACCAGGACTGTAATGATTATCACCAGGTTTTAAAGGATGCTAACATAACACTGCACTAGTTAGTTTGAACCAGGACTATAATGATTATCAACAGGTTTTAAAGGATGCTAACATAACACTGCACTAGTTAGTTTGAACCAGGACTATAATGATTATCAACAGGTTTTAAAGGATGCTAACATAACACTGCACTAGTTAGTTTGAACCAGGACTATAATGATTATCAACAGGTTTTAAAGGATGCTAACATAACACTGCACTAGTTAGTTTGAACCAGGAATATAATGATTATCAACAGGTTTTAAAGGATGCTAACATAACACTGCACTAGTTAGTTTGAACCAGGACTGTAATGATTATCAACAGGTTTTAAAGGATGCTAACATAACACTGCACTAGTTAGTTTGAACCAGGACTGTAATGATTATCAACAGGTTTTAAAGGATGCTAACATAACACTGCACTAGTTAGTTTGAACCAGGACTGTAATGATTATCAACAGGTTTTAAAGGCTGCTAACATAACACTGCACTAGTTAGTTTGAACCAGGACTGTAATGATTATCAACAGGTTTTAAAGGCTGCTAACATAACACTGCACTAGTTAGTTTGAACCAGGACTGTAATGATTATCAGCAGGTTTTAAAGGATGCTAACATAACACTGCACTAGTTAGTTTGAACCAGGACTGTAATGATTATCAACAGGTTTTAAAGGCTGCTAACATAACACTGCACTAGTTAGTTTGAACCAGGACTGTAATGATTATCAACAGGTTTTAAAGGATGCTAACATAACACTGCACTAGTTAGTTTGAACCAGGACTGTAATGATTATCAACAGGTTTTAAAGGATGCTAACATAACACTGCACTAGTTAGTGTGAACCAGGACTATAATGATTATCAACAGGTTTTAAAGGCTGCTAACATAACACTGCACTAGTTAGTTTGAACCAGGACTGTAATGATTATCAACAGGTTTTAAAGGATGCTAACATAACACTGCACTAGTTAGTTTGAACCAGGACTGTAATGATTATCAACAGGTTTTAAAGGATGCTAACATAACACTGCACTAGTTAGTGTGAACCAGGACTATAATGATTATCAACAGGTTTTAAAGGCTGCTAACATAACACTGCACTAGTTAGTTTGAACCAGGACTGTAATGATTATCAACAGGTTTTAAAGGATGCTAACATAACACTGCACTAGTTAGTTTGAACCAGGACTGTAATGATTATCAACAGGTTTTAAAGGATGCTAACATAACACTGCACTAGTTAGTGTGAACCAGGACTATAATGATTATCAACAGGTTTTAAAGGCTGCTAACATAACACTGCACTAGTTAGTTTGAACCAGGACTATAATGATTATCAACAGGTTTTAAAGGATGCTAACATAACACTGCACTAGTTAGTTTGAACCAGGACTGTAATGATTATCAACAGGTTTTAAAGGATGCTAACATAACACTGCACTAGTTAGTTTGAACCAGGACTATAATGATTATCAACAGGTTTTAAAGGATGCTAACATAACACTGCACTAGTTAGTTTGAACCAGGACTGTAATGATTATCAACAGGTTTTAAAGGATGCTAACATAACACTGCACTAGTTAGTTTGAACCAGGACTATAATGATTATCAACAGGTTTTAAAGGATGCTAACATAACACTGCACTAGTTAGTTTGAACCAGGACTATAATGATTATCAACAGGTTTTAAAGGATGCTAACATAACACTGCACTAGTTAGTTTGAACCAGGACTATAATGATTATCAACAGGTTTTAAAGGATGCTAACATAACACTGCACTAGTTAGTTTGAACCAGGACTATAATGATTATCAACAGGTTTTAAAGGATGCTAACATAACACTGCACTAGTTAGTTTGAACCAGGACTATAATGATTATCAACAGGTTTTAAAGGATGCTAACATAACACTGCACTAGTTAGTTTGAACCAGGACTATAATGATTATCAACAGGTTTTAAAGGATGCTAACATAACACTACACTAGTTAGTTTGAACCAGGACTGTAATGATTATCAACAGGTTTTAAAGGATGCTAACATAACACTGCACTAGTTAGTTTGAACCAGGAATATAATGATTATCAACAGGTTTTAAAGGATGCTAACATAACACTGCACTAGTTAGTTTGAACCAGGACTGTAATGATTATCACCAGGTTTTAAAGGATGCTAACATAACACTGCACTAGTTAGTTTAAACCAGGACTGTAATGATTATCAACAGGTTTTAAAGGATGCTAACATAACACTGCACTAGTTAGTTTGAACCAGGACTATAATGATTATCAACAGGTTTTAAAGGATGCTAACATAACACTGCACTAGTTAGTTTGAACCAGGACTGTAATGATTATCAACAGGTTTTAAAGGATGCTAACATAACACTGCACTAGTTAGTTTGAACCAGGAATATAATGATTATCAACAGGTTTTAAAGGATGCTAACATAACACTGCACTAGTTAGTTTGAACCAGGACTGTAATGATTATCACCAGGTTTTAAAGGATGCTAACATAACACTGCACTAGTTAGTTTAAACCAGGACTGTAATGATTATCAACAGGTTTTAAAGGATGCTAACATAACACTGCACTAGTTAGTTTGAACCAGGACTATAATGATTATCAACAGGTTTTAAAGGATGCTAACATAACACTGCACTAGTTAGTTTGAACCAGGACTGTAATGATTATCAACAGGTTTTAAAGGATGCTAACATAACACTGCACTAGTTAGTTTGAACCAGGAATATAATGATTATCAACAGGTTTTAAAGGATGCTAACATAACACTGCACTAGTTAGTTTGAACCAGGAATATAATGATTATCAACAGGTTTTAAAGGATGCTAACATAACACTGCACTAGTTAGTTTGAACCAGGACTGTAATGATTATCAACAGGTTTTAAAGGATGCTAACATAACACTGCACCAGTTAGTTTGAACCAGGACTGTAATGATTATCTACATGTTTCAGGGGAATGGGGGTCCAGGTCACAGACGGTCAAACAGGCCATGGAGGACAGATGGACAAGACTAAATGACTGTAACCATTATGATGTGAAAGCTGGAAGACAGAGCAGGGAGAGTAGAAGCAGAGAATGGAGAAGATGAGGAGGATTAAAAATAAAAAGCAGAACAGAGAGGATGAACAGGAAGTACAGAGACGTCTGTAGCAACACAGGGTTATGAAACATCTCAACAGGAAGAGGTGTTGTTTCATAAAAACAGAGGCTGGCAAAACTCTGACCACTCCAGCCTGACTGTAAAAATAGAGAAAACAGATGATAGAAAACGATATATTTTTTACACCTGTAATGACATGTTCAATACAGGGAGAACAGTTTTAAAATGATTAACGAATGTATGGTTGCAGAAAGAAACCAAGTTTCTATACTGTAAAGTGTCAATCTAAAATCTGATATAATAATAATACAACAACAACAACAACAACAAACATTCATAAAAATATGAATTTTAAGGTTAAATGTTAACCCTAGGGGATGACAACTGCTGTGTCCTGGAACCCCAATTGATGACCCTGTGAACATTTAGAGAGGGTCTGGGAGAAATCAAAACAACAGGAGCAGAATGTTGTGTCAGACCAAGGAATGGAGAGGAGAGGGAAAGACCAGAGGTGGACTGAGTTACCAGGGCCTCAAAAAGCTTGCATTGAAATTTTTCTTGTTGGATCTTTCTCCTTCAAATTGTCATAACTGAATTAAGATTAGATGAATAAAATCGATGAAGAGACTGAACTTTGTATCAAAAATCAAACCTCGTTCGAAGTGGAGCAGTGAATCTGAGCAGCTATACCCTGTGTGTGTGTGTGTGTGTGTGTGTGTGTGTGTGTGTGTGTGTGTGTGTGTGTGTGTGTGTGTGTGTGTGTGTGTGTGTGAGAGAGAGTGTTGAGTGTGCCTAGCCTGCTCAACAGCGCCCCTCCTTTAGTGTGTGTGGCCACTAGAGGTATTGTCAGGCTACGGACATACACGGACGGCCAGCCAGCCAGCCAGCCAGCCAGCCAGCCACAGACTGAAAGCTGTTCTATGGGAGGCAGTTTCACTGCTCCAAAAATAAATATATAATATAATGGAGGCTCTTTGTGGCTCCTCTCACCCCTTACAAAAGGCCAAAATGGTTTAGCCTGCCCTGCTCTTGGGCTGAGTTAAGATTCACTTTGCAGTTTGCACTTCTGGTCTAGAGTGGAAAGGGAAACGGTCGGTGTGAGTGCATGTATGTGTGTGTGGAAACTAGCAGATGCAGTAGGCGGGCTCTAGACAGGATATGAACACTGAACAGCAAATGGAAACCAGGCTTTTCACAGGCTCTGTTGCAGGAAGCCAGCTGACATCTCAATGCTTAAACGAGTTGCCTCTGATGCAGCTGATGATAGAGTAGAGTGACAGCTGGTGCTGTAGCACTTCTGTCTTCACACAAGAACAGGGAAAGACTAAAATAAATAGAAGTAAAGGTAAGAGAAAGAAAGAAAACAGCCTGAGGGAAAACAGCTTCTTTTGTTTCAAAAGAAAGCAGAGCAGTGAGCACAACTAAAGCCATCTATAACAACAACAACATGGTTTTGTATTTTTCTGTACTTACCAACAATTCCCCTACAGATTCATATGCACAGTTGTTGGCTTATTTATTTGCAAAGCATTTTCAAAAGTAGCACAGTGATGAAGTGGTAAAGTCTACGGTTTTGGAACATGCAGGGACGTGCAGAGAATGTTAGAGAGGCAGGAGCTGAAATTTCCAAAAGGGCCTTTGGGTGACGATATTGAAAATAGCAGACCTCCAAGCTCACAACGTGTGGTGCTGCGACACGTTGTGAGCTTGGAAGTTGGCTATTTTTGGTACTTTATACCACTCTAAACTAAGCATAATCAAGTCAAACTGGCAGTGTGGCATATGGCATGGATTTCTACATAGGGATGGCAATTATTTAAATATCAGTTTAGGACAAAGCAATTCTCCTGAATGCTGCCTTCAGGTATGGCATGGGAAGAGGGACATTCATTTGCATTTCTTTCACCATAGTGAAAACTGCATTCATGGTCTGGAGAGGACATTTTTAAAGACAGGTAAATGTGTGTCTAAAAGTGGAGTATGCATCACCCTTAGGGAGACTAGAGGATGATTAGAGAGAGACGTTTAGCTGTAATCACCATGGAGCAGCAGGACCATGTGATGAAAATGAATGTCTGATGATGAATTGACTTTTATTGGACTTTACTAATGTTTCATTATGTGTGAAAATAAATAGTTTTGTTTAAGCTACAGAATGAATGGGTATGAATCTGTTATGAAAACGTTATGAAATGACGTATACTTTCACTGTGCGTAGGTTTTATCATGTGGGCTATGCTATGCATGTGTATTAGAGCCTGTCTTGAATAACTATGACTACATCGTCAGTAAGAACAGTTCTATTAGAGCCATTATTTGAAAAGACCACCGCTCATCTGCCAATAGATTTAGGTGTTGAGCTGGAGCCAAAGGGTTAGGGTTAGGGTGCAAATCTGTATATATTTTTGAAGCGAACATATTTAATTAAAATCTTTGCTTCAAGGGGGTTCCTTCAAACAAAATATTTTCAGATAGGGGTCCGTGGTCAAATACATATGATTCTGGGGGTCCTTGACTTTAGAACCACTGACATACAAAGATTGTTTCCTAACAGTTTTTCAGAAAACTGTTAGAATTTAGAGGGCATTTGTATAAAGGTTTTAAAGTCTTGTAGGAAGGTTTTAATAGGTCAAATAAATCCTCCTTTAGCATAGAGGTTTTCAAGTCTTGTATGAAGGTTTTAATAGTCTAAATAAATCCTCCTTTAACATAGAGGTTTTAAAGTCTTGTATAAAGCAGGGCAGTGTGGTCAGAGCAGCAGACAAGCTGCTTCCTCTTACTTCTAGAGAACAGGAAGTGCAGTGTGCACTAAGAGGAAGTGAGTTAGAACCACAGTGACTTCTATAGCTGACTATAAGTCATTTAAGGACAGTTATGTTTTCACTCTTTAGGCCATGTACATGCTCCTGCATCAGGGGTGTCACACCAAATTCTGGGCCCTGGGTACGAGGATTCACTGCCATGAATGTTCTTCATAGAGGGGAGGGGGTTTAACCCATTTAGACTGGGAACGCATCATTACACATTATTTAGAAAATAGCACATACAAGCTGAAAATGTATGCATATCTTTGAATATTTCAAATCCTTTGAAATATTCAAATCCTCCAAAAGGTTTTTTGAAAAACCTATGTTTCTATGTCAGTTGTGCTCAAACTTTTTCATGTGAAGGACCCCCAAAAGAGCTTGTATATCTGCTATTTTTTTATACCTAAAGTATAAAATAATGAAGGGCCCTAGTAACTCAGTCCCACTTTTCCCCCCCTTGTGACGCCCCTGTCCTTCATATAGTTCTGATGAAGGGAGGTGATACACTGTAACACATTGACGTCATTCAGAACTTCTGATGGCCAGTCTCAGAACTCCTGCACTTCAGTGGAGTGGACTGGGCATCTGGGCCCATTTTAGGATAGTTACTTAAAGCGGCCCACAGAGCAGAGAGACATGATTGGCCCACTGGCTTGTCTATCATCTGAATAGCAGCCTAGCAGCCCAATCAGTGCATGGCTACTGTGGCCCAGGAGTCCCACTCATACATATGACAGCTGATACAACAGCCCACAACACATCACTGCCTCAACACGCTGTGGGCTTGTAGATCTTACATTTTATATTTTTATCACCCGGTGCCAATTGCCTAAGCTGTAATCCTGGGCTCTGCTCTCCCTCTGCCAACCTGGGGAGAGCCCTGAACTGAGCTCATGCTTCCTTCAGTGCATGAGGAGCGAGCAAGCCACTTCTTATCACCTGACAGTTGTAAGTGTCCCCGGTCGGATGTAGCGCGTGGAAGGAACACGTTATGGCTTGTAGATCTTCTATGTTCGGTTCACGGCGGTTGTGGTGGGCCGGTCTGGGCCAAGATGCCAGGGTCGAATTTATGTCCCAGTGTCTCTCTGAACTAGTTCTAAAGCCTGTCCCAACCTGAAGTTGTTTTATTTAGTTTTTTCGATGTCATAAGCAGTAGGCCTACTGTATGTATAAACCATATTCACATGACGTCCATTTTGGCATTTTACATTGAAGAAACGGTGTGACAACAAGGTGGCATTTCATTAACTTAATAGCAAAATGGCTGCCGTGTGAATAAGGTCTATTGGCCTTTACAGAAAGACTGGAATCAAACACAGGATGACAAAAACCTGAAGGTCAACGGAAAACCTGATTAACTTGAGAGTTAATTGATGTGACAGTCAATGGCATAGAGTAGACATTGTTGTTTTAAGTGTGAATTAACCATGTATGTGACAGTCAATGGTATAGAGTAGACATTGTTGTTTTAAGTGTGAATTAACCATGTATGTGACAGTCAATGGTATGATCCTGTTTGTTACCCAGGTCACAGCTCTCTCTGTGTTTAAATGCTTTCACTGCTGTCTGTGTATTCCTGTAGGTGGGGATTCCACCACTGACAATCAATCAGCAATCACTGACCAGTCACTGACCAGTCAATCACTGAGCAGTCAATCACTGACCAGTCCCAGCTTGCTAAAAGCAGTAGTCAGCCTACAGTAGGTTGTAGTAGTGAGGACAGAATGCATGGAGGACAGGCTCAGGCTACTGATGGAAAGAGACACTAATGTACACACTCACTCCAGGGGGTCACATTGTGAATCTGCACTCTCATTAGTATTTAGAAAATGAAAACATGCGTGTAAATTTGCATGTTTGGAATTGGAACAGCTGAAATCAATAATATATATTCATATATTGACCACAGGTCACATTAAGTGAGGGTTAGTCCCCGGGCCGCCAGTTGCCCATGTAGAATCTCATTTCATATTTTTAACGTACTGAAAATGTAGTGTAATGTGAAATAATGTCATCATAACAACAATCAGTGTCTCTTAGCTTTATTGAGGCTTTCCATTAAAGTTTCAGCAACACATTATTCTCAGGCTGGGGGTCAGAATCAGTAGCAGTTAATGATGTTCAATCATACAGTATGACATGTTGAGTTATGATCACTCTATGATGTTCAATCATACAGTATGACATGTTGAGTTATGATCACTCTATGATGTTCAATCATACAGTATGACATGTTGAGTTATGATCACTCTATGATGTTCAATCATACAGTATGACATGTTGAGTTATGATCACTCTATGATGTTCAATCATACAGTATGACATGTTGAGTTATGATCACACTATGATGCCTGCAGTAAAAGCCACTCTGCTCTTACATACATGTGAACAAGATACAATTAATACAACCTTGAACATTGCAGATCCACTGCAGGCCAGACTGTATATGGACGGTGCTTTGACTGACATGCATGAACCATACAAACCACTTGTATAGTTTTAAACATGTGCATGCATTACTATTACTGTGTATATACGTATGACAGAACCACGTAAAGATGAAGTCTCAACAACCAAATGTTTTCAACATTTCCTCCTGACTCGTAGTTTCATGTTGGACCACATTGACGTCACAGACGCTGTTCTGGTAGAGTTTGAGGAAGAGACGACTCCCTCAGATCAACTCAGACACTCCACGAAGCAGCGTCTTTTCTTTCAACGTCTCCTCTGCCGATGAAGGTAAAATGACCATTTGAATTAAATATGGTTTGTTTATGGTTATGTCTGAGTCATAGTGACATGGCTGATGTGGTCCTGCCTATATAGGCCTACATGTGCCATTTCAAAACTTCAAACGGCCTGTCATTGGCAAGACAGTAGATTTCCTGTGGATTGGCAGAGCATTGAGCTTGTAGATCAGCTTTTATTTTTATTTTTATGACCTTCTCTGACTTTCAAGTTTATAATCTACTCATGAAGGTGGATTCTGCTTTTCAATAGGAATGGAGGGGTTTCTTGACATTTGGGGGTTTCTGCAAAAATACGCTCCATTCTCTAAAAAATGAGAAAGTCAAAACAGGGAAAATTTGTTTGCAGGAAATGTTCAGGAAAAGACCAGTAAAGCCTAAAACCTATAACTACATAAAACCTATAACTACATAGTGGCTTCCATTTGACTAACTTTAACTAAAACCTATAACTACATAGTGGCTTCCATTTGACTAACTTTAACTAAAACCTATAACTACATAGTGGCTTCCATTTGACTAACTTTAACTAAAACCTATAACTACATAGTGGCTTCCATTTGACTAACTTTAACTAAAACCTATAACTACATAGTGGCTTCCATTTGACTAACTTTAACTAAAACCTATAACTACATAGCAGCTTCCATTTGACTAACTTTAACTAAAACCTATAACTACATAGCAGCTTCCATTTGACTAACTTTAACTAAAACCTATAACTACATAGCTGCTTCCATTTGACTAACTTTAACTAAAACCTATAACTACACAGCAGCTTCCATTTGACTAACTTTAACTAAAACCTATAACTACATAGCAGCTTCCATTTGACTAACTTTAACTAAAACCTATAACTATATAGCAGCTTCCATTTGACTAACTTTAACTAAAACCTATAACTACATAGCTGCTTCCATTTGACTATAACTTTAACTAAAACCTATAACTACACAGCAGCTTCCATTTGACTAACTTTAACTAAAACCTATAACTACATAGCAGCTTCCATTTGACTAACTTTAACTAAAACCTATAACTACATAGCAGCTTCCATTTGACTAACTTTAACTAAAACCTATAACTACATAGTGGCTTCCATTTGACTAACTTTAACTAAAACCTATAACTACATAGTGGCTTCCATTTGACTAACTTTAACTAAAACCTATAACTACATAGTGGCTTCCATTTGACTAACTTTAACTAAAACCTATAACTACATAGCAGCTTCCATTTGACTAACTTTAACTAAAACCTATAACTACATAGTGGCTTCCATTTGACTAACTTTGCCAGACAGCTTTGGAAATGATTGTGGAAGGATTGTTTCATGGACAGTGTTCTTAACATTGTGTATTCCAATGCATTTTAATGTTTGAAAGGTTTCTCATTGTGGTGGTAATCAGGGGTGTGGTCATCTCTCTAGTTGTCTCTCCTGCACTGCTGGTGGAAATTCCTTGGGTTAATAGGAAGTTATTAACCCAATTCCTTAGGTTAATAGGAAGTTATTGACCCAATTCCTTAGGTTAATAGGAAGTTATTAACCCAATTCCTTAGGTTAATAGGAAGTTATTGACCCAATTCCTAAGTTATTAACACAATTCCTTGGGTTAATGGGAAGTTATTGACCCAATTCCTAAGTTATTAACACAATTCCTTGGGTTAATAGGAAGTTATTGACCCAATTCCTTGGTTAATAGGAAGTTATTAACCCAATTCCTTGGGTTAATAGGAAGTTATTAACCCTATTCCTTGGTTAATAGGAAGCAATTCCTTAGGTTAATAGGAAGGTGCCAAGTGCTGTGGAGTAGAGGTTTTCTATGTTTCAGAGTAACATGTTTATTACATGCGCAAGCAGAGTGTGCAAGTACTGCGATCAGCTGTGTGTGTGTGTGTGTGTGTGTGTGTGTGTGTGTGTGTGTGTGTGTGTGTGTGTGTGTGTGTGTGTGTGTGTGTGTGTGTGTGTGTGTGTGTGTGTGTGTGTGTGTGTGTGTGTGTGTGTGTGTGTGAGTGAGTGAGTGAGTGAGTGAGTGAGTGAGTGAGTGAGTGAGTGAGTGAGTGAGTGAGTGAGTGAGTGAGTGAGTGAGTGAGTGAGTGAGTGAGTGAGTGAGTGAGTGAGAGCGCGCGCGAGTGTGTGTGTGTGTGAGTGAGTGTGTGTGTGTGTGTACAGTATGTTGGTGTCTCCTCTTGTTTAAGACTGCTGCCCAATCCGGCACCAGCATCTCCATGTTGTTGTGACAGGGTCGTTTCAACAACCTTCTCATCACCATGTTAAAATGCTTTTCTCTGATACAACCTAAAGTACTGCATCTCATTAATGGACTTATACAAGCCATGTTAACTTTTTTATCATTTGGATAGAATTTCCGTGATGGGTTTCATGCCTGCTGATAACAACTTTTAAATTAATCAATATTTATATTTGTCACATACTGTAGACTTTATCCAAGGCGCTTTACAATGAATGTGCATTACATTCAGCCAGGCATTCACACTCTCACACATGCACATTCACACTGCACATTCATACACATTCACACTCACACACAGGCACATTCATACACCGATGGCGGAGGAAAAGATGCAAGGCACCAACCCCGCAAATACAAGATTTGTGTTGTTAGATTGTTTATTCAAAGAATTTCATGATTTCTTACTTTTTTTTTTAAATAGCCCAGAATAACCATTAAGACGCCTAAGGACGAAAAGCGACCTCAGCCTAAAGGGCGAGGTTGCGCCATCTGTCTTGGCCATCTGTGGATTCTGTTGGTGTGGTTCTCCTAACAGGTCATCATCTGGGATACAATCCCTTTTATGCCCATATATGGAGATCCCTAACATAATCCCTTTTATGCCCATATATGGAGATACCTGCTCTGAGTATCTGACATCACTAATCCCTTTTATGCCCATATATGGAGATCCCTAACAAAATCCATTTTATGCCCATATATGGAGATCCCTGCTCTGAGTATCTGACATCACTGTGATGTCACTTGTTATCCCTATATATGGAGATCCCTGCTCTGAGTATCTGACATCACTTTGATGTCACTTGTTATCCCTATATATGGAGATTCCTGCTCTGAGTATCTGACATCACTGCGATGTCACCTGTGATGTCACAGTGTCAGGGGAATCACATTGTCAGGCGTTACACGTATACATGTACACATACATACATACTGTACATATGGTCAAGCCGTGACGGTTCTCATAGTAAACTTGCTCCCTACGGTCGCAATTAATAAGCCCACAACACATCACATCACATCAGAATGCATTTTGAACTTTAAAGTGAGTGTTAAAGTTGCTATACTGATAAACTGCATTATAAACTAATGTCAAGTTGATCATAGCTCATATTGAGCCGTGTTGCACACGTTGTGAGCTTGTAGATCTTCTGTTTTTGAAATATTATGGGGTAGTACTTCAAACGAACATCCTATAACAACCATTAATTAACAGTTAAAGGGATATTCCACTTTCAACAGGGAGCAGTGGAAGGGCCTCTCTCCACATACACACCCATTGTAACTTCAAACTTCATTTTAACCATGATAGATCCATTAAAAACACCCATTATTTTTTCTGGTGACTCATACTACCCTCCTAATACGTGAGCAGGCCGTGTTTTTTCGATAACTTTTTTCATTTATTTTTAATAATTATTTGGGAAAATGGAAAAAATTAAATACAAAAAGAATATTATTAAAAATACATGAAAAATGTTATCGAAAAAACACGGCCTGCTCACATATTAGGAGGGTAATATGAGTCACCAGAAAAAAATAATGGGTGTTTTTAATGAATCTATCATGGTTAAAATGAAGTTTGAAGTTACAATGGGTGTGTGTGGGGAGAGGCCCTGGGCCTGGAGGGCCTGGTAACATTTACATAGCCTGATTTCAGACTCTACGCTGGGGCTTGAGTCTGAAGTTGTATCCATTCTATTTGATTGAAAAGGGGAGGGGATTTAAAATGTGAAATTCCCAATCACAAGAGATCTAGTGGGAGGGGTTGTGTTTGACTTTTGCACACAAAACATTCCCTCCTCCCTCTCCCCTCCGCACCCCTCCTCCGTATTGCTTTGATTTCATTGGTCGGTAAGCCAAGATACCGTATCAAGGGACGCGTCATATGACACATCCAGACCAAGAGATGCAGTTCACTCAGAGAGTGGGCGGGTCTATTGGCTGGAGCCAGGCTAACATTTACATCAAATATCTAAATATTGAATCAAGCAACTCAAAAACTATTCAGGGTGTTCATAAAAGCCTGATTAGATGATAAAATTACCAAAAGTTTTTTTTTTAAGTGAAATATCCCTTTAATAAGATACTTACAGTATAGAGGGGTTGACACTAAGGTCTCAGAGGCCCTTGCCCGTCGGCCAAGTACAGGTCATGTTCTACTTGCCCAAAGGTCATGCCCACTTGCCCGAAAAGTAAATCGTCCATTATAAAATGATCATTTTAACACTTATTTCTTGGCTTTCAGGGCCTGCACGATGAAAAATTTCATACTGTAGGCCTACTTCAATACTTCCACCTACATAGCTATGATTGAATATGTATATGGTTTCACACTTGTTATTTTACATTTTTAAGTGTAAAAACAGAACATTATTGGTAAACAGTGCTCTTATTTGACATTCCACAGACCAGAAGACAGAACGCGCTGGCCATGTTCAGGTGTTTAGACAGAAATCTGGTGTTGTGTTTATAGACGGTTGAGTCCCCTCTCAAATGAGGACTTGCCCGGTCGGGCAACCTGAAAGCAAACTTTACCTGCCTGAAAGTTGTATTTACCTGCCGGGGGCAGGAGGGCAAGCCTTAGTGTCAATGTCTGGTATAAGTTATTATTTGTTAATATAGGCTATATAATACATGGTTTATAATGGCATTTCTAATACACTTATTGTTATAAGTTTAGACCCTAATCATAATAAGCATTGACATCTATAAAGGCACTTATAACATGCTTATTATACTATTTGTTAAGAATATATAAGCATTAAAATAGTATTGTAAACACATGTATATGACCATAATAAATAACTAAATTATGAACTTATGTCCTTACAAGATGCTTTTTAACTAGGGCTGGGATGCGATTAAAAAATGTATCAAATTAATTACAGGCTTTGTAATTAATTAATCGCAATTAATCACATTTGAATCGCATATTAATATTTTACCCGAGAAGTATTTTTTTTCAAGTAAAACACATTTTGTTGTACGAGTTTAAATCAACGAGTGAGTTTTTTAAATCTAAATTTTGCATCCACTGGGCCTCTGATCCTCTGATCGTCTACTTCTCCCTTTGTGTTTGTTGTCTCTTCTTGATTCGTGCATCGCGATAGTTTCGGGCATACCGATATGCCCGAAACTGAAGGTTATGTGGTGCAAAAACTAAGTGCGGTTAAAATGTGTAAATTTTTTTAATCGTGTTAATTTTCTGTAATTAATTTATCGCAATGAATCAGTTAACGTCCCAGTCCTATTGTTAACCTTATAATAACTCTTAATATTATCAATGTAAACATCATAGACATCATAGATGTCTGACGTCATGAGACAACATTTAGCCCATATCTAGGAATACCCATATATGGACATAATGTGCTGTCAGTCTCATGATTACCAGTATCGTTGCCACAACTCGAGTCAAACTTGCAAATGAATTCCGTCCTTAGCCCTTTTATGCCCATATATGGAGATCCCTGATGTCATCAACATTAAGCCCATATCTGGGAATGCCCATGCAGTATATGGACATACCGGTATGTGTCAATCTCTATGGCAGGGGTGGGCAACTTTGATGATGGAGAGGGCCACTATATGTCCACGTTCACTCCAGAGGGCCACAATGCATATACAAGTCAAAAATAGCAAAAATAGCCGATCTACAAGCTTAAAACGCGTTTTGAGCTTGTAGATCGGCTATTTTTGAATTGGAATCCAGAATAATTTTTAGCTATTTTAATTGGATTCCTGAAAAGTAGATTTTTTATTTAATTTCAAATGCATTTATATGACTGTTCTTATGCTAACTTCATGAACTTAAATTCCAATACATTGGACATAAAAAAGACTTGTGCCAAGTGATAAAGCTAATATAGACTGAGGTAATTAAATTGAGTCATGTTAGAATGGTTGGAATTGTAACAGCTGACACCTGTCCACACATCCATCCATCCCCATCTGTCCTGTGTGTGTGTGTGTCTGTGTGCGTGTGCGTGTGCGTGTGTGTGTGCGTGTGCGTGTGCGTGCGTGCGTGCGTGCGGGCATGCACGTGCGTGATGTGCATGTGTGTACACTCATTGAGATCACATTGAGATAACTTTTATAACAATGATGTCTGGTCTCTGTATAATAATTTATTTATTTTCTTTGTTTTCAGTGATGTCCAGATAGAATCACCAGAAAACAACAGAAGTTACTGAAGGTCATTCCATCGGTGAGTCATAAATGAAGTCTCAGAGCTCTCTGTTTACTTCAACTACTTCAACTACATCCATAGTTAAAACCCGTCAGACTCCCTAATCGGGAGATAAGCGACCGTCAGGTCGCATGTATACACAAATTGGCCTGTAAGTGGCATTGGTTCTAGACATACTACCGCTTTGCGTGATTTTAGGGCAAAATCTGTAGGAGCAGTGTTTGAAAAAATGGGCCTGATGGTGGTGCTAGATGGGACAGATCCATGTTGATGACATGACTCTAGACATACTGTGTACTGCTTTGTGTGATTTTAGGGCAAAATCTGTAGGTGCAGTGTCCAAAAATGTGTTTAGCAAAAATCGGCCTGATGGTGGCGCTAAGTGGGACAGATCCATGTTGATGACATGACTCTACAGTTTAGGCATTTAGCAGACGCTTTTAATCCAAAGCGACTTACAATAAGTAGAAACGTCACAATAATAAACAAGGTTAAATGTCAGTAACAGCAATATAACAAATGCAAATGAATATCTATCTAGAAAAACAATATAATCCGTAAAGAAAAAAAGGTTTCTAAAAAACCTAAAAACAAATGCTAACTAGCTTCATGTATGGACATTGATTTTTCCAGTAGTGCTAAGGGTTTAGGTGGAGTCTGAAAAGGTGAGTCTTCAGTCCACGGCGAAAGCTAGCGACTCTAGACATACTGTGTACTGCTTTGTGTGATTTTAGGGCAAAATCTGTAGGAGGTTGTGGTTTGGCAGCCAAGGAGTGTGAGTGCAAAGTTTGGCATGGATAGGGGCAACGTTGGCGGAGATATGAGTAGGGCAAAGGTGTGACGTAACGGATAGATTGACAGACTGAGGTTTTGATAGTAACTGCAACCTGGCGGTCGCAACAAGACCGTTGTACTTCTGTCTTTATGTGGTTAATCTGCACCACCTACTGGACTCCTTGTAAAACTACACCACCTGATCTCCACCTAAAATAAATCAGGTTGTGGGCTTGTATCAGCTGTTATTTTTGGGTGGGACTCCTGGGCCAAAGTAGCCTGTGATTGGGCTACCAGGCCGGTATTCAGATTATAGACAAGCCTTTCTTTTTTTACGGGTACAGCAAGCTTTTCTTTTATATTGCATATTGTTAATTGTTGTTATTGTTTAGTTTAACTTAACAGTGACATGATGCTATTGTGCAGGTTCTGTTCTACCTGCTGTTCCTCCAGTCCAGCCAATGAGTGGTCCCTTCCCCCCTCCCTCTCATCCATCATTCACCACCAAGATGACACGCACACACACACGCTCACGCAGAGGAAATCATCATCTTATCGTGTGTTTCTTAAACATACCTGCTCGCTCTCCTTGGGCTAAATCAGCACCATCGGCTAGGATTTTTGCTTACTTTCTCCTCTTTGTTCTGTGGTGTACGGATTCGTACCTTAACTCACCACGGAACCTCCACCAAATAGAGTCTGAGAATTATGTTCGAGAACAGAAGGAGTCCCACAACGCCTTCTACCTGCATGACGGGACCGAACGCAAACATCTTGGTTTCGGTACAGCTACTATCTACTCCACGTTAACATCAAACCCGGATCGGAAGAATAAACCCCTGTCTGGCAAGTTTGATAGAAGGACATTGATTTTCCTTTACCTGCTACGATCGGGAGACGTACCACAAAACCCTGGTCCAAACACTACCAGGCAAGCAGATGCCAGTTTGGCCAGAGATCAGCCAATCCCACCCCAAGCTAATGTTGCTAACGCTACCGTGACAACAACAACAATGGATCCTCAGATCAAGACTCATCCTCAAATCCCCATCAAACCCAGCTACATCGGGACGCGAGGGAAGGAACCGTTGTGTCCCACCGAAGGACACAACGCGGCTGAAAACGAGGGTCTAGGGACCCCCGCAGCACCTTCACGGCTAACAGGGGAACTCCAAGTGATCAACGAAGTCGTCCGCAGTCGTCCGCGAATCCCTGTCAAACCCAGCTACATCGGGATGCAAGTGAAGAAACCGTTGTGTCCGACCAAGGGACACAACGCAGCTGAGTATGATAGTCCAGGGATCCCTGCAGTACCTTCAGGGGTAACCGCGGAACTCCAAGTGATCAACGCAGGCTTCCGTAGTCATCCGCAAATCTCTGTCAAACCCAGCGACATCGGGACGCGAGGGAAGAAACCGTTGTGTCCCACCGAAGGACACAACCCGGATGAGAACGACGGTCCAGGGACCCCCACAACACCTTCACAGCTAACAGGGGAACTCCAAGTGATCAACGCAGGTGTCCGCTGTAGTCCGCAAATCCCCGCCAAACCCAGCTACATCGGGACGCGACATAAGGAACCATCGGGTCCGACCGAGGGACACAGTGCGGTTCAGTGCGATAGTCCAGGGACCCCCGCAGCACCTTCACAGCTAACCGGTGAACTCCAATTAATCAATGCAGGCGTCCGCAGTCGTCCGCGAATCCCCGTCAAACCCAGCGACATCAGGACACAGCAGAAGGAACCATCGTGTCCGACCGAGGGACACAGCACGGGTGTCGGGAGTAGCGATCCAGAGTGCCCCACAGCAAAACACGGTAATATTCACTTTTTGACCTTCTCAGAGACCAAGCTTGATGACTCAACAACAGACTCTTAGATTGAAATAGAAAACTATTCAATCATCAGGAATGATAGAAATAGGTGTGGAGGTAGTGTTTGCATGTACAGTATATACTGTACATAAGGATGTCACATTTATCACTCGTTCTGACCTGAATCACAGAGCTCTTGAAACTGTATGGGTGGAAGTAATTTTCGAAAACTCAAAAACATTTACTAATCAGCACTGTATACATACCTCCCCATCAGAGTGATTTCTATGATTTGCTTGAGGAGTTCTTAGCGAAGGTGGACAGTGTAGAAAAACATCTTATTGTCAGCTAATTACTCAACCCAGTAGAATGAGGGGACACTTTCTCAAAACATCATAGATCTCATTGCAACAACGGACAAGCCCAGAATCACCTCAAGTGGGGATATATTGTATGCGGTTCAAGTGATCACAACACGATTTACTGTACCCGTAAAATACAAAAACCCAATGCCAACTGTGACAAAACAGTCTCAGCTAGAAACATAAAAACCAACTCTAGCGAAGCCTTTAATCTCAAACTGGTGAATTTGGACTGGTCCGCTGAACTCAGGAGTACACAGGTTGAATGAAGAAGCATGGCTGGGGTTTAAAACCAAATAGCTACTCTAAATGCTATGGCTGCCATGAGAACCATCAGGGTCAAGGCACGCTCTGATGATACATTCAGACATACTAACCTCTATAAAACCTCTATAAAATATTCTAAGATTAAAAGATGAGTAAACTTGGCAAATGCTTCAACAATGACCTCCAAACCCACCTTGGGAAAAATACGGTAAAAGTTTACAAAACCAGGCCCAAAAAGCATACTTTGATGATAAAGTTGCCGAAAGCAGAAACAAACCGTGTGAGCTGTGGAAGTTACTTAACAACCAACTAGGCTGCAATCAGAAACTGAAAACCAAATACCACAACATTACTGTATATCGGACGACACTCTCATTAAGGACAAGATGTGGCTAATCCTTTTAACATGATCTTTACAACCATAGCCACAACACTGGTTAACGAACTGGCATCTCAATCTGGACGTTTTGGTAAAGAGCACATCAAAGCATTCTACAGTAATCTAGGTGTACACAACAATGCTGTTAAACTCGCCATGGTGACAAATGATGAGGTGTTTAAAAAAATAAGCGCTCTACAACTAAACAAGGCCACTGGCCACTGGCCATGACAGATTTCACAGAGTCAGCCTCCTCCATTGCTCCAATCATTACCTATATAATACACCTCAAACACGACCGAATGACTTTAAACTAGCAAAAGTAACCCCTCTGCACAATAAAGATTGCAAATTAGACCCTGGCAACTAACGCCCCATTTCGATTCTTAGTTCCATCTCAAAAGTTAGGGAAAAAATGTCTATGAACAGGTTACAAAGTATCTTGAAGAAATAAACTAATTTACGAATTCCAATCTGGCTTTGGAACGTCCCATTCCACTGACACATGCATTTTCTATTTGAATGGCCGCATAAAAAATGAGATGGACTTGGGCAAATATTGCGGAATGGTCATGCCGGACCTCAAGCCTGGAAATAGAACTGGGAACCCTTCGGGAAGCCTCTGTGTTCTAATGACGGTTCCTCTACCCCTGAGCCCCTGCCGGGGCAGAGTGTGGATGTAGAGATGATTCAGAGTTATTTTTCGTTGATATAATGATATACTTTTCACTGATGTATTTATCTCAACCACTCTCTTTTTTTAGTACAAACAGCAAAGGCGGCTTTTGTAATCCAGCACAGGGCAAAGTTGATTCAACAAGTGTCCAGAGTCATGGCCATAGTCGACAGTCTAGGAAGGAAAGTCCATTGTGAGCTCTATGCAGAGATTCAAGCCGAGAAGACAAGCATGGAGAAAATGAGGAGACTGTACGAGATGCTAGGTGTAGCCAGCGCAGCCATCAATGCAGAGTTTTACGATGCCCTCAAAGAACACGAGCCCCACCTGGTGGAGAGTCTTGGTAAGATTATGTGCTAATGAGGTTTTTTAACAGCATTAATACTGTTATAATTTATAACAGCAGTTCCATGAAGTGGATGTGTTTCTGCCAAGACAGTGACCATCATGTTACATACTAGACACCTGGTATCAATAGGGAGCTCAATATGTGTAAACAACATAAATTACTGTATACACTGTGCGTGTGTGTGTGTGTGTGTGTGTGTGTGTGTGTGTGTGTGTGTGTGTGTGTGTGTGTGTGTGTGTGTGTGTGTGTGTGTGTGGTTATTCTTTTAGCATTATAGTCAGGGGTGCACATAACTGGTACGCAAATGTGCATGCGCCGTCAAAATAAATATTGCGTGCCGGAACAACAACATGAAGCGCTTTTGCGCACTGCCACCGGTAGCTTTATTTAATTATGTATTTAGCATCAGACACTAGCTCTGGTGTTACTTACTGCATGTTAACACGTACGTCCTGTAAGTAGACCTAAAAATATATTTTTTTGCAAACTGTTTATAAAGTATTCCCTTCCCTATCCTCCTCTACTTATGCAGGACCTGTTCTTTCACCAAAAAAAACAGCTAAGCATGGTGAGTTATGAAAGTATATTTTTCAGAGCTGTTTTACTAATAATAATTCTAATTTACAGAAAACTTCAGTCACAATTTTAACACTATTGGAGAGCAGTAAGAAAATATTTATATTTCAAAAGAAGGGGGTCCTTTGCCCCATGTGCCATTCTGATTAAAATATAGTTTATATTCCAGCCTAAGTTAATTGAAAACCCTGAATGGGGATTATATGTTTCAGGGATCTCCTACCCTTTATATTAGAGTTGCCAAGTTTTGGCTTCTAGCAGGATACTTAGTTTCTACACTATCAGCCTCATCTGCTCCATGTGGCTGAATGGTTTAATCATAATGGCATCTCTAAACGTGTTCACACCACATTCACCATGACATGAACATCAACATCCTCTATTCTTTGATCATTTAGAAACTCTTGCTCTTCGACAACAACAACAACTCAAGTCCAATCTGAGGAGGAAGAGGAAGAAGGAGGACGGAAATCATATCTTCATAAAGCCAGAGCTCTGCATCACAGAGAGACAGAGTGGAGAGGACAGTAATCAACATGAGGTCAGACAGATTGAAACAGCATTCAATAAACAAACCGGACAGGAAACACCAATCCAATTTGAAGACATCTTTAAACCTTTATCTGGACAAGACCCAATCAGAACAGTGATGACGAAGGGAGTGGCAGGAATTGGTAAAACAGACCTAACTCAGAAGTACATTCAGAACTGGGTGGAAGACAAAAGCAACCAGGATATCAATTTCATCTTCCCATTCACTTTCCGAGATCTGAATTCATTGAAGAAGGACTGCAGCTTGGAGGAACTTGTTAACACCACCTTTGACATTAAGGAAACAGGAATCTGTAGCAACAAAGAGTCCAATGTTGTGTTCTGCTTTGATGGGCTAGACGAGTTTCGGCGATCTCTTGATTTCCAGAACAATGAGGTCTTGACTGATGTCACAAAGCGGGCCTCAGTGGATGCTTTGTTGACAAGTCTCATCAAGGGAACGCTGCTTCCTTCTGCTCGCATCTGGATAACCACACGACCTGCAGCCGCTGATCAGATTCCTATAGATTATGTTGACAGAATGACAGAGCTTAAAGGGTTTACTGACCCACAAAAAGATGAATACTTCATGAAGGCATTCAGTGATGAGCACCAGGCCAGAACGATCACCTCGCACATCCAGACATCACGAAGCCTCCACATCATGTGCTACATCCCTGTTTTCTGTTGGATCACTGCTACAGTTCTCTTGGACATGTTGAAAACAGAGGTGATTGGTGCCCTGCCAAAGGCCCTGACTGAGATGTACATCCACTTCATGGTCTTTCAATTCAAACAGAAGAATGTCAAGTATCATGACGGAGCTCAGGCACAGTCTATTTGGAATGAAAAGAATAATAAGATCATCATGTCTCTGGGAAAACTGGCTTTTGAACAGTTAGAGAAAGGCCACCTGAACTTCGATGAATCAGATTTGACGGAGTGTGGCATCGATATCAAAGATGCATCAGTGTACTCAGGATTGTTCACACAGATCTTTAAAGAGGTACGTGGGGTGTACAAGGACATAGTGTTCTGCTTTGTCCATCTGAGTGTACAAGAATTTATGGCTGCTCTTTATGTCTACCTCTCATTTGTCAATGAAGGTGTCAACTTACTGTCAACTTCCAAGTGGTTCAATCCATTTAGAGACAAGTCTAACATAAATCACCTTTACCAGAGTGCTGTTGACAAGGCCTTAGAGAGTCCAAATGGACACCTTGACTTGTTCCTCCGTTTCCTCCTGGGCCTCTCATCGGAGACCAATCAGACTCTATTACATGGTATGATGAAAAAGACAGGTAAAAAGCCACAAACCAATCAGAAAACAGTGAATTACATCAAGAAGAAGATCAAGGAGAATCCCTCTCCAGAGAAAAGCATCAATCTGTTCTACTGTCTGAACGAGCTGAATGATCATTCTCTAGAGAAAGAGATCCAAGAGAACCTGAGCTCAGGAAGTCTCTCCACAAAAAAACTCTCTCCTGCTCAGTGGTCAGCTCTGGTCTTCATGTTGCTGTCATCAGAAAAGGAGCTGGACGTGTTTGACCTGAAGAAATACTCTGGTTCAGAAGAGGCTCTTCTGAGGCTCCTGCCAGTGCTCAAAGCCTCTAAAAGAGCTCTGTAAGTGTAACCAGATGCATTTATTATTTCATCCATATCTTACATGGAATTAAGTAAATCATTTTATTTATATATTTTTTTGTTTCTTTGATTGTTTGTTTGTTTTCCTCCCAGGCTGAGTGGTTGTAACCTCTCGGAGAGATGCTGCAAGATGTTATCAACGGTTCTGAGCTCCAGCTCCTCTAGGCTAAAAGAACTGGACTTGAGTAACAATAATTTGCTCGATTCAGGAGTGAAATTAATCGCTGATGGACTTTCACAATGTAGCCTAGAGACTCTCAGGTCAGTATTACTGAACCTTTTCAACAGATTCTCCCACATGCACACAGTGTTGAGCAGAGAGTCACAACTCACAAGAACATTCTTAAAAAATGCATTAATCCACGCTCGGGTGGCATAGTGTTAAAGTCCCTGCCCACCACCATGAAAGGTTATGGTTTCGAATCCCCATGGTGCCACCGGCTATGTCAGTGCGAACAATTGACCCGTGTTCAAGGGAGGGTAGCCGGACGTGGAGGGTGATACAGGTATTCCAACGGGCAGAGGGGGGAGGGGGGAGGGAGGGGGAGGGGGAGGGGGAGGGGGGGCAGTAGGATGAAGGCTCTACGTCCTCCTGGTGGCTCATCACTGACAATGTGAGTCAGTAGGATAGAACAGCAGTGACAACACATACATGTGTGTGGGGAGGAAACCATTGGTACAATGACTAAAATTGGGGCAAAAAAGGGGTACAAATAATTGTCTAAAAACCCATTGGGACTCGAATAAAATAAATGTGTTAATCCCACTGCTGCAATCCTGAAATATGTAGCTATCATTCACCTAAACATTAGAGCTGAAATCAGTGTATAAACAATAATATCCACATAGATACAAACTTTCAGAAGGTCCTCGGTTCGCCACACAGTGCATGTCAAAGAGTCCTTGAGCAACCACTTGACCTGGCTGCTGTAATATTTGTGTGTGTGTGTGTGTGTGTGTGTGTGTGTGTGTGTGTGTGTGTGTGTGTGTGTGTGTGTGTGTGTGTGTGTGTGTGTGTGTGTGTGTGTGTGTGTGTGTGTGTGTGTGTGTGTGTGTGCGTGCGTGCGTGCGTAAAAAGAGGTGGTGTTGGTCTGAGTTTGTTCCATCCTCGTCAAAAATGCCATCTCTACCCATGAAACAAACCTTCACATTGCCATGTTATTTGTGTGCCACTGATACTACATAGTATGACTTTAATGCACTGGCTTCAGGGGGCTCCTCTGTGGCTGCAAAACCTTAAAGAGATCTCTGTAGGTGAACTGATACCTGGATACATTTAACATAATTAACTTATGTGTCTTCAGGCTGAGTGGCTGTAACCTGTCAGAGAGATGCTGTGAGGTGTTATCATCCGTCATCAGTGCCAACCCCTCCAGCCTGAGGGAACTGGACCTCAGTAACAACAATCTACAGGATTTGGGAGTCCAGCAACTCTCTGTTGGACTGGGGAGTCCACACTGTTTACTTGAGATCCTCAGGTCAGTATTCCTGAACCGTTTAGATCAGGGGTGGGCAGCATTTATTTCCAGACAGCCATACTGACTTCCATAGAGTGAGAGAAGGGCCACACACTAGGGAGTGTTGGGTGGGAGGAGTAGGACCTCTATGTCCTCTTGGTGGCTCCTCACTGGGAGGTGAGTCAGTAGGATAGAACAGCAGTGACAACACATACTGTACATTTGTGTGGGGAGGAAACCATTGGTACAATGACTAAAATTGGGGCAAAAAAGGGGTACAAATAATTGGCTAAAAACCCTCTGGGACTCAAATAAATGAAATGTGTTAATCTCACTGCTGCAATCCTGAAATAGGTAGCTATCATTCACCTAAACGTTAGAGCTGAAATAAGTGTATAAATAATATACACATAGATGCAAACTTAAATTTGCCATAACTGAGTGGCTATAGAGGCTGTCTGGTAATCAGAAGGTCCTCGGTTCGCAACACAGTGCATGTCAAAATCCCTGAGCAACCACTTGACTCCTACCTGGCTGCTGTAATAATTGTGTGTGTGTGTGTGTGTGTGTGTGTGTGTGTGTGTGTGTGTGTGTGTGTGTGTGTGTGTGTGTGTGTGTGTGTGTGTGTGTGTGTGTGTGTGTGTGTGTGTGTGTGTGTGTGTGTGTGTGCGTGCGTGCGTGCGTGCGTGCGTGCGTGCGTGCGTGCGTAGGTTGTCAGGCTGCATGGTCTCAGAAGTAGGCTGTTCTTATCTGGTCTCAGCTCTGAGATCAAACTCCCATCTCAAAGTACTGGACTTGAGCTTCAACCATCCAGGAGACGGAGTGGAGCTCCTCTCTGCTCTACCACTGGAGACTCTGAGGTATGGACAGAACTGTAATTGTATTCTTCATGGTTTAGAGTAAGGAGATCATATGGTAATGCTGTTTCTATTATTGAATGGAATAAGTAGACCTTACGCTGTGTCTCCTCCACCCACAGTGTCGACCATGGTGGTGATTGCATGCTGCAACCAGGTCCGAGCAAGTTGGGTAAGTGTGAATTCTGTTTCATTCATTAAATCAAAGTATCACGCATCCAGCTATGTGGATGAACAGTTAGTATACATAGCAGCATGTGGCATTCAGTCATTCACATCCTTCTGTGAATGAACAGGATAATCACTCTAAGTTGAGGTGTTTTCAATCCCAAAGAAACGGATAGGGTTGTAACAGTTCAAACATCCATTCTGGAGTTGTGATTCGGCCTTCCGTGGTCCATGTTGTACTTTTTACTCCACTACAATTATTTAACAGCTTGCTGATTTGTGTGTGCATCTGCTTGTGTAAAATGAGTCTCTAAGTAAGTTAAGTAAAAGTATCAGTACCACACAAGCCCTGCATTCAACATTTTATTGAGTAAAAAGTACAGCATCAAAATATACCTATAAAAGTCTAAGTGACAAAAGTAAGGCACAAAAGTCAGTTTAACTCCCCCCCACATTTTCAAAAATAGCAGATCTACAATCTTACAACGCAATGTGATGCAATGTGAGCTTGTATACTGTATCACCTATTTTACAATAATATGTATATAAAATAGGACTTAAGTGGTTAAAGTGTGTTATTTGTAGTGGAGTAAAAAGTATAATATTTGTCTCTGATTTGTCAAATGTAAAAAAAAAAAAGAAAGAAATGCAGATCTACAAGCTCACAACTTGTCGCAATGCAACATGTTGTGAGCTTGTAGATCTGCTATTTTCAAATAACAGTAACAGTATAAAATAGGGCTTAAGGCTCATTCCCACTGGACGCGATAAAGATAACAATAACGATATGTCTGCGTTCACCTCAATTATGACGCTTTATCGTTGTGGTGTGGACGCTGCCATCCACTTCAATTGAAAACCATATTTTTTATCACGCTCAGTGGGAAAGGGCCTTTAATCTTAGATATTAATGGTAATCCAAAGCTGCATACTGTAATTAGTAAGTAAAGTTTTCAAATAATTGTAGTGGAGTAAAAAATGCAATATTTGCTTCTGAGATGTAGTGGAGTAGAAGTACAACTGGAAACGTGTAAAGTATAAGTAACAACTTAAGTACAGTACTTGTGTAGATATACTTTGTTACTTAGCACCACTGACAACTTCAGCCCTATATGCTCATACTGTAAAACAATAGTGAAAATAGCAGATCTACAAGCTTACAGCACATTGCGATGCAAAGCATTGTGAGCTTGTAGATCTGCTACTTTCATTAATTATTTAAGCTTGTAGATATGCTACTTCCACTAATTATTTAAACATTTTTGTGAAAACACAATAAAATCCTCAGTGTTAATTTATAGACTTGTAACTCTGAGAATGTATTAGTGTAACCAAAATGACCAGTAATTTGTACACAAATAAACAGAAAAGGCATTTATTCAACATTATACTTGAGTTAAAATACACATGTATTGCATCAAAATATACTTACGGTCCAAAAGTAAAAGTACTCATTAGGAATGGCCTGGATTTTACTTTATTTTTTTAATCTGTCAGATGTTTTCAAAAATATCAGATCTACAAGTTCACAACGTGTCACGATGCGACGCATTGTGAGCTTGTAGATCAATGTGTCGCATTGCAACATATTATGAGATCATCGATCTGCTTTGTTCACTATTTTTGATTAAAAAAATATATATTTTTTTACAAATGTTGATAATTTGCCCAAAATAGGGATGTCAGGTTCAACCCATTAAAACCTGGAAAGCATCTGTTTTCATTTTAGATTTAGTCTTGGCTACATAACCCTTAAAGGAGTAGTTCACCCCCAAAATGACTTTTTCTATTGATTACTCGCGCCATGTAGACTTGAGTTCAATAATTTGAGTTTTTGTCGCATTCCTAAGACAATAATTTGATAACAATAAATGTACCCCCATTGATTCCGGATGGAGACCCAAATGGGTCTCCATCCGGAATCAATGGTTTCAAAACAGCAGATCTACAAGCTCACAACGTGTCCATCATGACACATTGTGAGCTTGTAGATATTCTATTTTCAAATAGCCAAGGTATAAAATAGGGCTAAATTGGTTAATGTAGCCTATATGTTTTATAATGTCATAATTGATATCTTCAAAGTAACTGGCAAGGTACTGGCATTTCGGGTGGCACTTCGCTGGCATTTCGGCTGGCATCTCGCCTACCCTGACTCTCATTCCTGGGTACGAACCTGATTAAACGATATAACTTGTCTCTTAGCAAAATATAAGCACACCATTCTTGATAAAAGCCGGTCGATTTGACATAATGGTGTGAGTGTGTGGCGCAAAAACTGTGGGCGGTGAAACGCGCCGAAAAAAAGTTTATCTAGAAAAAATAAAGTTTCCTCATAACTATAGTGTGTTGCAACCATACTAATAAGCTAGCACTTCTGTCTGCTTTTCAGAACAAAAAACCTACAATGTTGCAATGATATTACACAACTCAGTTATCATTTATTATAGCATTTTCTTAGTACAAAACAAAATATGTTTCTGCCTCTCTTTACTTATTCCACATTGTGGACATTTCTTTTTCAATATATGCTGGGCAGCATATACTATACAGTACGTAACACCTATAGCGAGGCAGATAAAGTGCATATTACAGGTGAATCGTTCACTTGCGGATACAAGCACCAAAATTGGCACACATACTCCTTAGGCATTGCTCTTTTCAGAAAACCATCTGGCCAAAAAAAAAATCAAGATGGCGGCCAATTTTCATGATGGCCGCCATTGAATATACAGTAATCTTGCATTCCGCAATAAAATCCCATAGACTTGTCCTATTTGAATGATTTTGATGTCAAATCATACATTTATCACTATGTAGAATCCAAATTTGGACCCATGGACTTACTCAATGGCTTCCTTGTACCATATATCAGTCCCGGAATCCTAATATTCTGCTAAATTAGAGGTTTGTGTTATGTCTGACTCGGGTAAAATGGGTGGTAGTGTATATCTTAGTATTGTTAGAGGTTTATAGTGTGTATGTGTATGTGTATGTGTGTGTGTGTGTGTGTGTGTGTGTGTGTGTGTGTGTGTAGCCTTTATCGACCTCTCCAAGGCCTTTGACACTGTGAACAGGGAGCTCCTGTGGAATGTGCTCACCAAGTTTGGCTGCCCAGCTAGGTTTGTTAACATGCTCCGCCAGTTCCACGACGGGATGATGGCTCGTGTGACTGTAGGAGGACAAGAGTCTGCTTCTTTCCCTGTGCGCACAGGGGTGAGGCAGGGGTGTGTGCTAGCACCCGTGCTCTTTAATATCTTCCTCCTATGCGTCACTCAGCTTCTCCAAAAGGAGCTTGAAGATAGCAGTGGCGTGGCAGTGGACTTCAGACTGGATGGGAACCTGTTTAATATCAGGAGGCTACAAGCGACTACTAAGCTGTCTGTGGAGAGGGTCCTTGAGCTGCAGTATGCAGATGACTGTGCTCTGGTGGCGCACTCTCCACACGACCTGCAGACCATCCTTGATGTGGCTGTCAGGGCTTACAGCAGGATGGGCCTGTCTGTCAACATCAACAAGACAGAAGTGGTCTGCCAATGGAGCTCCAGTATCCCACGCACCTTGCCTGTCTTCACCATCAACAACAAGCCACTAGCAATAACCCCATCCTTCAAATACCTGGGCAGTATCCTCTCTGAGGACTGCAGCATCGACTGTGAAATACAAAACCGGGTCAAGCAGGCTTCGGCTGCCTTTGGGAGACTACGCCGTCGAGTCTTCCAAAATAATAACCTCCACTTGCACACCAAGGTTTCTGTGTACAATGCTGTCTGTGTCACCACCCTCCTCTACAGCTGTGAGGCATGGACCACATACAGCCGACACATCAAGGCCCTGGAGCGCTTCCATATTGGGTGCCTACAGCGCATTATGGGACTCACCTGGCGTGACCGTGTGCCACACACTGATATACTGGCGAAAACAAACTGCCGCAGTATGGAGGCTACAATCATTCAACATCAGTTGCGCTGGCTTGGACATGTTATCCGGATGCCTCAGGACCGACTCCCCCGCAGAGTGCTGTATGGCCAGCTACATCATGGCCGGCGCTTGGCAGGAGGGCCGAAGAAGAGGTATAAGGACCAGCTTAAGACCTCTCTGAAGAAGTGCAAGATCAGGCCTGAGGACCTTGAGACTGCTGCTGGTGACCGTGATTCATGGCGACAGCGCTGTCATGAAGGAACGCAGAGGCTGGAGGAGGATAGAACTGCCAGAAGACATCAGCAGAGACTCAGGAGGAACACACCCATGACTGCCAGTACAACCACCACCACTACAACCTACACATGCCCCACCTGCAACAGAACATGTGGCTCCAGAATAGGACTCTTCAGCCACCAAAGAACTCACCGTTAAGGACATAAGTGGACGTCATCATCGGAATCGATGGACAACCATAAGCAAGCAAGTGTGTGTGTGTGTGTGTGTGTGTGTGTGTGGGTGTGGGTGTGGGTGGGTGGGGGGGGGGGGTGGTAATGTAGTAATGTAGTAACTCAACAGAGCGGATTTCAATGCACAGTGGCTGACGTGGCTAAAATGCATGGTAGATATAATAGCGCCGTGGGATCACTCTTTGTCTAGTCTCTATTTTTCGACCTTTTCGACTTGGGTAACCCTGCCAGGAGTACAAGACTCCTGCCGACATAACTCTGGGGGTCATGGAGACACGCAAACTGCCTCACCACGATAAGGTGGGTAATGGCTAAGTTTGCTGAAGACACCGGAAGCCTCATCACAAACATTCCAGGTTTGCCACGCAGACTTCTTCCCCTTTCCGTGGAATGCTGAAACAACATTGCAGCCAGTGAAGGCATGGAAGAAGAGTATCCCTTTGCTCTTTTCTGCAAGAGTGCAACACAGGTCATGAACAGGAATCCACTTTAAGTTCTGTCTTTGGCCAGAGGCAACCCACAACTGCTGCAGACCGAGCTCCTGAAGTGCCTGCAGAACACTGACTGCGATGACAACAACATCTGTGTCGTTGGCTTTGACCATGATGACCTTGCTGCCTGCTTCTGTGGCATGCCTGGCATGCACAAAGATCCGTGTGTCCGCTTCTTCGTGACTGCAAGGTGCCACCCCAGCCAGATTGATAGTGCTGTTGCTGAGAGCATCTTCTTCCTTGGTCACAATGACCACATTTGGTGAGGCCACACATGCTATCTTATCAGCCAGAAAGTTGAATAGCTCAGCTTTTTTGTCATTTTCTATCATAAAGTGTTGCCATTTTGAAGGAATTTTGCCCAAGCCTTGCTGTACTGTCAGTCACTGGCTGAGCTGATACCATACTTCTTCGCAAACAACAATGTTCACTATGCACGTTGGCTTCCGATCCACTACAGAGACATGGTGACCCTGGGACAGAAGCATCCTCAGCTGGCTCAGGAGTTTGAGAGCGGAACATTTGAAAATTTGTGACCAAGGAAGAAGATGCTCTCAGCAACAGCACTATCAATCTGGCTGGGGTGGCACCTTGCAGGATTCCTGGATTCCTTGTTCATTCCCCCATTGGATTCCTGTTCATGACCTGTGTTGCACTCTTGCAGAAAAGAGAAAAGGGATGCTCTTCTTCCATGCCTTCACTGGCTGCGATGTTGTTTCAGCATTCCGCGGAAAGGGGAAGAAGTCTGCGTGGCAAACCTGGAATGTTTGTGATTAGGCTTCCGGTGTCTTCTAGCCTGACACTCAGCCTGAATTGACATTTCGTTTCACTTCATTATTCAGTCTGAAAGTGCCTTCCCCCAAGGCGATTGCAGGGATGGGCGTTGCCAAAAAGAGGCATTCTTCAGCGATTGGTTCACCGACCAACAGATGACATAGTGTGGCTGGCTAGTAGCTAGCCTGTTGCTTGCTAGTGCTACTTGCTAACCAAAGAAACAGTCAGAATAGGAGCACTACGAACTAGTAATCAAACACAACATAACATGCCTGCTACTGGTGTTTCATAGCAAGATCGATACGATCGCATTTTACCGCAATTTACCGCATTTTATCGCGACGCGATGCGCGGTACGGTACGGCGGCGACGCTGGTGTACTTGGAAACACACATGAGTTCTGGGAATCCCCCACCCACGCTGATCACATGACGCTGATTCACGACGCTGATTCGCCGTACGGATTTTCAACCGAGGGAGGACTCTTCAATGAGAGCACTTCTAGACCCCTGAATCGCCAAAACAAAACATTTAAAGGGGTGTGGCTAGCGATTCGGGGTCTGGAACTAGGCTAGGTGTCTTCAGCAAACTCAGCCATTACCCACCTGTAGTGGATGATGAAGACCTGAAAATCTTGGAGAAGTTTGTGGTCATGATGTATGACCGATCCAGCACAGCTGAAGGTGTCAATGATGCGAGGTTGGACTTGTTTGCTCGGAAGCAGAGGCCATACGAAGCCATTCCTCCAACGCAAGCAGCACTGAAGCAACATGTGAAGCGCGCTTCCTATCAAGCGGCCTGCATCTGTAGTTAGTCAACAGTATGTCAACCAGAAATGCAGACTCCTGACAACTGGGGCTGGACCAAGAAAGGAGATCTGTGGCAGATTGATTGGACTGAGCTCCCACCCATTGCAGAGAGTTGCCAGCACCTGACCAAGTGTGGATGCAAGTTGGAATGCTGCAGTTGATGCAAATGCTACCGCTTTGGTCTGACCTGCACGGCACTGTGCAGCTGCAGGTGCGAGGTTTAGAAGCGCTGTAGTCTAGGCCTACTATACTATTGTACTATACTGCCTAGGCCCTAGATAGAAAAAAAAAAAAAAGAAAAAAAAAAAAAACCTCCTGCCTCGACGGGATCATCACCTTATTGTGGTGAGGCAGTTTGCGTGTCTCCATGACCCCCAGAGCTATGTCGGCAGGAGTCTTGTACTCCTGGCAGGGTTACCCAAGTCGAAAAGGTCGAAGAATAGAGACTAGACAAAGAGTGATCCCACGGCGCTATTATATCTACCATGCATTTTAGCCGCGTCAGCCACTGTGCATTGAAATCCGCTCTGTTGAGTTACTACAAAAGAGCAATCCCTAAGGAGTATGTGTGCCAATTTTGGTGCTTGTATCCGCAAGTGAACGATTATTTCTGTTATCTGCCTGGCTACTACAAAGGATAGCAAAATGATGTCTGTCACGTCAACATAAAAGGGTTAGTATTAGGGATGGCCAACGGTTAACCGTTACCGTTTAACCGATAAGAAATTGGTTACCGGTAAACACTAACGGTTCGTTTTGACAGATAAAAAAAGAAAAGCAACCCATGTGTCACACCAAAAGCCCCGTACACCAATGTCTATGCAACATCAACTCATCAACCATGCAACTATACGCGCTGCGGACACACATTTCTGGACACCAATGTCTGTGTAACATCCATGCATGCACTGCGAGTCTGCGAGTGCAACGCTAGATTTGGTATCGTACACGGCACGCTGACTTGTTCATCAGGAAACAAATGCTTCGATTGGATTTTCCAAAACAGACCGTCACATTGAATCCCGTTTAAGAAGAGCTTACAACACAACTTTCTAATGTTACATGACGTGTGGAATGCTAAAGTGGATCGCTGCCTCGGCACACAGGCGAGAGAGAAGAATATGAATGAAATGTTTAGCTGATGTTTCAACCATTCCAAAAGTCATACGATTGGAAGTTATTGCTCTACACAACAAACACAGAGGAGAGGGGGAAGTGCGAAGGGGGTCCGCTCAATGCAGACCCAGTCAGTGCGAAGTAAGTGCGAGCGTCTGCTTCTGCTACAGCCAGGGATGTGCAGAGAATTTTAGAGAGGCAGGGGCTGACATTTCTAAAAGGGCCTTTTGGTGGACAATTCTCTTGAATGCAGCCTTCAGTTATGGTATGGAAAGGGGAAATTTGCATTTATTTTACCATAGTAAAAAAGAAAATGCATTCATGGTCTGAAGAGGGCACTTTTTATAGACTGATAAAAGGGCAGGGGCTCAAGCCCCCTTTGTCTAAATGTGTGCACGTGCCCGCATCACAATCACATTACAGACTTTTTATTTCAATCCCACTGTTTCTTTGCAAAAAACTAATTTATTTTAGAAAACATTTATATTCTTGTTTCTCCTAGTTTTATTGTTTTTAATGTGTAAATATGGCACTTTATTATGGGGAAAAACAGGTGTATTTTACTTTTTTAAATCGCTAAAATAGCGCATTTTTGAACACATGTCCTTGTTAATGTTAATTAACCTATAGGGCCTTACGGTCATCGGTTAAGTAAAATTCTCCATTTGGCCATCCCTAGTTAGTATTAATGTGGGGTCCTTGGCACACAAAGGTTAGAAAACCACTAGCACACATATGTATTTATTGAGAACAATAGGCCTACACATAAATATATCTCCTATCATGTAGCCTACACAAGAGCATAGAAGCTCTTGAGACAGACACTTAAAACCTGAAAATAGCCGATCTACAAGCTTGTAGTAATCTAAATCTACAAGCTCACAACGTGTCCCATTGGTATGCACCAGTATCACACCAGTCCTCTGTCACCTTCACTGGCTCCCAGTCAAACAAATAACAGCTTTTGTTGTTTTTCTAAGTACTCAAAGACAAAATAGAGATATAATGGTATACATGGTTGTTGACGTGATGTGACAATGGATATAGTTCTAAACAGGACATGGGTGAAAATCAGCAGGGCGCCCCGAGGAATCGAACCCCGGTCCAAGAATGAACTCAGAGTGCCAACTACGCCTTATTGCTTTTTGACACCATACCACTTGAGTATATAGGTTCTACATCACATCAACAGAAATTGTACAACACAGTCCTGTGTTTACTGACTGACCTGTAATTAGGGTTGGACACGGTAACCGCCGTACCGCCGTACCGCGGTAAACCGAGGTCTACCGCGGTGTCAGTGTGCTTACCGCGGTAAAAAAAGACAAAAAAAAGTATATTTTTTATTGGAAAACCAGCGAGTTTTAAAACAGGGGAGAAGCGAGGACCGCATGCGCTCCATGCCGCTCTGCTCTGGGCCGTGTACCACAGTTTGGAAGCCACATACGTCACTCTCACTCTCAGAGACACAGACAGTCAGACCTACACAGGGCAGCAGCAGCTGCCTGCGTAGAGGAGTACAGCGTAAACTTTCTCTGTAATCCACACGACACAAGGATGTTAATACATACCTTGTGTTGTGGCATATCTTTTTTTATTCATACGGATTACTGGCGGAGCGCGGGCCGCGTGGACTAAAAGCGAAAATGAAACTATTTTACTTTTTCCATCGCGTCGCACGTTGTGCTCCGTCTGTCGGCGCGTCGGAGATTTTATAACCTTTTCTGTCAAGTCTTGTAACTAAAACCTGTATATAGCAGCACTCAATCACTGCGATTTGAGAGTTGAGACGTGACGTGAGTTTACAGAATCACTGTACACGATCTGACTACCCGTCCTCTTCTGGTTTGTTCACACAGCTGTTTGTGTCTGAAAAGCTAAGTAGCTAGCCTACGTTACTATGGTAACCCGACAGTGCAGATCTAAAAGCTCAGAATGCGTCGCGGATGCGATGTGTTGTGAGCTTGTAGATCTGCTCCTTTCAAAGCCATACCCGCTGTGCTGTACGGAGAAGTATAACTCGGGTCTCGGGCAGTCAGGCTGTGGAGAGGCGACTTTTGGGAAGATGATTGCAATATTTTGGCTTATCGCCGAACCTTAATTAATAGATACGGGGGTGCGGTAATTACCGCAGTACCGGCGGTAAATGGGAAGACGGTAATCGCGGTAACAAAATGTCGATACCGCCCCAGGCCTACCTGTAATTAAAGACTGGCCATTCATATCTCAGATACAGTAATTTGGTTAGAACATACCTGCAATGCATAGCCTCAGGGGTGTCGCACCAAATTCTGGGCCCTGGGTACATGGATTCACTGCAGGGGGAGGGGTTTTAACCCATTTAGACTGGGAACACATTACTTTGTGCTTTAACTATTGAAAAACAGCAGATATACAAGCTCACAGCGCGGCAATGAGTGCCTCGCTGCGAGCTTGTAGATTGATTGAAGACTTTATTAGAAGTTTGCAAAGAAAAAAGTACAGTTACATGACGGTACAGTTCACTGGTACAAGGTCAACTAAAAGGAGATCCTAGTTAAGCACTTGGCTTATTTACACAGGAAACCATTGAAGTATCTCATAAAAATTGTGAACATTGTGCAAAACTGTTTCTATGTCAGTGGTGCTCAAATCTTTTCATGTGAAGGACCCCCAATGATATGTATTTGGCTCAATATTTAGTTCCAGGGACCCCCCAGAAGCAAATTTTTAGTTAAAAATGTTTGCTTAAAAAAATACATATATTCGGCGCTGTGCTGTGAGCTTCTGCTGTTTTTCAATAGAGCTAAAGTATAACTCCACCTTGGGCCCTAGTAACTCAGTCCCACTCCCCCCAGTCATACTGTAGCTTTAGACCTATGATACTCCAGGTTTTGTTAATGCAGCATTTTAGAATTTTAGACACTTTAAAACCTTTACATCAGCTGGTTGAAAATAGCCGATCTACAAGCTGGAAGATAGGCTGTTTAAAATAGAATAGCCTAATAGTGAACGTTTTGAAGTATTTGCATAACAATGTTCACTGAGACATACAGACAAGCCCCATCACCACACATGAATGTAAACTTCACGCCTTCATCCATGACAATAAACAAGCATTGTCATGTTAAATAGCCTAGCTGTCCTGTCAGGTTATAATGAATAAACATTATATAAAACGGAGCTGCTAGCTAGCTCCAGCTAGCTAACTATCAGTCAGCCCTGGACAGCCCTGTTCACATTCAAATCAGATATCAGATGATCTAAAAACGAATCCTCTATAATCCCCATATATTAACAGGTTACCTGGCCATCAAAACGATTGGTTTGCCTATGTCAGAAATGACTAATTCATGCATAAATGACACTTTAACCCTCTAAGGCCCACGGTTGTAATATTACAACGTTTGTATTTTATCCAAAAAAAGGTTTAAATCATTTTATTTTAGCTCCCCCTACCACCTAAACACCACCATTGGATTCTATTGTTTAGTATTACAATGCCATTGGCCACAATATTTGCATATAAATACCCCCCACAGGGGCTGACATTCACACCCGCCACACCCGCTGAAATTCCAGAGTTTTGACGAACAACATCTCACTTTTTCATGGAAGCTATACCTCACAAAAACATAAGTAAAATGCCTGTACTATTTTTTTTGGTGATCATTAGAATGTCTAGAACATGTACATATGTTATTATTGTGAAAAATATCCCCCATATGTAAATTAGAGCATGATTTATGATTTTTGATTTATGGCTATAAAATCTTACAAAAAATTTTTTTTGAAAAAAACATTACATTTTCCTCTGATTAACTCATACAGGGCCAGATTTCCAAAATATGAATATGAATGTGCGCTTATAACGCCAGGAAATAGCTATTTTGTATCCCCCCAGACCACCTTAACCAGACCACCTTAACGAATGCACGTTCATCATACCATACCACCAGATGACCACTAGAGACCACCATACACCATACACTGACATGGTCCCATGTTAAGCCTGTTTAAATCCACATAACAGGATGAGACGCTGACTTGGTCCTCATTGACTTAACATGGACGGGCCGCCGGTCACCATTTCAGCTCAATACTGTTCAATTCGTGCTTGATCGTCTCAAACCACCATTGGTATGGGCATCAGGACGTATATAGATGCCACACAGAAAGTTTCAGAATCAAAATCCGACCTAGTGAAGCTACGTGAGGGTCGGATGGTTGCATTGAGGCTAACGCTAGCAGAGGCCTGTTGTCAACAGGAAGCCCTGGTTTAAAGGTGACGTCATAATCGTATCCTTTTTTTTCACGGTTTACGTGTGGACATTAGCTGAGGTAAGCTAACCATTTCGCTCCGTCTATAAACACATATTAAAATCTTAAACAATGCTTTTATATAAAAGTCGCTCCGAGTCGCTCGGCACCAAACGCCATAGTGAACTAGTCGCTCGTAAAGTCGCCCGGCGCTAACTGAGTTAAGACTCCTACAACACCATCTGATTTTTTTCAATTTTTTATTTCAAGTATTTCTTAATGCGGGCCTTAGAGGGTTAAACAGGCGATGCTAATACGCTAATGTTTTAGCTTTGGCTGTCATTGGATCAAAGATGTCCAAATACAATGAAATCAGGCATTCTAGACACAATGATACCTGTGTTTAGTGGCGTTGTGGCATTCTGTGTAAATCTAATGCACAACTGTACATACCTGTATATGACTCTGTTATCCTCTCTACATCCAAGTAGCCTGCTAGCTATCAGGCAGGGGCAGACTGAGTGACAGTCAGAAAATAATCCACATGCCATCAAAAAGATATAACACATAAAAACGAAATGTTATTGGAGCCTAAACAGCCCCTACAGACCATAATTATCTGTTGTTGGGGGTCTATGTCGCATGTCCAAAACAACACACACACACACACACACACACACACACACACACACACACACACACACACACGTTCCTCCTCTCCTCTCCTCTCCTCCAGCCTCAGGTTTTAAAGGGTTAATGTAGTAATGCCCCCCCCCCCCCAACCCCCAACGGTGACAATAAAACTGTAAACTCTATAAACAACAATAATAATATTGATGAGGTTTTAATTAGTTGTGATGTTTTGTCATGTGTTTTCTCACAGATTCCTGTTCACTCTCACTGGATGTGAACACAGCGTACAACAAGCTCTCCTTGTCAGAGGAGGACAGAAAGGTGACTGCAACACTACAACACCAAGGTTACCCTTATCATCCAGAGAGATTCACCTCTAGGGAGCAGGTGTTGAGTAAAGAGAGTCTGTGTGAAGGTGGGAGGTCCTACTGGGAAGTGGAATGGAGAGCAGTGATGGTCCGTATAGCAGTCTGTTATAAAGACATCAACAGACAGGGTGATGAGTCAAGGTTTGGAAACGATAGCAAGTCATGGTGTTTACGTTGCTATGATGGAAGCTACAGGTTCATACACAACAAAGTTGATACTGCAGTGTCAGGAAGTTGTTCCCTCAGAGGAGGCAGAGTGGGGGTGTACCTGGATCACAGTGCAGGGACTCTTTCATTTTACAGTGTTACTGACACCATGACCCTCCTCCATACAGTTCACACCACCTTCACACAACCTCTGTATGCAGGGATAGGGGTTTATATTTATGGAGATACAGCAGAGCTGTGTAAGATGTGGTAGAGAGAGAGAGAGAGAGAGAGAGAGAGAGAGAGAGAGAGGTGTGGGGTGGACAGACGGACGAACAAACGAATGAACGGAGAGAGAGGGAGGGGGGGGAGGGAGAGAGAGGGGGGCAGACAGACAGACAGACAGACAGACAGACAGACAGACAGACAGACAGACAGACAGACAGACAGACGGGGTGGTGAGACAGACAGACAGACAGACAGAGAGAGAGAGAGAGAGAGAAAGAGAAAGAGAGAGAGAGAGAAAGAAAGGGGGGGGGGGTCAGTTGCTGCAGTGCTGGTAGAAGTACTCATATATTTTGGACTTGAGTAAAAGTAGAAATACCACAATGTAGAAATAACTGTTACCAGCGTTCTGAATTCTACTTGTTCAAAAGTATTAGTGTCAAAATAAACTCAAGTAGCAAAAGTAAAAGTACTCGTTATGCAGAATGTATTTCATGTTATTAATTAAAAATACTATTGTTGATCATTAACCAGTTATGCATGATTTTATGGTTTGGGCTTTTGAAAATAGCAGATCTACAAGCTCACAGCGCGGCGCGATGTGACGCGTTGTGAGCTTGTAGATCTGTTATTTTTAAAAGTCTTTCAAATTTGTTTAACATTTTTGAAAACACACTGCCATATGGACCAATGCTCTACGCCTGGTGAGCTTGTAGCTCTGATATTTTCACTATTTCTGAATAGTTTTGAATGTTTGTAAACACGCCCATATATGGACCAATGTTCTACACCAGTGGTTCTCAAAGTGTGGTCCAGGGACCCTCAGGATCCCTTGAGGAGGTTCTAAATGGACCTTTAAATGTCTGGAACTCTGAGTGTCCAAATGGAACCAAATGGACCCTTACAGGTCTGTAACTCTGAGTGTACAAATGGAACCAAATGGACCCTTACAGGTCTGTAACTCTGAGAGTGTACAAATGGAACCAAATGGACCCTTACAGGTCTAACTCTGAGAGTGTACAAATGGAACCAAATGGACCCTTACAGGTCTGTAACTCTGAGAGTGTACAAATGGAACCAAATGGACCCTTACAGGTCTGTAACTCTGAGAGTGTACAAATGGAACCAAATGGACCCTTATACAGGTCTGTAACTCTGAGAGTGTACAAATGGAACCAAATGGACCCTTAGAGGTCTGTAACTCTGAGAGTGTACAAATGGAACCAAATGGACCTTATACAGGTCTGTAACTCTGAGAGTGTACAAATGGAACCAAATGGACACTTATAGGTCTGTAACTCTGAGAGTGTACAAATGGAACCAAATGGACCCTTACAGGTCTCTAACTCTGAGAGTGTACAAATGGAACCAAATGGACACTTATAGGTCTGTAACTCTGAGAGTGTACAAATGGAACCAAATGGACACTTATAGGTCTGTAACTCTGAGAGTGTACAATTGGAACCAAATGGACCCTTACAGGTCTGTGACTCTGAGAGTGTACAAATGGAACCAAATGGACCCTTACATGTCTGTGACTCAGAGTGTACAAATGGAACCAAATGAACCCTTACAGGTCCATTTGGTTCTATTTATACACTCTCAGAGTTATTGGGGTTCCTTGAAATTACAAAGATTGTGAACCACGGCTCTACATGTTGTGAGCTTGTAGATCTGCTATTTTCACTATTTCTGAATGTACAGTAACAGTGTGATAACTTGTCCTAAACAGAGACCAGGGTTCATGAGGTTAAAATCACTGTAAATATTTGTACATCAACACCCTGATGAAGACAACTTGTCCAAAACGTTGATCATTAAAATCTTTTACATGGAACTACACTGAGTGTGTGTTGTTTTTATATGTTCTTACACGTATGTACACACACACACACACACACACACACACACACACACACACACACACACACACACACACACACACACACACACACACACACACATGCTTTGAGCTGAGGGATAGAGATAGGCTAGAGCAGTGGTTCTCAACCTTTTCAGGCCGCGACCCCCAAAATAATCATATTTTAACTGGGGACCCCCAGTAGATCTGCTGAAAATAGCAGATCTACATGCTCACAACGCCTCGTGTTGTGAGGCGTTGTGAGCATGTAGATCTGCTATTTTCACAATTTCTGCCTCTAATATTTGACAATTACAATATGTAATTTTAAAGTTATTAAAAAAAGTCCTTAAATTGTCACTTTAGAAATGTGCAGATACCCTCTATACACTTAAACTTTATGTTGGTTTGTTTACTGTTGAGTGAGAAGACAATGTTGCACATTAAAGGGGAAGACCACCCATTTTCAATATTGAACTATGCCATTAACTTTTTCAGTGCCAGATGTTATTTATTATTGGGTTTTGTGCCAGCAAAAGCACCTTACCTTTGCGATGTTATAGACAAAGATGTATTTTTTTTTCATCATTATAATTTTATTTTCTCCTTAAAAAGGTGTACCGTGGCTCTACCAGCAGTAGAGGGCAGTCTCATGCAAGAATTAATGTGAAAATGGCCGCAGTAGACTGCCGTAGGTCAAGGCAGCTCAGTCGCTACAGAGCAATAGATCCAGAGAAAATAACATGGAAGTGTTTTACTCCATTGATGCTAACGTCCAGTGGGTTTTTGAGAGTACTTTTACGGGAGCTGTCTCTACGGTACACACCCCTCGACCCCTCATCAGTTTACAGACATCAAACCAAGGTACAAAAGAACGAGCCAAAGAACGTACAATTGGCATTGCGCCGCCGTCAAAAATGGGGCGAACGAGAACGTTCAAAGCGTGGATAGAGTTAATATACCTTAGATGAGTTGTGTGGAAATTTAAAAAAAAGTCTCCCCCCCCCCCCCCCCCCCCCCCCCCCCTTCTGTGTTGCCTAGAACTGGAGGATTGATTTTGGGGTTTGTATTGTAAAGTACAATGTGGTTAAATTAGTACACTGTGTGAGGCTCAGAGGGTTTGTATTGTAAAGTACAATGTGGTTACATTAGTACACTGTGTGAGGCTCAGAGGGTTTGTATTGTAAAGTACAATGTGGTTACATTAGTACACTGTGTGAGGCTCAGAGGGGAGACCTTGAAATGTAAAGGTTTGAGAAACACTGCTTCTAACGTTGCTCAGCTGAGCTGTTCAGGCAACAATGAGGCTACCAGCAGGTACTCACTCTGTGATGATATGATGATCATTGTAGAGTTTCCTCACAGCTTTTCATTTCAAGTGCTAACGTAGCACTGCTGTCCACCGCCAACATTAACGCAGGGTTGCCAGATCAGAGTGACAGTTTCCAGCCCAACCGCAACTTAAAACCAGCCCAATTTAATAAAAAAACAGCCCAAATCGGCCAAACCCATGTTAAACCGCAAAATCGAAGCGCAAAACCGAGTTTGAAACACAATATAGGCCTACAGATACAATATTCTTCTCCCGCACCGGCATTAAACCGGTGACAGTGACACACTACATGCAGCTTTACCCCCCTAGATGTATCAGTATCCATCTCCTGCCCTATGTACTCACAACATGGCCGTTATTGGATCAAATGAATGTCCGGTCTAGAGTTGATACGGAAACAGTGCATGCATTTATGGGTGTTAAGGACTGGATACAGTGAGTAGGTTGTTTCTAGACCGGATCAGAGAACTGAGCAGTAGAAAGAAACCATGTTTTACACACTGTACTGTGTGAAAAGCTGGTGTCTTGAGGTTAATAAAACCAGCCAGATATGTTCAAAACAAGCCCAATTTTTAAGTCCCCGCCCAATGCTATTTTTTCCAGCCCAATGAGTTTTAAAATAGCCCAATTGGGCGGAAAACCGCCCAATCTGGCAACACTGCTTAACGTCTTGCTTGCTTGTGCATCGCTGCCTGTGTTGTTTGGAAGAGTCTGGGGCGTATTTTAATTGATACTTAAAAGGTATTGAATGTGCAGCCATCTCTCACTTGTATGACAACAACTGTGAACATAGCAACCATAACACCTGTCTTCTCTTCCTGTTGTCCTTCACAATAAAGTGTCCCCCTTTCACACCTGTGCGTTCCATTTCGGCGCGTCTGCCATTTTAGCTCTGCACATCCGGCGGTTGCAACTGACGTTACACGATATGATTTTGTGATTGGCTTTTGGACTTTGAATTCCTCTTCGAACCTTTATTGAACAAGGAAAGTAACATCCCCAAAAGTAACTTTTAATAATAAATAACAGTCTTGCATTAATTCTTATTGCCGAAAATTCCTCTTCAATATTCAACACTGGAAAATAACATTACAAAAAAAGAAAACGTGGTCCGCGAGAGACCCCGGTGGAGGGTCGACGGACCCTCCGTGAGTCAGCCGCCCTGCGGGGATCTCTCGCCGCCGACCACGGGGTGACCGCAGCGGAGGTCCGTGAGAGGTGCCGTGGGACCCCGGTGGAGGGTCGCCGGTGACGGCGACCCTCCACCGGGGTGTCTCTCACCGCTGATATTTATTATTAAAAGAAACTATTTACTAATTATTAAGAAACGTGTTATTTTCCTGTGTTCAATAAGAATTAATCCATGTAGCTGTCACTAAAAACGACTGGGCACCGGTGGCTGTGTTGGGTGGCGAAAACAGCCGATCTACAAGCCCACAAAGCGTTGCGCTTGCGATATGCGTTGTGAGCTTCTAGGTCTGCTGTTCTCAGTCACACAATAATAAATAGCACATATACAATATTTTGGTTCAGATTCTCGCAAATTCGCCAAATTTGGCACAGATGTTGTCCATAACATACTTAATCATTTTAAGATGGTTGCCAAGATGGGCACCCCATGGTACTGCCATAATTGAGCAATGCAATTGGTGTCCCATTAACTTTACATTACAGGGAAAAAAAGCAAAAAAATAATCTGCTTTAAGTAGCATATAACTGGTCAAACTAGGGGGTTTTCATGATTCTGAATCCATTGCAAACATCCGTCTTGCATAAAAAAACATTCATTGGGCTAAAACGGCCACCACGAAAGTGTTAAAAGTGATGACTCATCACTTTTCATCACTAAACCATAGTCTTGTAGGGCAGTTTTTTAGCCCAAGGAATGTTTTTTGTGCAAAACGGATGCTTGCAATGGATTCAGAATCATGAAAACCCCCTAGTTTGACCAGTTATATGCTACTTAAAGCAGATTATTTTTTTTGCTTTTTTCCCTGTAATGTAAAGTTAATGGGACACCAATTGCATTGCTCAATTATGGCAGTACCATGGGGTGCCCATCTTGGCACCCATCTTAAAATGATTAAGTATGTTATGGACAACATCTGTGCCAAATTTGGCGAATTTGCAAGAATCTGAACCAAAATATCCCTGGGGCCACAGACTATTGTATATCTGCTATATATATATTTTTTTTTTCCAATAGTTTAAACGCATAAAATAATGGTTAAAGTGGTTCAAATCTAGAGATGACACAGATTTGCCTTCCAGTTCTTAATGGACAGCTTTAGTTTTTTACAACAAGGGATTAAATAATATAAAAGACAAGTCTCTTTCTATTGTTTTAGAGATTCTTATTCCAGTGGCTGCGTACAAGGGGCATGCGTACAAGTGGCTGAATATGTCATTCTACACAGAATGAGCCCATTCCCAAGATACAACACAACCTTTCATGGTTGGATGTGACTTATGGGGGCTAGAAGTGTTACTGTAAATAGCAATAAAGAAACTGCTGGCTTTGAGTCTAAAAAGACATATTTAGCCACTTGTACGCATGCCCCCATGTGTACGCATGCCCCACATTTTAGCACGGTAAATGCGATAAAACAATAGAACGAAGCAAATGAAAACATTTGACACTCACCTTTTCTTTTCTCTAATTACAATCTAAAATATGAACCCTTGTTGTAAAAAAACAAAGTTGTCCTTTAATGTGTCTGTGGGGAAAGTTTGTTTAATATTATTAATATAATAATACAATATTTTGTACCAATTTTGTCTAAAGATCAAACTACTGTACATGACAGATCATCTATTAATGGTGCTGTTTGTCCCTCTATGTTCCAACACAAACCCTGTCATTCTAACATTGTTATTCTAACAGCCTTGACACTGTACAAACCCTGTTATTCTAACATTGTTATTCCATCAGCCTTGACACTGTACAAACCCTGTTATTCTAACATTGTTATTCCAACAGCCTTGACACTGTACAAACCCTGTTATTCTAACATTGTTATTCCAACAGCCTTGACACTGTACAAACCCTGTTATTCTAACATTGTTATTCCAACAGCCTTGACACTGTACAAACCCTGTTATTCTAACATTGTTATTCTAACAGCCTTGACACTGTACAAACCCTGTTATTCTAACATTGTTATTCCAACAGCCTTGACACTGTACAAACCCTGTTATTCTAACATTGTTATTCCAACAGCCTTGACACTGTACAAACCCTGTTATTCTAACATTGTTATTCTAACAGCCTTGACACTGTACAAACCCTGTTATTCTAACATTGTTATTCTAACAGCCTTGACACTGTACAAACCCTGTTATTCTAACATTGTTATTCTAACAGCCTTGACACTGTACAAACCCTGTTATTCTAACATTGTTATTCTAACAGCCTTGACACTGTACAAACCCTGTTATTCTAACATTGTTATTCTAACAGCCTTGACACTGTACAAACCCTGTTATTCTAACATTGTTATTCTAACAGCCTTGACACTGTACAAACCCTGTTATTCTAACATTGTTATTCCAACAGCCTTGACACTGTACAAACCCTGTTATTCTAACATTGTTATTCCATCAGCCTTGACACTGTACAAACCCTGTTATTCTAACATTGTTATTCCATCAGCCTTGACACTGTACAAACCCTGTTATTCTAACATTGTTATTCCAACAGCCTTGACACTGTACAAACCCTGTTATTCTAACATTGTTATTCCATCAGCCTTGACACTGTACAAACCCTGTTATTCTAACATTGTTATTCTAAACGCCTTGACACTGTACAAACCCTGTTATTCTAACATTGTTATTCCAACAGCCTTGACACTGTACAAACCCTGTTATTCTAACATTGTTATTCCAACAGCCTTGACACTGTACAAACCCTGTTATTCTAACATTGTTATTCTAACAGCCTTGACACTGTACAAACCCTGTTATTCTAACATTGTTATTCCAACTGCCTTGACACTGTACAAACCCTGTTATTCTAACATTGTTATTCCAACAGCCTTGACACTGTACAAACCCTGTTATTCTAACATTGTTATTCCAACAGCCTTGACACTGTACAAACCCTGTCATTCTAACATTGTTATTCCAACAGCCTTGACACTGTACAAACCCTGTTATTCTAACAGTGTTATTCCAACAGCCTTGACACTGTACAAACCCTGTTATTCTAACATTGTTATTCCAACAGCCTTGACACTGTACAAACCCTGTTATTCTAACATTGTTATTCCAACTGCCTTGACACTGTACAAACCCTGTCATTCTAACATTGTTATTCCAACAGCCTTGACACTGTACAAACCCTGTTATTCTAACATTGTTATTCCAACAGCCTTGACACTGTACAAACCCTGTTATTCTAACATTGTTATTCCAACAGCCTTGACACTGTACAAACCCTGTTATTCTAACATTGTTATTCCAACAGCCTTGACACTGTACAAACCCTGTTATTCTAACATTGTTATTCCAACAGCCTTGACACTGTACAAACCCTGTTATTCTAACATTGTTATTCCAACAGCCTTGACACTGTACAAACCCTGTTATTCTAACATTGTTATTCCAACAGCCTTGACACTGTAAAATGCACCATTTAAATGCATCATTTACTGTACAAGTGTCTGATATTTCACTGGTAAACCATCTTGAACTTGAACTATTCTGTTAATACAATTATTTCAAACAGACTTATGGTTGTGCTGCCTCTTCATTTGACTGGACTGTGGTTCAAACAGACTTATGGTTGTGCTGCCTCTTCATTTGACTGGACTGTGGTTCAAACAGACTTATGGTTGTGCTGCCTCTTCATTTGACTGGACTGTGGTTCAAACAGACTTATGGTTGTGCGGCCTCTTCATTTGACTGGACTGTGGTTTTTACTCTGTGGGTGGAAGCTGAGGCTTCTGGAAATGGTTTACTTTCTAAGGAATTAATCTAAAACCCATCAGGGTCAATCCTAGGATTAAAAGGAAGGATATCACACTGGGCGTGTCCCAGCGTGGTACCGGGGTATTGCACATGCGCAGTGTTAACAGGAACTGCCATGGTGGAGTGTTCCAGCAGAGGCACTAGATAAAAAAGATCATGATCCGTTCTCAGTAGAGCGAGGTGTGTGTTTGTTTTGTTTTGTTCTCTCTCCACTCATCACCTAAGCAGCTTCTTATATTTTCTGCATAGTGCTGTGTTTTTTTTTTTTAAAGGTTCCCAATTGAAACAAGGCCAAGGCTCTTTGGAGGTGTTTATCCTTTTAATTGACCTTGTACCAGCTGTTATGAAACTACCTTTTCCTATGCAAACTTCTAATAAAGTTTTAAATCAATCAACTGTGGGAAATAATTGGTCTTCTTATATAATCCTGTACTTTGAAGTATATGTCTTAGAACTTGTACTGTGTGCCGTACTTGTAGTCAGACTAATGTATGGTGCAAAAAATTCAACAGACCGCACAATTTAATTTATTTATAAGCACTTACACAAAATATCAGTAAAACAGCAGTAGATTAGAATCCGATGGATTTCTATAACTTATATTCATTCAGGATATGCAACACATAGTTGTGCCTATTAAGGCACTACTTGTTTTGTGGCCTAAGAACATTTAGCAAAGAGCAAGTCCCCAGCAGGCACTTAAAGCAGGACAAAACAAACACTACCATTTAATGGTCACACGCCGCCATCTACTGAGCCAAAGTGTAGGTGCGGGCCAGATTGTATGTGCAATACCCCCGGTACCACGCTGGGACACGCCCAGTGTGATATCCTTCCTTTTTATCGTAGGGTCAATCCAGGAAGCGGTCCAGTTTCCTGTTCCTGTTTACTCCAGGAAGCGGTCCAGTTTCCTGTTCCTGTTTACTCCAGGAAGCGGTCCAGTTTCCTGTTCCTGTTTACTCCAGGAAGCGGTCCAGTTTCCTGTTCCTGTTTACTCCAGGAAGCGGTCCAGTTTCCTGTTCCTGTTTACTCCAGGAAGCGGTCCAGTTTCCTCTGGATGTTGTGGAAGGCGTGGCGGCCCAGGTAGTCTGCCTGGCCCTCTTCCCACTGCCGCCGCTGCTCCTGCTGCTCTGTCTGCCACGCTTCAGATGGAACCACCGCCGCCTGCGGGGGGGGGGGGAAACCAACAAAACATGTCAATCTGGATAGAAGCTGCATTTACCCAGGTACTGTAGGCCACTAATACGTCATAGTACGTTTGGAATTGCTGCTACTCGTTTTTTTTTTTTCCGGCTCAAGGCGAAGCAAGTGGGAGTCTTTTTTTGACGCCAGCTACAGCTAAAGTTGGAGGCAACTTTGATTGGCTCCCACAAAGTATGTCAAGGGAGTTGGGTTTGACAAAGTTCAGAGGTGATAGTAGACACCTTTATGAACACATTTGTGAAGAAAGCTAGTGATTTAGATTTAGTTCCCAGATTGGTCTGGCAATAGGCTAACTTTCCCTAACTATGTGGGTGATAGAACAGGTCTAAACATACAGGTTCTGTGTTGTTCAGGGACGTGCTGGGCCCCTGATTCAGCCCGGGAAAAAGAGTTAGAGAGGCCCTCAATGCAGGCCATCGCTGCTGCTACTCAAAGATTTGCCATTTCAGATCATGACAAGTGACAAGCCAGTGGGCCAATTACATGAGTTACATTTGGTCATTGTCGGGTGGAAACCTTGTATGTCCAAAAAATGATTTAAACAAGTGAAAACAGCCGATCTACAAGCAAACAACGCCTCGCGGATCTGCTGTTTTCACTACTTTTGTGCGACAGCCTTGTATGATGAATCAGGGCTTTGCTTTGCGAAAAAATGTACACATTTGAAACTTGGAGATGCGAGGTTTCTGCCCGACAGTTACGATTTACTTTGTTGGCCGCCCAGCCCCCAAAATGGAACGAAGGACGACATTTTATTTTTATTTATTTTTCCTAATGGCCAGCCTGGACCGGCCGGGAATGAACCGGCCGTTCGGGAGTTGTCCCGCTTTTCCCAATGGCAGCACGTCCCTGGTGTTGTGCTCTAGTGTGGGTGATAGAACAGGTCTAAACATACAGGTTGTGTGTTGTTCTCTAGTGTGGGTGATAGAACAGGTCTTAACATACAGGTTGTGTGTTGTTCTCTAGTGTGGCTGATAGAACAGGTCTAAACGTACATGTTGTGTGTTGTTCTCTAGTGTGGCTGATAGAACAGGTCTAAACATACAGGTTGTGTGTTGTTCTCTAGTGTGGCTGATAGAACAGGTCTAAACATACAGGTTGTGTGTTGTTCTCTAGTGTGGGTGTTAGAACAGGTCTAAACATACAGGTTGTGTGTTGTTCTCTAGCGTGGGTGATAGAACAGGTCTAAACATACAGGTTGTGTGTTGTTCTCTAGTGTGGGTGATAGAACAGGTCTAAACATACAGGTTGTGTGTTGTTCTCTAGTGTGGGTGATAGAACAGGTCTTAACATACAGGTTGTGTGTTGTTCTCTAGTGTGGCTGATAGAACAGGTCTAAACGTACATGTTGTGTGTTGTTCTCTAGTGTGGCTGATAGAACAGGTCTAAACATACAGGTTGTGTGTTGTTCTCTAGTGTGGCTGATAGAACAGGTCTAAACATACAGGTTGTGTGTTGTTCTCTAGTGTGGGTGTTAGAACAGGTCTAAACATACAGGTTGTGTGTTGTTCTCTAGTGTGGCTGATAGAACAGGTCTAAACATACAGGTTGTGTGTTGTTCTCTAGTGTGGGTGATAGAACAGGTCTAAACATACAGGCTGTGTGTTGTTCTCTAGTGTGGGTGATAGAACAGGTCTAAACATACAGGTTGTGTGTTGTTCTCTAGTGTGGCTGATAGAACAGGTCTAAACATACAGGTTGTGTGTTGTTCTCTAGTGTGGGTGATAGAACAGGTCTAAACATACAGGTTGTGTGTTGTTCTCTAGTGTGGCTGATAGAACAGGTCTAAACGTACAGGTTGTGTGTTGTTCTCTAGTGTGGGTGATAGAACAGGTCTAAACGTACAGGTTGTGTTGTTCTCTAGTGTGGGTGATAGAACAGGTCTAAACATACAGGTTGTGTGTTGTTCTCTAGTGTGGGTGATAGAACAGGTCTAAACGTACAGGGTGTGTGTTGTTCTCTAGTGTGGGTGATAGAACAGGTCTTAACATACAGGTTGTGTGTTGTTCTCTAGTGTGGGTGATAGAACAGGTCTAAACGTACAGGTTGTGTTGTTCTCTAGTGTGGGTGATAGAACAGGTCTAAACATACAGGTTGTGTGTTGTTCTCTAGTGTGGGTGATAGAACAGGTCTAAACATACAGGTTGTGTGTTGTTCTCTAGTGTGGGTGATAGAACAGGTAAACATACAGGTTGTGTGTTGTTCTCTAGTGTGGGTGATAGAACAGGTCTAAACATACAGGTTGTGTGTTGTTCTCTAGTGTGGGTGATAGAACAGGTCTAAACATACAGGTTGTGTGTTGTTCTCTAGTGTGGGTGATAGAACAGGTCTAAACGTACAGGTTGTGTGTTGTTCTCTAGTGTGGGTGATAGAACAGGTCTAAACATACAGGGTGTGTGTTGTTCTCTAGTGTGGGTGATAGAACAGGTCTAAACATACAGGTTGTGTGTTGTTCTCTAGTGTGGGTGATAGAACAGGTCTAAACATACAGGGTGTGTGTTGTTCTCTAGTGTGGGTGATAGAACAGGTCTAAACATACAGGTTGTGTGTTGTTCTCTAGTGTGGGTGATAGAACAGGTCTAAACATACAGGGTGTGTGTTGTTCTCTAGTGTGGGTGATAGAACAGGTCTAAACATACAGGTTGTGTGTTGTTCTCTAGTGTGGTGATAGAACAGGTCTAAACATACAGGTTGTGTGTTGTTCTCTAGTGTGGTGATAGAACAGGTCTAAACATACAGGTTGTGTGTTGTTCTCTAGTGTGGCTGATAGAACAGGTCTAAACGTACAGGTTGTGTGCTGCTCTCAGAGGTTCCCTGGGGTCCCTGGGTTTCTCCAGGAGGGTGGTCCTGGGGTCCCTGGGTTTCTCCAGGAGGGTGGTCCTGGGGTCCCTGGGTTTCTCCAGGAGGGTGGTCCTGGTTCCCCGTCCCTCGCTGGTCCCTCAACAGCAGGTCTTCTGCTTGTGAACGCTGCACACCCTGCAAACCCAGAGTCAAAACCAACAAAGGGTCAAACTCTTTTTTTCTGCTATACCACCAAAATGTGGAAAGCCTTACCGAAGGCCATAAAGGAGTGTGGATCACTAGCATCCTTTAAAATTGCCCTGAAAAACCACTTACAGGCAGCAGCCGTTCGCAACTGGTAAAAAAAAACTAACCTAGCCCAACCCTACCCTCCCCTGCCCCTTCTTTGTATATACTTACTGTTTGTTTAGACCCTTTTTTTTTTGTTCTCTCATTTTTCTTTTCTTTACATATCTACTGCATAGTACTGTGTTCTATTCGTCTGTCATTCAATGTTATATGAGATACTTAAATGGTTTCCTGTGGAAATAAGCTTAGTCTTTTCATGGATCTCCTTTTAGTAGACCTTGTACCAGTGAACTGTGCCGTCATGAAACTGTACCTTTTCCTATGCAAACTTCTAATAAAGTCTTCAATCAATCACTCAAACACATTGTTGTTGTCCCCAAAAAAACATGGTTATGATGTTCTGAGAGACTAGAGTGTTTGTTCAGTTAAAACATGGTTATGATGTTCTGAGAGACTAGAGTGTTTGTTCAGTTAAAACATGGTTATGATGTTCTGAGATAGACTAGAGTGTTTGTTCAGTTAAAACATGGTTATGATGTTCTGAGATAGACTAGAGTGTTTGTTCAGTTAAAACATGGTTATGATGTTCTGAGAGACTAGAGTGTTTGTTCAGTTAAAACATGGTTATGATGTTCTGAGATAGACTAGAGTGTTTGTTCAGTTAAAACATGGTTATGATGTTCTGAGAGACTAGAGTGTTTGTTCAGTTAAAACATGGTTATGATGTTCTGAGAGACTAGAGTGTTTGTTCAGTTAAAACATGGTTATGATGTTCTGAGATAGACTAGAGTGTTTGTTCAGTTAAAACATGGTTATGATGTTCTGAGATAGACTAGAGTGTTTGTTCAGTTAAAACATGGTTATGATGTTCTGAGAGACTAGAGTGTTTGTTCAGTTAAAACATGGTTATGATGTTCTGAGATAGACTAGAGTGTTTGTTCAGTTAAAACATGGTTATGATGTTCTGAGATAGACTAGAGTGTTTGTTCAGTTAAAACATGGTTATGATGTTCTGAGATAGACTAGAGTGTTTGTTCAGTTAAAACATGGTTATGATGTTCTGAGATAGACTAAAGTGTTTGTTCAGTTAAAACATGGTTATGATGTTCTGAGAGACTAGAGTGTTTGTTCAGTTAAAACATGGTTATGATGTTCTGAGAGACTAGAGTGTTTGTTCAGTTAAAACATGGTTATGATGTTCTGAGATAGACTAGAGTGTTTGTTCAGTTAAAACATGGTTATGATGTTCTGAGAGAGACTAGAGTGTTTGTTCAGTTAAAACATGGTTATGATGTTCTGAGATAGACTAGAGTGTTTGTTCAGTTAAAACATGGTTATGATGTTCTGAGATAGACTAGAGTGTTTGTTCAGTTAAACATGGTTATGATGTTCTGAGATAGACTAGAGTGTTTGTTCAGTTAAAACATGGTTATGATGTTCTGAGATAGACTAGAGTGTTTGTTCAGTTAAAACATGGTTATGATGTTCTGAGATAGACTAGAGTGTTTGTTCAGTTAAAACATGGTTATGATGTTCTGAGATAGACTAGAGTGTTTGTTCAGTTAAAACATGGTTATGATGTTCTGAGAGAGACTAGAGTGTTTGTTCAGTTAAAACATGGTTATGATGTTCTGAGAGACTAGAGTGTTTGTTCAGTTAAAACATGGTTATGATGTTCTGAGATAGACTAGAGTGTTTGTTCAGTTAAACATGGTTATGATGTTCTGAGAGACTAGAGTGTTTGTTCAGTTAAAACATGGTTATGATGTTCTGAGATAGACTAGAGTGTTTGTTCAGTTAAAACATGGTTATGATGTTCTGAGATAGACTAGAGTGTTTGTTCAGTTAAAACATGGTTATGATGTTCTGAGATAGACTAGAGTGTTTGTTCAGTTAAAACATGGTTATGATGTTCTGATATAGACTAGAGTGTTTGTTCAGTTAAAACATGGTTATGATGTTCTGAGATAGACTAGAGTGTTTGTTCAGTTAAAACATGGTTATGATATTCTGAGATAGACTAGAGTGTTTGTTCAGTTAAAACATGGTTATGATGTTCTGAGATAGACTAGAGTGTTTGTTCAGTTAAAACATGGTTATGATGTTCTGAGAGACTAGAGTGTTTGTTCAGTTAAAACATGGTTATGATGTTCTGAGAGACTAGAGTGTTTGTTCAGTTAAAACATGGTTATGATGTTCTGAGAGACTAGAGTGTTTGTTCAGTTAAAACATGGTTATGATGTTCTGAGATAGACTAGAGTGTTTGTTCAGTTAAACATGGTTATGATGTTCTGAGATAGACTAGAGTGTTTGTTCAGTTAAAACATGGTTATGATGTTCTGAGATAGACTAGAGTGTTTGTTCAGTTAAAACATGGTTATGATGTTCTGAGATAGACTAGAGTGTTTGTTCAGTTAAAACATGGTTATGATGTTCTGAGATAGACTAGAGTGTTTGTTCAGTTAAAACATGGTTATGATGTTCTGAGATAGACTAGAGTGTTTGTTCAGTTAAAACATGGTTATGATGTTCTGAGATAGACTAGAGTGTTTGTTCAGTTAAAACATGGTTATGATGTTCTGAGATAGACTAGAGTGTTTGTTCAGTTAAAACATGGTTATGATGTTCTGATATAGACTAGAGTGTTTGTTCAGTTAAAACATGGTTATGATGTTCTGAGATAGACTAGAGTGTTTGTTCAGTTAAAACATGGTTATGATATTCTGAGATAGACTAGAGTGTTTGTTCAGTTAAAACATGGTTATGATGTTCTGAGATAGACTAGAGTGTTTGTTCAGTTAAAACATGGTTATGATGTTCTGAGAGACTAGAGTGTTTGTTCAGTTAAAACATGGTTATGATGTTCTGAGAGACTAGAGTGTTTGTTCAGTTAAAACATGGTTATGATGTTCTGAGAGACTAGAGTGTTTGTTCAGTTAAAACATGGTTATGATGTTCTGAGATAGACTAGAGTGTTTGTTCAGTTAAACATGGTTATGATGTTCTGAGATAGACTAGAGTGTTTGTTCAGTTAAAACATGGTTATGATGTTCTGAGATAGACTAGAGTGTTTGTTCAGTTAAAACATGGTTATGATGTTCTGAGATAGACTAGAGTGTTTGTTCAGTTAAAACATGGTTATGATGTTCTGAGATAGACTAGAGTGTTTGTTCAGTTAAAACATGGTTATGATGTTCTGAGATAGACTAGAGTGTTTGTTCAGTTAAAACATGGTTATGATGTTCTGAGATAGACTAGAGTGTTTGTTCAGTTAAAACATGGTTATGATGTTCTGAGATAGACTAGAGTGTTTGCTCAGTTAAAACATGGTTATGATGTTCTGAGATAGACTAGAGTGTTTGTTCAGTTAAAACATGGTTATGATGTTCTGAGAGACTAGAGTGTTTGTTCAGTTAAAACATGGTTATGATGTTCTGAGATAGACTAGAGTGTTTGTTCAGTTAAAACATGGTTATGATGTTCTGAGAGACTAGAGTGTTTGTTCAGTTAAAACATGGTTATGATGTTCTGAGATAGACTAGAGTGTTTGTTCAGTTAAAACATGGTTATGATGTTCTGAGATAGACTAGAGTGTTTGTTCAGTTAAAACATGGTTATGATGTTCTGAGATAGACTAGAGTGTTTGTTCAGTTAAATGACAACTTTGTTTTTTTCACAACAAGGGTTCATATTTTAGATTGTAATTTTAGAGAATTACAATCTTTTACTGCTTTCTATCGTTTTTAGCGATGTTAGTATTTTGATTTCAGTGGGTGGGGGCATGCGTACAAGTGGCTAAAAATATGTCTATTTAGACACTGGTGATTTCTTTGTTACTATTTACCAGCCCCCATAAGTCACATCATGCCCATGAAAGATTGCGGTGCATCTTGGGAAGGGGCTTATTGTGTCTAAAAAGACAGATTTAGCCACTTGCATGCATGCCCGCATGCATGCAAATCAAAATTGTTAAAATCACTAAAACAACAGAAAGAAGTAACTGAAAACATTTTAACACTTATCTTTTCTCTTCTCTAATGACTATCTAAAATATGAAAGTTAAAAAACAAAGTTGCACTGTAACAAATTTCCACCTTAAAATTACAGTAACAGCACAAGCAGAAGCTCAAATACTGACAAATCAAATTCTGACATTATGTCAGTCAGCATGCCTAGGCAGACACGTGGATATGACACATTTAGCAGTTTTAGCTTCCAAAAGCTTAACATTTCCCCTGGAAATGCTTTATCCAGCATGCTTTGCATGCTGTCCCTTGCATGCTGTCCCAGCATGCTTTGCACAGGTGAAAATAACAGCATAAACTTTTAATTTACTGGAAAGGGTCGACTATTTTAACAGTATTGTACTGCTAAATTACCTTTTCTACTCCTGTGTGTTTAATGACAGCATACGCTGTTACTTAACAGGAAAGGGACAACAATTACAGTATTTTCTGGACTATAAGGCGCACCTGACTATAAGGCGCACTGTCAATGAATGGTCTATTTTCAAACTGTTTTCATATATAAGGCGCACCTGACTATAAGGCGCACATAATAGACACTACCGTTGCGTTATGCATCCAACAGATGGAGCTGTGCTAAAGGGAATGTCAATGGCAATGAATGATCCATATATAAGGCGCACTGGACTATAAGGCGCACTGTAGTTTTTTGAGAAAATTAAAGGCTTTTAAGTGCGCCTTATAGTCCGGAAAATACGGTAAACAGTATTTTACAATTTTGTGAAAAACAGTACAGATACTGTTGAAAATCCAACCTAAATTTACAGCAATTGGTTACAGTGTGTCCTTTGTTTCCCAAGTCTTTTAGTACAGAGGAAGATAATAGAGCAGATCCTCCCAGCCCCCTTCAGGGCTATGATGCCAGTTATAAACACCAGTATGGATCAGTGTGTCTGGGAGGTGATGAGCAGGGATGTACAACTCACTACATTTACACTTATACACAGGGAATACATGAAAGGTCCACCTACTGTAAAACAAAGTTGACCCAAACTCGTTTCCCAACGGGTCTGTGGCCTTAAGCTAGATGCAGAATAGACCGAAATCTAATCTTTGCTTCTGGGGGTCCCTGGAACAAAATATTTTGCGATAGGGGTCCATCCGTGGAACAAAATATTTTGAAATGGGGGTCCGCGGCCAAAAACCCATTTTGGGGGACCTTAACCACTGATAGGCACATTCTACAAATGTCTTCTAAATCAACAGTTTTCTGAAAATAAACTTATGTTGCTATAATTCTTTCCTCAAACTTTGTCATGTCAAGGACCCCCAGAATGATATGTATTTGGCCACGGACCCCCATCGCGAAATATTTTGTTCCAGGGACCCCCAAAGCAAAGATTTGATTTCGATCTATTCTGCATCTAGCTTAAGGCCACAGACCCGTTGGGAAACGAGTTTGGGTCGGCTTTGTTTTAGGTGGGCTTTTCCTGTTACCTACACAGGCTCATGGTAGCTTAGCGTGTTGTTGGTGGTGATGTGTGGGGGTTGTTGTGACTCATTTCTTTACATAATATAGAGCAGGGGTCTTCAACATGTTCAGGCCAAGGACCCCTTAGCTGAGAGAGAGAGATGAAGCAGGGACCCCCTAGTTGAGAGAGAGATGAAGCAGGGACCCCCTAGTTGAGAGAGAGATGAAGCAGGGACCACCTAGTTGAGAGAGAGATGAAGCAGGGACCCCCTAGTTGAGAGAGAGATGAAGCAGGGACCCCCTAGTTGAGAGAGAGATGAAGCAGGGACCACCTAGTTGAGAGAGAGATGAAGCAGGGACCCCCTAGTTGAGAGAGAGATGAAGCAGGGACCCCCTAGTTGAGAGAGAGATGAAGCAGGGACCCCCTAGTTGACAGAGAGATGAAGCAGGGACCACCTAGTTGACAGAGAGATGAAGCAGGGACCCCCTAGTTGAGAGAGAGAGATGAAGCAGGGACCCCTTAGTTGAGAGAGAGATGAAGCAGGGACCCCCTAGTTGAGAGAGAGATGAAGCAGGGACCACCTAGTTGAGAGAGAGATGAAGCAGGGACCCCCTAGTTGACAGAGAGATGAAGCAGGGACCACCTAGTTGACAGAGAGATGAAGCAGGGACCCCCTAGTTGAGAGAGAGAGATGAAGCAGGGACCCCTTAGTTGAGAGAGAGATGAAGCAGGGACCCCCTAGTTGAGAGAGAGAGATTAAGCAGGGACCACCTAGTTGAGAGAGAGATGAAGCAGGGACCCCCTAGTTGACAGAGAGATGAAGCAGGGACCACCTAGTTGACAGAGAGATGAAGCAGGGACCCCCTAGTTGAGAGAGAGATGAAGCAGGGACCCCCTAGTTGAGAGAGAGATGAAGCAGGGACCACCTAGTTGACAGAGAGATGAAGCAGGGACCCCCTAGTTGAGAGAGAGAGATGAAGCAGGGACCCCTTAGTTGAGAGAGAGATGAAGCAGGGACCCCCTAGTTGACAGAGAGATGAAGCAGGGACCACCTAGCTGATAGAGCGATGAAGCAGGGACCCCCACAACCTTTTCATCTCTACATCTATAAACTGTGTTGCAGATTGTCATGGATTTCATAGGTAGATTCATAGACTTGTTTGACTGCACCGTCATCAGTCTATGTTGGATTTGTGTTTTTGTGTTTTAACCACTTAAATTGTCGATACTTTGTAAACTTGACCTATCATTCGGTACTTGGTCTGCTCTTTTTTACCTCCACACCCAACCTTTGCCGAAAATAGCCGATCTACAAGCCCTCAACATTTGGCCAAAGTTCTCCATGGAATAGGGACGCGAGTGTTCAAGAGGTCAATCTAAAAGAATGATCCTATCACATAAAGATTTGACAGCCCTCCTGTAGTAACTCTGAGGACCCCCTAGGGGTCCCCCTGGACCCCCTGTTGAAGACCCCTGCAATAGATTAATAATGTCCCAGGCTCATGGTTACAGCGTAGCATTGCACCAAACACAGTGCTTGGAGATCAGCTATTCCCAAATCACTGAGCCTGTTACTGTTAGCTTTAACCTGGAGACTCTTGAATGAATCCTTCTTTGCACAATGAATCCCACAGAATAAGAAACGGAGAGACAAACACGTAGACACGCACGCACGCACGCAGGCAGGCAGGCAGGCAGGCACGCACGCACGCACGCACGCACGCACGCACGCACGCACGCACGCACACACACAACAAAATCTAAAGAAACAATGTGCTAATGTTCTAGACGGGTGGTTCCCAAACTTCTCATTTTTTAGAGTCGAGCCCAAAAGAGAAATTAGATTGCCAGGGATCCTACTGATAATAGCAGATCTACAAGCACAAAAAAAAAAGAAAAAAAAAAACTATTATGCAATACTTTTGAAAAATGTTGGAATTGTTTTTTAATTGATGGAAATACTTTTTGACTATCTTTTGGCGTTGTGAGCTTGTAGATCGTCTATTTTCGGCAAAGAGCTTTGGTGTAGAGGGGGAAAAAGAGCAGACTAAGTACAGAGTGAAAGGTCAAATTTGATAAGCATTGACGGTTCAAGTGGTTAAATATCTGAAAACACAAATTGACATGAACCCTAAATACAATGGCGATGTGATAAGGTTTGCGCTGTCCCTGCTTCATCTCTCTCTCAACTAAGGGGTCCTCGGCCTGAAAAAGTTTAAGACCCCTGGTCCAGACTCACCGTGTCTCTCATGGTGTGTGTGTGCGGCTGTGGTGTGGTCCTCTGGTCAGGACTCACCGTGTCTCTCATGGTGTGTGTGTGCGGCTGTGGTGTGGTCCTCTGGGCGACAGAGAAACGGGCCAGCAGCGAGGTGGACGCGTCCAGGTTCTCCTTGAAGGACGCCTTGGCTTCACCACGGAGACTCTGGTGGGACCAGGAGGGACAGACAGACAGAGAGAGAGACAGAGAGAGAGAGACAGACAGACAGAGAGACAGACAGAGAGACAGACAGAGAGACAGAGAGACAGAGAGACAGACAGAGAGACAGAGAGACAGAGAGACAGAGAGACAGAGAGAGAGAGAGAGAGAGGGATGCTCGTTCACTACAATGCCTGTTGGACTCTGGCACTCTGCCGCTGTGTGTGTGTGTGTGTGTGTGTGTGTGTGTGTGTGTGTGTGTGTGTGTGTGTGTGTGTGTGTGTGTGTGTGTGTGTGTGTGTGTGTGTGTGTGTGTGTGTGTGTGTGTGTGCGTGCGTGCGTGCGTGCGTGCGTGCGTGCGTGCATGCGTGTGTGTGCAGATAAAACCACAGCACGTCATACAACGTACAGAACATACGCAACGCAGCAACGCATGCACAAATATTGACTTTGAAAAAGGCCAGCCTCGAGTTCACTGGATGTGTTCTCTGTAGTTTACTGGTATGTTGTTAACATGTTGGCCTCTTATAACCCACACACTTACGACCAACTCATGTTTCTGCTGTTGTTATCCTGTGGTTCTCAAACCTTTTCCTGTCAAGCACCCCAAAAATGATATCTGGATATAATAATCTCCGTCTTCCCATCTCTTCACCCAACATAGCAATCTGCAAGCCCGCAGTGCCTTGTGAGCTTGTAGCTCTGCTACTCTCAAGAAGAGCCAAAGGTAAAGTTTACTAAGTATTGAGGGTTTAAAGTGTTCAAATGTCTGAAAATACACATCAGCATGAATCCAACATATTAACCCATTTAGTGCTCCTGAAATTAACGGGTTAAAATGTCCAGCGCGCCTCCCGCAGGCCCCATTCACAACCGTTGTCTTATTTTGAAGGCCAGAAGTCCATAGCGTAAACACTTCCAGTCTGACGTCATCGCGTCCTTCACCGGATTCGATCATTGTTTACGTGGTGTTGTGTAATGGCGGAACAGAGCTTTTCAACATGTGTAACATAAGCGAGCATCTATTGCCATCTGCGCTTTGAAAGTGTTGTTTTGAGATAATGGACATTAAAGATGAGATTCCCCGTCTGCCTCAATGTTATGGGATTACTATTTTGTGCTCGTGGATCCGTGATGATGATAAATCAGCGAGGGAGATCTGCTCGGGACCATCCGCCATTGTACTCGGTAGGATAACCGGCGTTACAGTAATATATTACTTTTCACGAGTATACTCGGGATCGGCACCATGTACTTTTCGAGTATTTTTCACGAGTATTCTCGGGATCGGCGCAAAATGAGTTAATAGAGAATAAAAACTGAATCAAACTTACAAAAAGATTGTTGACAGACAACTATGAAGCTACCTGTGAAATATATGAAAAAAGCTTAACTTGCAACACAATTTTACACAATATGTAGTGGGGGTCCCTCCCTGCTTCATCACTCTCTCAGCCCATTGAAGACCCCTGTTCTAAAGTTGACAATCCTATAGCCTACATCGATTTTTTTTTGTTGCATGCAACCATTAATTAGAAAGCTGAAAAAAGACGAGGGTACAACTTGTATCCTCGTCTTTTTTTCAGCTTTCTAAGTAATCGTTGCTGTCATGATTCCTCACCAGCCGGGGTGGCTTTGTCAGAGGCTTAAAAGACGATTAAATAAATACTTTATGAAATGTCTATGGATTAAATGCATGGGGGAAAACGCTTCCGACACCGGAGTGAGGGCGGGCGGGGCTTAAACTGCCATGCTCTATACCTGGTGGTGTGAGCTCCCAGCATCTCCACTGGAAGGTGTCTTCTGCAGTGGGACCGTGGGACTGAGGTACTCCTTCCACCAGAGGGCGACAAACCTCCCCGTGCCGTGTTCCGTGTGCTGTGCCTCAGCCTGTGCTCCGGCCCTGCAGTTCCACGGCTTGTTGGGACCCAGGAAGTGGACGATCTTAGCGTTGTGGCCAAATCTGAGAGGAGGCAGAAATACACCTCACTGTCCAGCATCTTCCAAGTAAAACCTGGTGGCTGATCATGGTAGTGGTTCTTCTCTACCTATCTATCAGTTACTACTGGTTAGTGTGGTTCTTCTCTACCTATCTATCAGTTACTACTGGTTAGTGTGGTTCTTCTCTACCTATCTATCAGTTACTACTGGTTAGTGTGGTTGCCCTGTACTTGTCTGACTTCTTCCATCTTTCTTTCCAGATACACTTTATTTTGCTGCGCTGTTTTTGGGCCATAATGTAAAATCGACCGGCTTCATATTCTGAGAACTTTAGCCGAAAATAGCAGATCTACAAGCTTGTAGATCGGCTATTTTCGGCAAAGAGGTTTGGTGTAGAGGGGAAAAAGAGCAGACTAAGTACAGAGTGAAAGGTCAAGTTTATTAAGAATTGACGGTTTATGAGGTTAAATATCTGAAAACACACATTGACAGGAATCCAAAATACACTGATGATTTGTGCTGTCAAACGATGAAACTATATGGAATCTATGAACAGGTTGTGGGGGTCCCTGCTTCATCGCTCTCTCAACTAAGGGGTCCTTGGCCTGAAAACGTTGAAGACCTCTGGTATATATATGGGAACACTCACTGTTGTAAGGCAGGGAGGTAGCTGTACACCGTGTTGGTTGTGTATACTGTATAGCAGGGGTTCACAAACTTTTTTGTCTCAGGGCAACCCATACATATTCTTTTAATCCGAGGCACCCCTACATTATAATTTTCACTCCCAGCACCTTATATTTATAGCATATCGTCGTTGTCGGGTGGAAACCTTGTCCAAAAGCGTTCGTTTTGTATTTATCATCTATAAAATGTACTAAACTAGTGAAAACGGCAGATCTAAAAGCACACAACGCCTCGTACCGCGAGGCGTTGTGTGCTTGTAGATTGTCTGTTTTCACTAGTTTTGTGCGTCAGTCTTGTATGATGAAGCAGGGCTTTGCTTTACCAAAAGACGTACACATTTGAAACTTGGAGGTGCGAGGTTTCTGCCTGACAGTGACAATATTTTAGTGATTATGTTGCGACGAAAACGTTGAGATAATAGCCATTTTGGTTAGAACTGACTGAAAATAACTTTGTACTTCAAGTTTAAAATGTAACTAAATATTTTTTCAAGCGTCCAAATAAATTCCAAATATTATCAAATGATCTCGCGGCACAGGACTGCCGTCGCGGCACCCCAGGGTGCCCCGTCACCCACTTTGAAAACCCCTGCTGTATAGTAGGAACACTTACTGTTGTAAAGCAGGGAGGTAGCTGTACACCGTGCTGGTTGTGTATCTATAGTAACACTCACTGTTTAAGGCAGGGAGGTAGCTGTACACCGTGCTGGTTGTGTATACTGTATATACAGTAGTAACACTCACTGTTGTAAAGCAGGGAGGTAGATGTACACTGTGCTGGTTGTGTATCTATAGTAACACTCACTGTTGTAAAGCAGGGAGGTAGCTGTTCACTGTGCTGGTTGTGTATACTGTATATACAGTAGGAACACTCACTGTTGTAAAGCAGGGAGGTAGCTGTACACTGTGCTGGCGCTCAGGTTGTACACGAAGGGCAGACGTTTGCTGATGTCCTTCACGGCCCAGTCGCTGAAGAAGGTGTTCAACAAGCCCTGGTCTCCTCCTGTGGACCAGAACATGAGAACATGAGAACATGAGAACATGAGAACATGAGAAAATGAGAACATGAGAACATGAGAACAATGAGAACATGAGAACATGAGAGCATGAGAACATGAGAAGATAAGAACATGAGAACATGAGAACATGAGAAGATAAGAACATGAGAACATGAGAACATGAGAACATGAGAACAATGAGAACATGAGAAAATAAGAACATGAGAACATGAGAACAATGAGAACATGAGAACATGAGAACATGAGAAGATAAGAACATGAGAACATGAGAACATGAGAGCATGAGAGCATGAGAGCATGAGAACATGAGAACATGAGAACATGAACAGATAAGAACATGAGAACATGAAAAGATAAGAACATGAGAACATGAGAACAATGAGAACATGAGAACATGAGAACATGAGAAGATAAGAACATGAGAACATGAGAACATGAGAGCATGAGAGCATGAGAGCATGAGAACATGAGAACATGAACAGATAAGAACATGAGAACATGAAAAGATAAGAACATGAGAACATAAGAAATAAGAACATAAGAACATGAGAACATGAGAACATGAGAACATGAGAACATAAGAACATAAGAACAGGAGAAGGTGTTCAGCAGGCCCTGGTCTCCTCCTGTGGACCAGAACATGAGAACAGGAGAACATGAGAACATGAGAACATGAGAACAGGAGAACATGAGAACATGAGAACATGAGAACAGGAGAACATGAGAATATAAGAACATAAGAACATGAGAACATGAGAATATGAGAACATAAGGACATAAGAACATGAGAACATGAGAACATGAGAACAATAAGAACATGAGAACAGGAGAACATGAGAACATGAGAACAATAAGAACATGAGAACAGGAGAACATGAGAACATGAGAACAGGAGAACAGGAGAACATAGAACATGAGAACATGAGAACAGGAGAATAGGAGAACATAGAACATGTTAACATGAGAACAATAAGAACATGAGAACATGAGAACATGAGATAACATGAGAGAACATGAGAACATGAGAACATGAGAGAACATGAGAGAACATGAGAACATGAGAACAATAAGAACATGAGAACAATAAGAACATGAGAACTTAAGAACATAGAACATGAGAACATGAGAACATGAGAAGAAGAAGGTGTTCAAGGTGCCCTGGTCTCCTCCTGTGGACCAGAGTGATACCGCATGGGAACAGCTCAAACAACAGCCTCTTATTGTCACCGTTGTGCTCCTATACAACCTTTGTTTTGTCAACTTGGATGTTTATTACCCTGCTTGTCTTGAGAGTGTTTTTCGACAATTTTGGAAAATCTTTGCATCCCCTGGAAGGAGCTAAGCTCCAACATCTGGCTTTGTCTGTTTGTTTAAAGTGTGTTGTACGCCCAGGGTCACATTGGCCAACTTGGCCTACATCTGGCCTACATCTGGCCTACATGTGGTCGGGTCGTCCAAAATGGGTAGTATTGTGTTTTTGAATAAAATAAAACCTGGGACGCTTTTTTGGAGACAAAATAACTGCAATAAAAATTGTGACTGAGTGTGACACAGGGGCAGTCATTTCGGAAGCCACTACTTTAGACCACAGCTGAAATTACTTTTTTTTTTTTTTTTTTTTTTTCACTAAAAGCCACAAAAGCATTTCATAAATATCAGGCTACATTTCACTTAAACGCCAGAGCTTAACTCTGCATGTAAATAAGACTTTTTTTTATTAATGTGAGAGATCATGCAGGTCATTGCAGGTTAGAAATTTCTTTAGAACTTGAATATCTCAAAAGTAGTATTTCAGCATGGCATCATTCTATAAGCCATATCTTCAAAACTGTTGGGCCAATCTCCACAACCAACATATCAAAATTCAATGACTAGCCGTCAGCCGTGTTGGGACACAAATGTAAGAAAGTGATTTAGTACGGAATTCTCCTTTAATTGACTATTAATGAAAACCGGCACATCTTGTCTGTATCTCTGTTACGCCTGACACTGTGGTTCCCCTGACACATCCCCGTGACCGCACAGGTGACATCACCATGACACATCCATATAGGTATTCCCCAGAATCCCTTTTATGCCCATAAGGAGATCCATGATGCCATCAATATACATCACTGGCCAGATGGCCAAGACAGCCCATATATGTGTGGCTGGTTCAAATAGGCATTTATGGGCATAAAAGGGAAGTGATGTCATGGAAATCACTAACATAATCCCTTTTACACTGTATGCCCATATATGGAGATCCCTGATGTCATAAGCCCATATCTAACAGGACTTCATATGGGAATGCCCATATGGAGGAAGACAGTCCATATCTGTGTGGCTGGTTCAAACAGGGATCTCCATGTACTGTATGGGCATAAAAGGGATTGTATGTATGATGTCAGATGTGATAGACAGGATTTTCACATAACGAATAATTGTAAGCATGTTTGGGCTCTCACAGCATATCTCCATGGATCTCCATATATGGGTACCAGGGGTCTCCACTATGGGTAACTGGTCCGATATACATCACTGGCCAGATGGCCAAGAATTGGCGCGACCTCGCCACTTGTCGCCCTGATCTTACTATATAGTCTACTATAATAGTAGACTAATAGAGATTAATAGACTATTAGCGATGCAGTGACTGACCGTCAAAGCTCCCGTGCAGCCTGGCGTGCTCCAGCAGCCGTGCGTGGGTGTCCAGGGAGGGCCTGAACACAAACACCCCGGAGTTGAAGCAGTCTGGCCAGCCGGGGTCCGGGGCCGCAGACAGCTCCTCTCGCTCAAACAGCTCGTCTACGTTGCACAGAGCCTGGGAGAGAGAGAGAGAGAGAGGGCAGGTCAACCCATTAAGACAGGGGTCTTAAACGTATTCAGGCCAGGGACCCCTTAGCTGAGAGAGAGATGAAGCAGCAGGGACCCCCCCCCCCCCAACCTGTTCATAGATTCCATATAGTTTCATTGTTTGACAGCACAATCATCAGTGTTTTTAGGATTCATGTCAATTTGTGTTTTCAGATATTTAACCACTTGATCCGTCATTACTTAATAAACTTGACCTTTCACTCTGTACTTAGTCTGCTCTTTTTTCCCCTCTACACCAAACCACTTTCCCGGAAATATGCTGGGTGGTTGCGAGGCGTTGTGAGCATGTAGATCAGCTATTTTCACAATTTCTGCCTCTAATATTTGACAATTTAGCCAATGTTTATTTTGTAATAACATAAAATAAAAGGTATTAAAAAGTCCTTAAATTGTCACTTTAGACATGTGCATATTCCCTCTATACACTTAAACTTTATGTTGATTTGTTTACTGTTGAGTGAGAAATCAATGTTGCACATTAAGTTAATCATCTGGGGAACCCCCCCCAAAAATAATGTGGGGTGAGCCCCTGGGGGTCCCGACCCACAGGTTGAGAACCAGTGCTATAGTGAACATTGAACAGGATCCTGGGTTCAGCGCCACTCAGCTCATGACCTCACGACCTTCAAACATGACCTCACGACCTTCAAACATGCTGCCGTCTGAGCAGATTGTTCTGTTTGCTCTGAGCTGTGTGTGTGTGTGTGTGTGTGTGTGTGTGTGTGTGTGTGTGTGTGTGTGTGTGTGTGTGTGTGTGTGTGTGTGTGTGTGCGTGCGTGCGTGTGTGTGTGTGTGCGTGTCTGTGATGGCCTCTCATGTTCCCTTACATGTGTGGTCTCATGTACAGAAGCTCTGACCTCTTAAAGAGGTCCGTCTGTCGCAACGTGTGACGCACGGAACCGTCTCTGTCTGGTGGAAACCTCATATAACGTCCAAAAAAACCTTCAGGATTAAAATTCAAAAGCAGCAACAAACTCGCAATGCTCAAAATGCGGCGTGAAGACTTGATAATCTGCTACTTTTCCGGGTTTTGTGTGTCGCTGTTGTATGATCAAGTAACGCGTTAATTTACAAAAAATATATAATAATAATTATGGAGATGAAATGTTTCGGCCCTAACATCAACATAGAACAGGGGTCTTCAATGTTTTCAGGCCAAGGACCCCGTAGTTGAGAGAGAGATGAAGCAGGGACCCCCACAACCTGTTCATAGATCCCATATAGTGTCATTGTTTGACAGCACAATCATCAGTGTATTTTGGATTCATGTCAATTTGTGTTATCAGATATTTAACCACTTGACCCTTCAATACTTAATAAACTTGACCTTTCACTCTGTACTTAGTCTGCTCTTTTTCCCCTCTACACCAAACTCTTTGCCGAAAATAGCCGATTGCGAGGCGTTGTGAGCTTGTAGATCAGCTACTTTTGGCTTAAGATCTCCAAATATGAGCACTAGGGTTCAAGCGGTTCATATAAAAAAAGGAGAAACAAAGTTTCTATCACACAACAATTTGGAGGACCCCCTGTAGTAGCTCTGAGGACCCCCTACGGGTCCCAGACCCCCTGTTGAAGACCCCTGCTCTAGTGGATCCAATCAGGTTGCCAATCTTGAGGTGACTCACCAGTGTGTCCGCGTCCAGGAACACACACTTCCTGTACTGCAGCAGGGTCCAGCAGGTCAGCTTGGTGAAGGTGACGCCCAGCTCAGGACGTCCCAGGGAGGACAGGCGCTGGGGGTCCCTGCTGTCCAGCTGCTCCACCTGGAGCACCTCGTCAAACACCTGCTGCAGAGCAGCCCTGGAGGGGCACAAACATCACAGAGATTATATACAGTACAAACACCTGAAACATCACAGAGATTACATACAGTACAAACAGAGGCAGAAACATCACAGAGATTACATACAGTACAAACACCTGGAGGGGCACAAACATCACAGAGATTATATATAGTACAAACACCTGCACACATAGGGACTGTCCTACCGGCAAAGAACCGTTTGGGGTTCTTTCTCCCGCCTATGGGATGAACCAGAGGAGAGCTTTTCCACCGAGAACCGGAGTTGGTTTCCGAACCGTATAAATTGGTTCTGAACGGGAACCGCAAAATCCTTGGTTCCTCTGGTTCAATCTGGTTCAATCTGGTCCAATCTGGTTCAATCTGGTCCAATCTGGTTCAATCTGGTCCAATCTGGTTCAATCTGGTTCAATCATGGTTCAATCTGGTGGAAACGCAAGCCGGTTTGCGGCCGGATCACAAGAACGAACCAAAGGTTCCAAGAAAGTTGAACGGCACTGGTTCTTGAACCAAGGTTCTTTTGGTGGAAAAGGCTCCTTAAACATCAAAGGGGGCTTGAGCCCCTGTCCTTTTATCCGTTTGTAAAAAGTGCCCTCTCTCCAGACCATGAATGCAGTTATGGTGAAAGAAATGCAAATGCCCCCTCTTTCCATGCCATACCTGAAGGCAGCATTCAAGAGAATTGCCTTGTCCAAACTCTCCTGAACTTGAATGCAGCATCTTATGTAAGGATGTATTGTATTTAATCAGTTAGGTTCCAGTTGGGGCCAGGCCTTAATTTTCTGGCCCACTGAGAACTCTAGCCAGGAGGCCCAGCCAAGAGTTTATTGGACGAGTGGATTGGTGTCCTGGGGGTTTTAGCGAGGGTTCTGTCAGCATCCCTGTGTGTGTGTGTGTGTGTGTGTGTGTGTGTGTGTGTGTGTGCGTGTGTGCGTGCGTGCGTGGGTGCGTGCGTGCGTGCGTGTGTGTGTGTCTCTCTCTCTCTCTCACCGTGAGCCCGTGGAGACGTCCTGTGTGACCATCACGGTGATGTTCCGGGTGGTTCCGTGGCGTCTCAGGCTGCGTGCCAGCGCCGTGGCGCCCATGCAGTAGGCGTCCGTGGTGGCCAGCGTCACAAAGGCCTCGCTGCCGCCACCTGGTGGAGAGAGACGGTTACCATCTCACATTAATCTTTACACAAAATAACGTATCATTCGATGTACCCTCAATGACATGTTAAATATACGGTGAAGCAGCATTCTGCTTCCATGGGCCGACAGCCTGGAATAAACTTCCAGCACACCTAAGACAGGCAGGGCCCTATTATGATCCAGGTCTTATGCCTTATGCCTTAACTTCTTTGCCTTTTTTTTACTATTTTGTTTTTGTTTTTTAAATATTTCAAATAGCTGATCTGCAAGTTCACAACGTGCAGATGTAGATCAGCATTTGAAGTATTTAAAAATGTTTTTCAAAATAGTGGGAAAAAAAAGGTAAAGAAGTTAAGGCATAAGGCATAAGACCTGGATCATAATAGGGCCCGGGTGGGTGACGTGACAGCGTTTTCGCTGTCCTCAGTGTCAAACATGTATATATAAAAAATATATTTGTCAAAAACCTTCTGAATATTGTGCAGGACATTAAGCTTTATGTGAACTTACTCAAGATTAAAACATTTCATTCCTCATTTCTTCAGAATTTTCAACCAAACATGGCAAAACTCATATGGTGTGACTGTCCCGACCTTGTTTCTCAAAGTGGGAACTTGAATAAAACTAAGAAAAAGAATTGCTAAAATTCATTTAAAAATGAATTTAGGCTCACAAAAATGTCTATTTGTGAGCCTATATCTTTTCAAAGTCAAAGCATAATGTTTTCAGTCAATTCTGATCAAAAAGTCAGCTGGAAAATGACAAGTGCTGAGAGAACGAGAAAGTACAGGGAGAAACTAAACAATGACCCAGCAAGGAGAGAGGAGCCAAAGGGGCGAGACTGCATTTTCTACGAAGAGCAGGAGGTTGTCTGTGGCATAGCAGAACCGCAACAAGGCAGCCGGTTTGCTACCCTCACCAAATATGACTGGCTGATGTACAATACAGTCTAAATGTAAATCTAATCTGATCTAATACTTTTGTACTTTCACTCACTGGACTGGACAGTGGACAGTGTTAAGGTAGGACCCCAGACAAAAATAGCGAAAAATAGCTGATCTACAAGCTCTCAACGAGTCGTGCTGCGAGAGCTTGTAGATCAGCTATTTTCGGAGTTGCACAACCCAGCACTCTTTAGCTAGTAGAGATGTGGTGTAACGTCATGATTCCTAAATACATTTGTTCAACACAAAATGCTGTGTTCAAGTTCAAGAGACTTCGGAAAAAAGCAATTCACCTGAATGCTGAGTTCTGTTTCCACTAATTGTGTTAATAAAATGTTGCCTTGGCTCCAAGTGTGGCTATGCGCCTTATTGTCTCTTTAAGATCCTTCTGCCGTGGGCCGGCAGAATACTTAGGTGATAGGTGTGCGTAGCATTCCTGTGCACATCCTCATCATCCATCTACTACTACAATTCTTTCTTATCCCATGTTAAAGCCCTACAATAATATCCTGTTCAGAAATATTAAGGCCATGTTATTTAATGTTAAAGGGCCTACACCATGCTTTTAAAACTATATTTTTTGTATAAATATATGCTCAAAATTGAGTCTTAGACAGGTTTTAACCCTCAACAAACACTCTGACCATTATTTTTGTTTGTTCTAGCTCTACTATAATGAGGCTCTCCAGCTGCAATACCAAAACGGCCTCTGTTTGCTCAGGGGCGCATCTAGTGGGGTTTTTCCAGAAAAAAAAAAGTTTTTTGAAAAAAAAGTTTTTTGAAAAAAAAAAGGTTTTTGAAAAAAAAAAGTTTTTTGAAAAAAAAAAAAAGTTTTTTGAAAAAAAAGGCATAAGACCTGGATCATAATAGGGCCCGGGTGGGTGACGTGACAGCGTTTTCGCTGTCCTCAGTGTCAAACATGTATATATAAAAAATATATTTGTCAAAAACCTTCTGAATATTGTGCAGGACATTAAGCTTTATGTGAACTTACTCAAGATTAAAACATTTCATTCCTCATTTCTTCAGAATTTTCAACCAAACATGGCAAAACTCATATGGTGTGACTGTCCCGACCTTGTTTCTCAAAGTGGGAACTTGAATAAAACTAAGAAAAAGAATTGCTAAAATTCATTTAAAAATGAATTTAGGCTCACAAAAATGTCTATTTGTGAGCCTATATCTTTTCAAAGTCAAAGCATAATGTTTTCAGTCAATTCTGATCAAAAAGTCAGCTGGAAAATGACAAGTGCTGAGAGAACGAGAAAGTACAGGGAGAAACTAAACAATGACCCAGCAAGGAGAGAGGAGCCAAAGGGGCGAGACTGCATTTTCTACGAAGAGCAGGAGGTTGTCTGTGGCATAGCAGAACCGCAACAAGGCAGCCGGTTTGCTACCCTCACCAAATATGACTGGCTGATGTACAATACAGTCTAAATGTAAATCTAATCTGATCTAATACTTTTGTACTTTCACTCACTGGACTGGACAGTGGACAGTGTTAAGGTAGGACCCCAGACAAAAATAGCGAAAAATAGCTGATCTACAAGCTCTCAACGAGTCGTGCTGCGAGAGCTTGTAGATCAGCTATTTTCGGAGTTGCACAACCCAGCACTCTTTAGCTAGTAGAGATGTGGTGTAACGTCATGATTCCTAAATACATTTGTTCAACACAAAATGCTGTGTTCAAGTTCAAGAGACTTCGGAAAAAAGCAATTCACCTGAATGCTGAGTTCTGTTTCCACTAATTGTGTTAATAAAATGTTGCCTTGGCTCCAAGTGTGGCTATGCGCCTTATTGTCACTTTAAGATCCTTCTGCCGTGGGCCGGCAGAATACTTAGGTGATAGGTGTGCGTAGCATTCCTGTGCACATCCTCATCATCCATCTACTACTACAATTCTTTCTTATCCCATGTTAAAGCCCTACAATAATATCCTGTTCAGAAATATTAAGGCCATGTTATTTAATGTTAAAGGGCCTACACCATGCTTTTAAAACTATATTTTTTGTATAAATATATGCTCAAAATTGAGTCTTAGACAGGTTTTAACCCTCAACAAACACTCTGACCATTATTTTTGTTTGTTCTAGCTCTACTATAATGAGGCTCTCCAGCTGCAATACCAAAACGGCCTCTGTTTGCTCAGGGGCGCATCTAGTGGGGTTTTTCCAGAAAAAAAAGTTTTTTGAAAAAAAAGTTTTTTGAAAAAAAAGTTTTTTGAAAAGTTTTTTTAAAAAAATTTTTTGACAGTTTTTGAAAAAAAAAATTTTTTGAAAAAAATATTTTTTTTGAAAAAAAAAGTTTTGAAAAAAAAATTTTTTTTGAAAAAAAAAGTTTTGAAAAAAAAAAGTTTTGGAAAAAAAAGTTTTGAAAAAAAAAATTTTTGAAAAAAAACTTGAAATTTTTTTTTTAATTTTTTATTTTTTTTTACTGAAAAAAAAAAAACGGGAATCCGTGTGACGTCACACGGATCAACTCTCAGAACAGCACTGTTCTGAGAACCCGTGGAAAGCTTTTCATCTCTGTCTTCCCAAAACCAGAGAAAGACACAATGTACAGAAATAGGACTTTGTGAGGATAGAAGGTGCCAGTGGGACCCCAAAAAAAGGTTTTAAAATAGAAAAAGTGAAAATTCATGGTGTAGGTCCTTTAAAGCAATTTTACTGTTGCTGTTTTTCCTGGGTAATTGTTTAATCAATCAGTAATGTTCAGTACTCACTAATAGGTAGGTTAAAACACAGTTTGCTTTGACACATGAAGATATGATCATACGGTGTGACACTAAATCATTTGGTGTGACATTCCAAATAGTGAATGAAACCAAACAAAAACGTGAGTAACTTAAGAAAGGTGTACTCCATTTTCATTTTATGAACAATTATTGTCATGTCACACCATATGACGATTTTAGGCACAAGTACAACAAACTGCTGAATAAAGTCTGATTCCAATAAAATCTCTAAAAACAAAATGTGTTTCCATAAGGTTGAGAGTGAGTAGAACAAAAGTAAATAATTGTTATGCCTGCTATTTCAAGTTTTTTTTAAAACACATTTTTTGGGGCGTCACGTCACTGACACCGCAGTGCATCTCATATGGACCCCAGGAGGACTGGCAGCGAATGGGGATCCAATAAACAAAACCTGCACAGGGGTTGACACTAAGGTCTCAGAGGTACTTGCCCGTTGGGCAAGTACAGGTCATGTTCTACTTTCCCAAAGTTCTTGCCCACTTGCCCGAAAAGTAAATTGTCAATTATAAAATGATAGGTAACATTTGAATTACCGTTTTTACTTCCTGGGGCTGTGCTTTAAAAAAATGCCATATCTAATCTTGTATGCCAAATACCTACATAACTATGAATATGCCTATGGGTTATTTTAACAGTGAAAAACATTATAGGTAAACAGTGCTCTTATTTTACATTCCAGACTAGGAGACAGAGCACTCTTGCAACGTTCAGTTGTTTAGACAGACACAGTATCTTGCTTATAGACGGTTACGTCCCCTCTCAAACAAGCACTTGCCCTGTCGGGCAACCTGAAAGTAAACTCCACCTGCCCCACAGCTTTTTTTACCTGCCAGGGGCAGGTGGGCAAGCCTTAGTGTCAATGCCTGCTGCATGTTCAAAAAACTAAAACAAAACGCTCATAGTTTGTTTATTTCAAAACAGTCACCGCGTGTGGAAAGAAACGACATTTATCGGTACATTTAATGACTTTAACCATTATTTTATGCTTTAACTATAAAAAAAAAATAGCTTGTAGATCTGCTATTTTTGAAACATTCTTGAAAATGTGTTCAAGTCTTTGAATATTTTGACCCGATTCTATAAATGTCTTCTAAATCAGTGGTTCTCAAACCTATTCACGTCAGGGACCCCCAAAATTACAGGTATTTGGCCCCGGACCCCCATCTCAAAATATGTTGTTCCAGGGACCCCCCCAGAAGCAAACATTTGAGTCACAAATGTTCGCTTTGAAAAAGATATATTCAAAGATTTGCTAAAGCAATTCACGATTAAAAAAACAGCGGCGCTCGGTGCCGTGTGTTTGCAGATCTGCTATTTTTCAATAGCTAAAGTATAAAATCATTCCAGGTCTTAAAGGGTTAAACACACTTTAGTACAGGGGTCTTCAACAGGGGGTCTGGGACCCCAAGGGGTCCTCAGAGTTACTACAGGGGGTCCTCCAAATCTTTGTGTGATAGAAATTAGTTTTTTCCGTTTTTCATATTAACCACTTGAACCCTAGTGTCCATATTCTGAGAACTTTAGCCAAAAATAGCAGATCTACAAGCTCTTGTAGATCGGCTATTTTCTGCAAAGAGGTTTGGTGTAGAGGGGAAAAAGAGCAGAGTACAGAGTGAAAGGTCAAGTTTATTAAGTATTGACGGTTCAAGTGGTTAAATATCTGGAAACACAAATTCACCTGAATCCAAAACATACTGATGATTGTGCTGTCAAACAATGAAACTATATGGAATCTATGAACAGGTTGTGGGGGTCCCTGCGTCATCTCTCTCTCAACTAAGGGGTCCTTGGCCTGAAAACGTTGAAGACGCCTGCTTTAGTACTTTTTACACCACTCTCCAAATAAAACATAAAGTCACCTACCTTCCATTCTGAGGGTCTGAGGAGTGAGTCTCTCTCTCGGTTAAATTTTGAGACTCGGTTCGAGGCAATCTTAGGATGATCACAGAACGACTCCCTCACACGTTCTCAGACAAGAACCTTTAACAGTGATCTACAGTAGCAGCTTTTAGGAAAGATCCCACCATTAAAAACTCCAGTGGAATATAAGAGGCCCGCGGCACCGAGGACTTCCATGCGGTCGTCCCTTTTTGTTTTTGACAAACCTTTGGCCTTGCTGCTGCAGTGTAGCGTGGTGGCCAAGCGGGCCGGGTGGCCAAAGGTCACGCAAAGCCAGAAGCACGCACGCGTGCGCACATAGACACACACGCGCGTGCGCACACACACACACACACACACACACACACACACACACACACAGGGGCGTCACAAGGGGTAGGGAAGTGGGACTGAGTTACCAGGGCCCAAGGTGGAGGGGCCCTAGTAACTTTAGCTATTGAAAAATAGCAGATATACAAGCTCACAGCCGCGCTGCGAGCTTGTAGATCTGCTATTTTTGAAAAGTCGTGAAAATGTGCGCAAATCTTTGAATATATGTATTTTTTAAGTGAACATTTGTAACTCAAATTTTGCTTCTGGGGGGTCCCTGGAACTAAATATTTTGAGATGGGGGGGTCCTTCACATGAAAACGTTTGAGCATCACTGACATGGAAACATAGGTTTCTTGGCACACATTTTCACGATTTTTCAAAAATAGCAGATCTACAAGCTCGCAGCGCGGCACTTGGTGCCGCGCTGTGAGCTTGTATATCTGCTATTTTTCAATAGTTAACATTCATGGGGGGCCCGCAGTGAATCCTTGTACCCAGGGCCCAGAATTTGGTGTGACGCCCCTGCACACACACACACACACACACACACACACACACACACACACACACACACACACACACACACACACACACACACACACACAGTAACTAAGCACACACACATCCAGTGGGTTAAAGTCAAGTAACTAAGTACAGTATACTTTACTGGAGTATTTGCAGTTTTCAGTAGCTTTTACTTCTACTCCACTCCACACATCTCAGAGGCAAATATTGTACTTTTTTCCACTAGGATAATTTGAAAACTTTAGTTACTAGGCTATTTCATTACTTTGTAGATTTAGATAATTATGGCAGAATAGTGGACCCCAATGGTCATTCAGCTGGACACTGAGCCGGACATTGAGAGTATAAAACAGGAAAAAGGTGATCCGATCCTGGCGCTCAAGGTTTAAAAGAGTGGAATAAGCGGTCCGGGGACCTTTAGGGGGTCCTGAGAGTTACTACAGGGGACCCTCCAAATCTTGTGGCATATTCACTGGCACATCGACTTCACTATACAGGAAAATATATATTTTTTAAAGAAAAATAAATCTGCTTTAAGTAAGTTTTTTTTATAATCGGATGAATCTAGGGTTGCAATACCTCTCATAGGCAGCCAATGCATCAAAACGTTATTTTGCTATCTGATTGTATTAAACCACGTCAAACTCACCAATATTGCGGCTCTATGGAAAGCTTGGAATTTACTCTTTCTATCTGCAAATTGTTTGTTTCAGAAAAATCCACCATAGACATGTTATGATTTATTTTCGGTCAAGAAATCCGAGCAGACATGGTTTATTTCCTAAGTGTTGAACTTCGGAAGCGCTCGTCTTCTATAACGCAACGTCCCGCTGCCTCCTGCATAATGTGACATTTAGAACCAGGTGGTCACAGGACCGCTGAGCGATTTTCCACGGGGGCTTCCAAACTCCAGGACTTAGAAGAAAAAATAATCACCTGAACCAAATTTCTTGATAGAAACTGGCTCATAAAATGTCTATGGTGGATTTTTCTGAAACAAACACTTTGCAAATAGAAAGAGTAAATTCCAAGCTTTCCATAGAGCCGCAATATTGGTGAGTTTGACGTCGTTTAATACAATCAGATAGCAAAATAACGTTTTGATGCATTTGCTGCCTATGGGAGGTATTGCAACCCTAGATTCATCCGATTATAAAAAAATCTAGTGTTGCAATTGCCAATTTGCGGCTAGGGTTCTTCGTGATTCTGAATCCATTGCAAGCATTTGTTTTGCATGAATAAACATTTCTTGGGCGAAAAACGGCCCCACAAAACTGTGGAAAGTGATGAGTCATCAGATGACTTCACCAAATACTTTTAACCAAACATTTGATGCTAGGTATGCTAGCTACTTATGTGTTTGAATTAATGTTCGTTTTCGGTTGGCATTACATTATCTAATTCCTCATAGGCTCATATCTTTAATATTCATTAGATTTTCATTCAATTCACAAAATGACAAGCAGTACAATATTTCTGCAATCTGCATGGTTAAAACATAGGCCTTATTTATTCAAAAGATGGTCATTGCTAACCAAACGCAAACTCACTTCCTAATCTCACTTCACCACCAGGCTTTCTCGGGGGAAAGCCTGGTAGGCTATTCGTTTACAAAGGGCCATTTGATCAGAAGAAGCGGCGTGGCTTTGTTTTGGTTCCCCCCGTTTGTTTCCCCAATCCCTATTAAAATGCTCCAGTAGCCTAGTGTAGTCTTGCCAGTCGCAACAAGTTGGACTAAAAGATGCATATACCAAAGGAATTTTCCAAAAGCAAAACTACACCGCATCAAGGGGTTTATTAGGTAGGTAGGCCCTAAAAGTATGCCCTTGAGCGCAGGGGAATTATTTTGGGTTAAAACCGTTTCCGGTTTGATAGTTCTAGTCAAAGTGTAGTCCGTCTGACTCTATGACTACCTTTCCGCTCCCGACTGAATCAAACCCATAGAGTATATAAACAAGATCAAACCCCGAAAAGTGAAGGGTTCCCTAGGCTGCTCACTTCCTGAATGATTTTCCAAAAAAAAGTCACATGGGAGTCCAGAGCTCGTTTTATAGGCTGGTGACTCAATTGGACCGTACCATTCCACAGGGGAGTTGGAATGGAGACTGAATTGTTTGTTTGTCCATTTAAAGGAGTTATGGTTGATGCAAATGTATTATTGTGATTGAAAATGTTTTCTTGATTTTTACACTTGAATTTAAGGTGTAGTTAGTGTCCCCATCCGGATTCAATGGGGGTAAGTTTACTATAATCAAAATAAAAAATGTGACAAATATAGAAAAACATTATTGAACTCAAGTATCCATGGAGTCACTAATCAATGGGGGAAAATACATTTGGGGGGTGAACTACTCATTTAAAGTGCTTTATGAGTTCACAGTGCTCAGCAGTGTCTCTAGCCAGCAGCTAGAGATGACCAGTCAAAGTAGGACTTCACTGCCCTCTAGTGGGTAGACACGGTACCCGTTCCAGGTTCACATTATGACAGCAACATTTATTTAGTTTTAGTCAATAGTCTCTTGAATACAATGCCATTAAGTTTTAGTCATATTTCCATGTCATCTGAAATGATTTAGTTTCAGTTGACTAAATCACCACCTCAGAAATAAATAGGCCTACTAGGCCTATGTGTAAATTGTACATTTCCTGAGTCCTCATAGACTTCATGGGTCATGTCAGTATTCTAGTTGTTGTGTTTTGTGAATTTGTGTCTCTGATGTTTCTTGCTTTCCATTCACTTCTGACTTTTAAAAAGATATATAAATGTATAGAGTAGTAAGTTCTGACGTTTTTCTTTTCTTTTTTTTTCCTCTTGAAAATCCCAGAGAAATCTTCAGTTGCGTCATATAAGAACTGTATTTATTTACAAATGAGTGATGCTTCATAATCATAATTAGTATGAAAAGTAGCAAACAAGAACTTAATTGTGACCACTAAATAATAACCAAATTGGATCCTTTGTTGATTTTATTCCATTTGTTGAACAGTGAACCGTTTTGGACGTACAAACCTTTTTACACCCAGCAACCATTGTTTAGTTTTTTTGGTGGGTGAGCACTTTGGTTCTTAATGTTACTGTAGACTTGAGGATTTATAAAAAAAAAGAAAAAGAAAAAAAGATGGAGAGAAAAAGAAGAACATTCTTAAAATACATTTCAAATTCAGGTCATCTTTGTGGCTGACACTGTAAAAACATAACTCAAAATCATACTGCAGCAATAACTAGCAGGCCATCTGTACACATCACTGAGCAGTATATATTATATACAGCTAACAAGCATCAGCAAGTACTGTACTTAAGTACAAATTTGAGTATTTCCAAATCTGCAATAGGCTACGTTTACTTCTACTCAAGAGTAGAGTTGTAGCTATACTTTTTACTCCACTACAATCATTTGAAAACATTTAGTTTCTTGTTTCTCATAGATTTTGATCATTACAAAACATACATTTAGCCACTTCAGCCCTTTACACAGATCCATCTAAAATAAAAAATATTGTGTAAAAAAAAATACATGCTGTACAAATTCAGATACCAATCATAGCATAGCACCCCAACATCATCACTGATTGTGGAAACATCACGCTGGACTCAACATTTCTGTATTATAAATCCTTGTTTTGAGTGTTCTCGCGTAATATTGTTTATTATTGTTTGACAATGATGTTGTTTTGATATTCATGAGCTGTATGCCATAAAAAAAAAATCTAAATTAAAACAAAAAAGCTTCTGAAAATGTCACTGCATGCGCAATGTATCTAAAATATATGAACGTTTAAAAACTTTTATTCATTTCTTTTAGATGGATCTGTGTACACATAAATTCAGTATGGGTAAAGATAACAGAATGGACAATAATAACGCATATAGGAACACAACAAAACAGATACAAAATACAAAAAAGGCACTGATCTATACTTGTTCAACTGCTTTGTCTCCAAAGCGTTTTGCTCTGTCTTTCTCCGAGCCAAAAGACAAAGAAATCTACTCAAGCACACAAAACAAACAATCGATATTTTACAAAATGCACGCATAGGCCACACACTTCCCTCCCAAAGCTAAATAGGACTTGCCGTGATATTTTAATAAATATCAGGTCAAATCTTGCATTAATCCCTTGCATAATATGTTTCGAGCACACTTATAATAAACATTTGACGTTGAAAAAAACTAAGTCCTTCTGTTGGGTTTGAATCCAGTCAAGATACTAGTTATGGTTCATGATAGTATGACACACTCCAGCTGTGAGGCAGCAGGAGGAGTCTACAGATATGACGTGGAGGATTAAACAGCGTTCAAAGCGTTTATAGCGTTTATAGCGTTTATAGCGTTCATAGCTGCATTGGTGGCCAATGGTTAGACGTGTCAGACCTGAGTCACATACTGTTAAGCCCTTTGCACACAGGACCGTTACGTTTTTTTTTTTTTTTTTTTTTTCGTTTGCTGCGTGAATAAAACACATTGGATTTGGTGTGCAAGGCTGTGCGGAATTGGCGCTGCGGATCCCAAAAGGAGTCATAAAAGGAGTGATGAGTTTTTTTACCGCATGCGACAAGACGCACGAATCGAACTGGGTTCGATCGAGAAAAAAACGCACGGCTGCAGCCACTCGTCGCACGGCCAATTCAGATCCGGTGTGCATGAGGTCATAGAGAATCATTGTTTTCTCTTTAAAAAATGTAATTGTCCGTTTTATCCGTGCGGATAAACGCGCCTGTGTGCAAAGGGCTTTATGCAAATACATTTGATTGTGAAAGCCATGCACCCTCTTGGGTTCCAAACAAGTTAAATAGGAAACCTGTATAATGTGTGTTTTACTCATTTATAGCACAGGTCTGAGTGGTGGAAGGGGACCAAAAGCCTTGGACGTCGCAGTAGATGTAGAGTTAAAGAAATACCACAAAGCTATAATGTGCAAATCTATGGGCCGTTTAAATTGCCACTGAAGTAATTGCAGGGCATGGACTGAAGACACAGTCATATAAAAGTAGCTAAACGCTAGCACACAACAAAAGAATGAGCTAAATACACACACGCACGCACAAGTGTCGTGCATGCACACACACACACACACACACACACACACACACACACACACACACACACACACACACACACACACACACACACACACACACACAAAACCTTCAACAGTCAACGTACGATTTTCAAGTTCAACGTCATATCGTCAAAAGTCAGGCAGAAACCTTGTATCTTCAAGTTCTTTTGTAAATTAAAACCCTACTTCATCATACAAAAGTGTCCCACATAACTAGTGAAAATGGCAGATCTGCTTGCAGATCGGCTATTTTCACTAGTTTTTAAAATGATAAATACAAAAAGAAGGGCTTTGAACATACAAGGTTTCCACCGGACAACAACGATATCAATCATTGTTTAACTGTCATCCATGTGTCAGAGTGTCTCTTAAAGGGATAGTTTACACACAGCATGTTTTTCCCCCCTATGGATTACTCACCCTATGGAGACTTGAATTCATGGATATTTTATTGTTTTTGTCACATTCCTAAGCATATCATTAATTTGAGGAGACTCTTAGTGCCTCCATAGAGAACCACTGATGGTGGCAGTTCGATCCCGGGCTCCCCCAGAGTTAGTGTTGAAGAGTCCTTGAGCAAGACTCTGTCTGAACCCCTAACTGCTCCTGATGAGCAGGTTGGTGCCTTGCATGCATGGTTTCCTCTGCCATGTGTGTGTGAATGGGTGAATGTAATGCACAAAAAGCACCTTGGATAAAGATGCTATATAAATGCACCATTTACCATAAAATGATTGGCTAAAAATACCCACAAATTCAAGTGTCCATGGGGTGAGTAATCTATAGAAAAGAAAAGTGATGTTTTTGGGGTGAAGTATCCCTTTAAGCAGAGGTGTCATTGACAGTCATTTGTGGGTCGCGGACACACTTTTATGGGTCGCTGGTAATTCTCCTTTTTGGAGAGATTATCAAAACTACAAAAAAATTAAAAAAAGTTGTGAGCTTGTAGATCGGCTACAGAGGGTATGCGCATGCATAAAGTCAATGGAAAATCGAGTGGCAAAGTGAGTGGCAAAGTGATTTTAACGTTGTTTAATGCAATCAGACAGGACTTTTCTGTGTGGATGTCTGGGCTGTCAAGACCAGAAAGCATTATGTTTTTGCCACTCAGTAGGCGTTCCTGCATAACTTCCGGGTCTGATGATGATGATGATGATGTCACGCGCATACCCTCTATTTTCACTAGTATCGGGTCCCCGGGGGAAAATAAAACTCTCTTTTTTTGGGTGTGGAGACAAAGGTTTTGGGGAACCACTGCATAGAGACTGTCAGAGCCAAAATGGCGCTGACATGGTGACAGGACTGAGGGGGCGGAGCTTCTCTCTTGGGGCCTCCAGGATGGGAGATGTGTGTCTCTAAGAGGTGCTCAGCAGGTTGCTCATCACTGCAGGGGGAGAGAAAGCACACAGAGAAGAATTAACACGTCAATTGTCAGACTGTCAGAGTGTCGGTGTGCCATGTCAACATACATTTTAATGTCAAATACTTTGATTGGAAGGACATTGTTATAACTATCATTAGAGCAGGGGTTTTCAAAGTGGGTGACGGGGCACCCTGGGGTGCCGTGATGCCAGTCCAGGGGTGCCGCCAGAATGATAATTTGATAAGACCTGGAATTCATCAATATCACTTCATCAATATCACTTCACTATGCTTAGTAAAACACACCTGATTTGCACTGTACTTGATGAGTTCTTTTACCATCTACGGCCAACTCTCTTCACCAAAAATAGCAGATCTACAAGCTCACAACGCGTCACAACAGGTTTTTTCTTTTGTGAACCTTCCCTCCAGAATAGGGATGCTGGGGTTCAAGTGGTTAAACGTCAAGTATATCGTTATTTTCAGTCAGTTCTGATGGAAACGGATATTTCTCCAATAGGATGTAAAATTCTAAACATTAACAGTGTAATTCAGGGGTGCCGTGGATGAAAAAGTTATTTACAGGGGTGCCGACTCCCTCCCCAGTCAGAGTTCAGAGTTTTAATGAATGTAGAATTCTGTGCAAGATGTAATTTGCTATAAATCACCTAACTTCATTTAATTGACCAGGTTAAAAAAAAATATTTGATTTTAAAATATAAATCTTCTCTCTCACACTTCTGCCAGTGTGCCAGTGATCACCCTCCTCCCCTGTGCCAATGTTGGCACCGTGCCTAAGGTTGCCTACCCCTGCTGTATAGTAACGTTTGCTACAGTTAACATGTGTCATCATAGCCTTGCACTAACGTGACGTTGTTTACGTACCTTGAGGCTCAGACTGCGTGCCCTGGTGTCCCTTTCCACTCTCAGGGTCCTCACCTGCCATGGAGAACACTCACATTAGTCATACGTTTCCTTGCTTGAGGAAATCAAAGTGTTCTATAAGTGTTGCGCTGGTTAGGTCCAGCGCAACGCGGTCACCTCGGAAGACAAATACGCGTTGATCAAATAGAATCAATTTTAAAGCATTGTCAATTTATCGCCTCATATGATTTCGAAAACATTCTTGAGAGCAACGTTTAGTGGTAAACGACACTGTGTCTTTGTTTACATGACTGTCATGTTGGATACTGCGTAAAAATCAAGCAGCGCACTGAGCACAGCCCAGCCTCGTATTCCAGCCTCCTCCAGAAAGCAGGCTGGTATAGGAGGCTCAGTGCAGCCAGGTGCTCTGAGCCTTTGATTAGACAGAGGTCTGTTATTGAGCGGAGCGGCCATTATCCAAAGAAAGAGAAATAAGAAGACAGACAGAGATAGAGAGAGATGTTTCACCTCCTTGCAGCTTGAAGCAGAGCTTCTTCTTCTGGTAGGCGAAGTAGCTGGACGCTGCTCCCAGGATGGCCACGCCGATGGCACTGGCAATGCCTGCGATCTGCCCTGAGCCTGCTTCTGCTGAAGATACAAACCAGAGCAGTTATTACACAATGCCCGCGATCTGCCCCGAGCCTGCTTCTGCTGAAGATACAAACCAAAGCACTTATTAAACAATGCCCGCGATCTGCCCCGAGCCTGCTTCTGCTGAAGATACAAACCAAAGCAGTTATTACACAATGCCCACTATCTGCCCAGAGCCAGCTTCTGCTGGAGATTAAAAACCAAAGCAGTTATTACACAATGCCCACTATCTGCCCCGAGCCAGCTTCTGCTGAAGATTTTATTACAGAAAGCAAGTGAATATACAGATGACATGTCTTTTAATGTTCTGTTGTTGTTTTCTTCATCGACAGTTTAACCCATTAAGACCAGAGGCTGATGTCTTCTGAATCCGTGTTCATGTTCAGTGGTTCTCAAAACTTTTCATGTCAAGGACCCCCACAATTATGTGTATTTGGCTGTGGACCCCTCATCTCAAAATATGCTGTTCCAGAAGCACTAATTTGAGTTAAAAATGTTTAAAAAAAATGTTTCATGCTTTTAAAAAAAAATCTACAAGCTCATGGGGGCCTGTGACTGAGGGTCCTTGAAATGTAAAAAGTGTGAGAACCATTGTTCTGTTAGTATTATCTCACACTATTGTCTCACACTCTCACATGTCAATGTTGTAGTTCTACACGACACTAGCAGTGTTATTCCACAAGGTGTCACTGTAACTCTGGCACCAGCTGTTTTTATGGCCCCAGCAGGCATGAACATGAACATGCATGCCAGGGTCATTAAGTATGTGGAAAACCCCATAACCAGAAAACCATGCAGTATTCCTGCTTATTCAGAGCAGTACAGTATACACACACACACACACACACACACACACACACACACACACACACACACACACACACACACACACACACACACACACACACACACACACACACACACACACACACACACACACAGCAACATAGCATGGACTGTAGCAACTTCAACTCACACACAATGACATTTGAATGTTAATGTTTATTCTCTGCTAGAAAGTTAAGGGATTCCATGCTAAACCCTAACCCTAAACTTCTTTAACTTTTTTTTTTTTTTTTACCGTTTTGGAAAACATTTTAAAATACTTCAAATAGCAGATCTACATCGACACATTGTGAGCTTGTAGATCAGCCATTTGAACTATTTAAAAATGATTTTCAAAACAGTAAAAAAGGCAGGGTTTTAGGGTTTAGCATGGAGGAAAATGTATCTTAAAACAGGGGCGTCAATTGGGTATGGCAGGGGTATGCAGCAGCCATACCCTGGGTCCAGGGGGGAAGATAAAAGTTAGTTCTAAATATAAATCCATGAATGTCTCTTTGTCTATCTGTGCTGGTTATTATGTTGGTAAATTACAGTAAAATAACTACAAATGCAAAATGGTCACTTTAACATTAAGTTATTATAATTATATTATCCACACTTATATTTTCCCCATCTGCACAGGTGCAATGCATTATTGTTAATTGTGGCATGTTTACTAACATGCCAAGATTAGCTGCACTTCCAACAACTGTTCCAGGCTGCCATATCCAGCCGACAGCCGTAGAAACGTGGGAAAAATGTACTTCTTAAAATAAATGTACCATGCCTGTTGCTAAGGTATGGCAACATGACTGGTGTCTTGCACGCGCGCCTTCGCGCACGTGCAAGACACCAGTCATGTTGCCATACCTTAGCTTTTTCTGAACTGACGCCACTGATCTTAAACAAAACACACAGTAAATGAATAGCAGAAGGATACATCTGGTCATGTGGGCACGGCATGGAAACAACACAACAGACAAAGCGACGGGCACAGACTGAAGAAAGCTTTAACAAAACAACGAGAAACTGGAAACAAAACGGCGGAAATGGACCACACGTGCACAGTGCACACACACACACACACACACACAGACACACACACACACACACACACACACACACACACACACACACACACACACACACACACACACACACACACACACCCTGGCTCATAAAGCCGGGGTGGAACAATGAACCACAGCTCAGGAGGATTATGTTGATACAACACTATGAATATACAGTATGTCTCACACTGTAGCACAGCCTACAGTACACTGCTGGCACGCTGCATGGGCTGGGTCTTCAAACACTTATACTGAGTCAGGGATGAGTGGGTAGGCGTGTGTGTGTGTGTGTGTGTGTAGGTGTGTGTGTGTGTGTGTGTGTGTGTGTGTGTGTGTGTGTGTGTGTGTGTGTGTGTGTGTGTGTGTGTGTGTGTGTGTGCGTGCGTGTGTGTGTGTGTGTGGTAGTAGTAGTCACAAACACACAGGGCGTTAGCTGAGAAGCAGTGGTGGAAAAAGTACTCAAAGTAAAATTTGTATCAATACTTCAGTGTAGAAATACGTAAAAGAGGGGAGGGGAGGAGAGGAGAGGAGAGGAGAGAAGAGAAGAGAAGAGAAGAGAAGAGAAGAGAAGAGAAGAGAAGAGAAGAGAAGAGAATCATTCCTGGACTCCATCCCAACAGTGACTTAGCGCTGGAGAATGTGGCAGTGCAGTGTGTGTGCGTGCGTGCGTGCGTGTGTGTAAGCATGCCATTCAGCGTGTGACCCATGAGGGAAATCAAAACACAAGGTGCACTAGGACCATTCTAGCAGGCTTTTATTGAGACCAGAGCAACTCACACTGTGAAACAAACACAGACATACAAATATAAACCCTTCCAAAACCCATAGACACTGCAGTGTCAGCAGCATGCTAACAGAAACATACAGACAGGAGGACCTAAAACGCCACATTAAAACTCACAGCATACTGTAGCTTGACCACTGGAACCCAAGCACGCCTATTCTGGGGGTGGGCATTTCCCCCCCCCCCCCCACCCCACAACACATCGCAACACACCGTGTCATACGTAGAGCTTGTAGCTTGTAAGAGATTTGGGGCTTAATTAGCTGCACGTCTGAGAGTTCCAACGAGCAGCTTTCCGAACTCCAATTCGGGGTAAAGCTTTTCAGATGATGCGAGTGGCGTCATTTTGTAGTTGAACCGGACCTTTCCGATGAAAAGTTCGGAGGTCGGAGACAGTATGGACAGGCCTTTAAGTTGAGGCATAAGAGCTGAAAAATAGAGCCCTTGGTGTGAAGAAAATGTCCCACAGGGCACATGTCCCAATCAGGTCTGTTTTTATTAAGACCATTTAAAGCCCTTTATTTATTCGATTAATTCATGTATTCTATTCTACTAAGCTTGTAGATCTGCTATGTTCAAAAATGAAAAATATTGAAAATATATTTTTGAATATTATTGCCCATAATAACATGCCAAGAACACGTGGTTAAAGGAATTAGACACTATGAACTAGAGGGAACATTTCCCCGGGGAATATAATATTGCAATAAACACATTGAGAACTTTAGCCCTATTTTATACCTAGACTATTTGAAAATAGACGATCTACAAGCTCACGTTGTGAGCTTGTAGATCTGCTATTTTCAAAAAATGTACTTTTACTTGTGCTACTTTAAGTACATTTTGATGCCAATACTTTCATACTCAATCACATTTTGAATTCCAGACTTTTACTTGTAACAGAGTATTTCTATATTACAGTATTGACACATTTACTTAAGTAAAACATGTGAGTAGTGTTTCCACCAACAGACGCGGGGCGGGTGGGGGGGGTGATCATGTGACATATCATATGAGATCATCCGTTGTCAACTCCAAAACAATACGTCAACAATAACTGTTTGGATGAAACAGGATTCAACACCAAGACACTGATCTGTGTTACCCCAGGGCTCCACCGGCGGCGCCGCGTTGCTCTGTGTCTTGACGGCGTCATTGACGCAGACACCCTGCCGTCCGACTGGCTCCACTGAACGTGAATGTGTTGATATTTCAATCAAAGATCATAGGATATTCGCATTATCAACTGTAGTGTTATATATGCCTAATTATAATAATTTATGCTGTGTAAAGTGCCGGAAAAAATAGCAGATCTACAAGCTCACAACATGCCGAGTGCATGAATCTGTCATCAAGCTGTTTTGTGACTGTGTCTGAGCTTGTAGATTGGCTATTTTCGGTGCACCAGTCCAGCGCAGCCACGATAATGTATAGCCTAAAAATGTGTGTGCAGACTCGGTCACTCACTGCTGGCCTGTTTTTAGGAGGAAGAATTGAGAAAGCTGCTGCTGCTTGATGGTTGAAGAGGCTAGAGCATGTGAAGAATGTCTTACTGACTGCCACAGGCTACAGGATGACCTATATACAGTATAGGAGGTGTGTGTGTGTGTGTGTGTGTGTGTGTGTGTGTGTGTGTGTGTGTGTGTGTGTGTGTGTGTGTGTGTGTGTGTGTGTGTGTGTGTGTGTGTGTGTGTGAGAGAGAGAGAGTGAACACGGTGGACTGGTGACAGATGGATGGCGTGTAGTGACGTGTTGGTAAACTCACATAGCAGCAGTCTGCTCTCTGTCTGTCTGTCTGTCTGTCTGTCTGTCTGTCTGTCTGTCTGTCTGTCTGTCTGTCTGTCTGTCTGTCTGTTCAAAGCTTTCCATCCTAACAGGCGGATACGTGTTTTTTTACGGCCCTGTCTTTTACTGTTTCTTCGGAAAACATTTTTAACATGCAGAAAATAGCCGATGTGCAACGACAAGTTTGAAATTTTGCATTCCAAACTTTGCACACACACACACACACACACACTCCTTGGCAGCCAACCTCCACCCCTCATTTCTCACATGGCCCTCTTCTAGCGCCACCATCAGGCCGATTCTTGCAAAACACATCTTTGGACACTGCTCCTACAGATTTTGCCCTAAAATCATGCAAAGCGGTACACAGTATCTCTAAAGTCATGTCATCAACATGGATCTGTCCTATTTCCCATATTCTCTCCTGATGGGCTACAATTGCCTTTTAAAGCTTTTGTATGCGACCTGACGGTCGCTTGTCTCCCGATTTGGGAGTCTTACTGGTTTTTCACAATAGTAAAACACGGCTAAAAGGTTTGGGCATAAGGGTAAGGTGGCGTGCAAGATAGGGCCCAAGCTGTCTTTCTGTCTGTCTGTGTCCAGAGCTAATCTCACCTAACCACTGGTTTTGACCATTTAAGCCCTATATAGGCCTATACTTTTCATATGACAAATAGCCAAATAAATAGACTTTTGTATTTTTGAAAAATAGAATCAAAAATGTATTTTCTTTTATTGCCCCAAAATATGTGTGCCAGGGTGAAAGTGGTCGGGGGAAAAGGGGGGACAGTGCATCACTAGGAGCTCTTCAGTGAAACTATACTGTATCATGTAGGGCTGTCACGATTATGACATTTTACATGACGATTAATTGTCACTCAAATAATTGCGATTTAATTGTGTTTTTGTCGTTGACAATTACATTTCTGTTTGGCTTTTAGGCTTTGAAGTTGCACATGGCAGATACCGGTATGACACATAACCTAAATATACAAAGAAATTACTGACATATCTGACAGATTTACACTTGAAAAAGAACCTTGATAGTGGAAATAGACGATCTACAAGCTCACAACGCGTCGGTGAGCTTGTAGATCTGCTATTTCCACAATTTTTTACTTTTAAAAAATATATATGAACATTTTTCAACATGGAAATGATTATGACGATTATGAAAAATAATCACGATTACGTCAAAAAAATCACGATTAGACGATTATGTAATAATTGTGACAGCCCTAGTATCATGTCTATGTTACAATGCAACGAATGACCCACAACCACTAACCTCAATGACATTTACTTGAAGACACACTGACACATATAACCCCATAGGCCTATTAGCAGACACCATCCTAGACACATATTATTATCCCAAAATATACAGACATTTAAAATGTATTTCCAGAGTCAAAATACATTTATGGCCAAGTTGTATATACAGTATATACTGAATATACTGTGTATACATTTATATATATATACTGTATATATTGTCGCTGTCGGGCAGAAACCATGCTATCTCTATTTTTAACATTCTTTTATTTGTTTTAATAAATCAGTATTGAACATCCTTTACGCCTGACTGTGAGTTTTACAAATATTGGACCAATGAAAAGTAGTAAAAAGCCTGGTCTGACTAAACCTCCTAAACTCCATTGGATGCTCAAACTGTCCATCAAATCACCCTTTAACTCCAAATGGTGGAGACCAAGGACCCCTTAGCTGAGAGAGAGATGAAGCAGGGACCCCCATATATTGTATAAATGCAGATTTGTATCGATTTCATAGATAGATTCAAAGTTTGACAGCATTGTCATCAGTCTATGTTAATGGATTCATGTTAATGTGTATTTTCACACATTTAACCACTTAAATCGCGAGGCGTTGAGAGCTTGTAGATCGGCTATTTTTGGATAAAGTTCTCCTCGGAAAAGGGATGCGAGGGTTCAGGTTGTTAATTTAAAATAATTATCATATCACACAAGGATTTGGGGGGCCCCCTGTAGTAACTCTGAGGACCCCCTGTTGAAGACACATCTGGGTTGTGTGTTTTTTCCACCCATTCTGAATTCTCATAGACTTGTTTAATATCATGTCATATAAGAACTGTGTTCCAAACATAAAAAAAGTATCTTGGCGGTTCGACTCGTAAGGATATGAAGAATCAACTGATGGTGAGAAAACGCTAATGTTACTGTCGCCAAATTAGTTACATTTTCACCAGAAACAGACTGTATCAAATATGAGTGACTGACTATCATAAACCATACAGAGCCTCCTCCCTGACAACATGGCAGAGACAGTTTGTTTATGTCTGGACCACATGACCCTCTGTTATTCTCTATAGAGAAAACCCTCTGACAGACTTCAGGACTCCGGTACTCTATTGTGTTGTTCAAAAACATGTGTTTTTTCTTTCCTGAAAAGTTAATATTTTGGACATCTGGTTTCTGCCTAACAGTAGCGAATCTAGACATATACGGTATACACACATACTGTAGTACAGGGGTCTTCAACGTTTTCAGGCCAGGGACCCCTTAGTTGCCTTAGCTGAGAGAAACATGAATCAGGGACCACCTCTACATATATTGTATAAATGTGTGATGCAGATTTTCATTGACTTCATCGATAGATTCATAATCTTGTTTGACAGTGTAACCCAGGTCCAGAAAATGGGTTAAAATAGGCGGAATCACCCTTTACAATGAATAAATGAAATGGGCTAATTCATCCTTCAACCAGAAGGGGCAGTGTCTTCCCAAACCTGTCTGATCAAGTGCCCTGAATGAGAGCCTGCTGCCTGTGCAGGAACACCAGGTGAAACTAATGGCAATCAATCAGAGCAGAGCAGAGATCAGAAGCAGAACACAGCAGAGAGGAGAAGCTCATAAAAAGCAGAGAAACTTCATTTAAGAAAAATATTTAATAATATCAGTTGTGTGCAACAAAGCACAGAATTAATGACTTTGTCCTGTTGTGAGGAGCAACACCGAGTCATCTGGGCAGCACTTGTGTGCTGGTGCTGATTTCATGTGCAGGCCTTGGTGAGTTACAAGCAGTGTTTGCCTTAGCTGCTAGGTGGCTAACCTGTTCTACTGTAACATGTGAAGACCCAGCACTACTGTTTGTTTAATGAAGAATTGAGTGCTGAAACAGTCATTTGAAGTTTGTTTTGTGTTCAGCTAAAAACGATTTTGAACTAAAGTGCATTATAATTTCTTTTGAGATGAAAAACGTTTTTGCACTAGTGTGACTGTTATGATTTTATTTTATCAAAAGAGACATGTGTTTTCAATGTCACTCCTCATTTTTATTTGTAGTGTCTCACATGGTTACTTGCTGGATCCTGCCATTACTATTTGAGTGTAAGGAACACACCACCATCGGTGAGAGGAAGATTTATTTGTATTTTTGTTTTGTTTGAACTATTTTTGAACTGAATTGTAATTATAATAATGCTGTCAATTTGAAAGGTTGAATGTATTTATTGCCAATAAGTATGTGAAATGAAACCTTATTTGTCTTAGACATTAACACACGGATGCCTCTGGCCTTGCTTTATGCAGGTCAGGTTTTTTGTTTGGACACGTCTGTTTGACCATCGCCTGACTCTGGTCAGCCAAGGAGTGGCGAGCTGCCCGTGATTGGAAGGACCCAGACCTGATCTATTCTCCTTGGGCAGACCCAGAGCCATGATAGTCAATGAGCCAGAGTCCTTGTCACCAGTGTGGTAGGAATGTATCACACACACATGCTGCCCTGCTGAGAGCGGTGCAGTACAACTGGGCGGTGATACACACATACTGCACACACTAAGAACTGGACTTTTGACAAACACATACTCACCACACCCACTGCACTGTGAGAAGCAGTGCAGGACTGGACAATTGTTGGTTCGATTAATACCATCACACTCACACTCTGCCCTGCAAGGAGCAGTGCAGGATTTAATAGTGAACGCTCACACTAAGGTTTAGACACTTTGTGTCTTTGGGACTATTTTACTTTAGCCACTTAGTGGTTTATGTGTTTATTGTTAATGAGTGTTTGAAATTAATTGTTCCAGATTATTGTACATGTGAAGAGTGTATTTTTTGGATTCAAATCCGAATTGAGTAATTGATTGAAATGTATTGAATACTGAACTGGGTTGAATACTGCATACAGTATTAGTCAGTATAGTTGGGTGCACCCTCAGATTAGAAAATCTTGAGAAACTGAGAAACTGAATACTGATTTATTGTTTCCATGGTATACCGATCTCTATCCATTTATTATTGTACTGTTTATGCGCATTGTTTTATTTTCTCTTTCTATTTCATTCTACTTCTATTTCATTCATTATATAAAATTGAGCCGGCCAACTCAGTGACGTGCATCTTGGTCTCATTATTTACCCCTCTGCTCCAGCAGACGAACCTACACTATCTAGCCCAACCTACAGTATCTAGCCAACGACACAGGTGTTACATAAGCTAATAAATTGGCGAGAGCTAGCCAGGAGCAGAGTGGGTATTTAATGATCACCTATCGAGTTTTGAAAAAGGTAATTTCCCAGAAAAATCGCGAAAATGGAAATTGTTCAGAACGAGTTGGTCATAATTCCAAATGCAGTCATTATAAGTGGCCTTACACAAACGGAAGTAGATGCAGAAATTGAAACACACCTGCAGAACCATGGGTCAATACAAAGAATTCTAAAAATAGACAGCCCCAACTCTGAATTTCACAAAAATACAAATAAATCTTCCTCTCACCGATGGTGGTGTGTTCCTTACACTCAAATAGTAATGGCAGGATCCAGCAAGTAACCATGTGAGACACTACAAATAAAAATGAGGAGTGACATTGAAAACACATGTCTCTTTTGATAAAATAAAATCATAACAGTCACACTAGTGCAAAAACGTTTTTCATCTCAAAAGAAATTATAATGCACTTTAGTTCAAAATCGTTTTTAGCTGAACACAAAACAAACTTCAAATGACTGTTTCAGCACTCAATTCTTCATTAAACAAACAGTAGTGCTGGGTCTTCACATGTTACAGTAGAACAGGTTAGCCACCTAGCAGCTAAGGCAAACACTGCTTGTAACTCACCAAGGCCTGCACATGAAATCAGCACCAGCACACAAGTGCTGCCCAGATGACTCGGTGTTGCTCCTCACAACAGGACAAAGTCATTAATTCTGTGCTTTGTTGCACACAACTGATATTATTAAATATTTTTCTTAAATGAAGTTTCTCTGCTTTTTATGAGCTTCTCCTCTCTGCTGTGTTCTGCTTCTGATCTCTGCTCTGCTCTGATTGATTGCCATTAGTTTCACCTGGTGTTCCTGCACAGGCAGCAGGCTCTCATTCAGGGCACTTGATCAGACAGGTTTGGGAAGACACTGCCCCTTCTGGTTGAAGGATGAATTAGCCCATTTCATTTATTCATTGTAAAGGGTGATTCCGCCTATTTTAACCCATTTTCTGGACCTGGGTTACACCAGTTTGACAGTCATCAGTCAGTTAGATTCCTGTTCATGTTTTTAGACATTTAACCACTTAAATCGTCGTTACTTACTAAACTTCGCCTTTCACTCTGTACTTGGTCTGCTCTTTTTTTTTTTACCTCTAAACCAAACCTATTTGCCATACATAGCAGATCTACAAGCTCTCAACGCCTCGCAACGTGAGGCGTTGAGAGCTTGTAGATCTGCTATTTTTGGCTAAAGTTCTCAGAATTGGGAATGCGAGGGTTCAAGTTGTTAATTTTAAAATAATTATCCTATCACTCAAAGATTTGCCGGCCCCCCCTGTAGTAACTCTGAGGACTCCCTAGGGGTCCCGGACCCCCTGTTGAAGACCCCTGCTGTAGTATGCATAACAGAGAGACACATCTGTGCTTTTTATTTGTCATAATCTCACACCCAGCTTGTTTTCATAACATACAGTAAGTACACTGCCTACTCTACCCAGTGACTCACCACAACCATTCATATCATCCTTTCATATCCATTCCATTCTCCACCCATCACAGCCAAGGGTGGAGATTGGAATGTCAAAACGTGAGTACTACAGTAAACACACGCACGCACGCACGCACGCACGCACGCACGCACAGGCATTCCAACACACCTCAGACCTGATCTTTTTTCTTTCTTTTTTTTCCCCTTAATGTAAACAACAGCCAATCACATGCCACCCTCAGGCCCGGGGGATCAATCAGGAGACATGTAAACTTGACAGACGGCTTTCTGAGCCAATAACGAGCTGGGTGCCTGGAGCGCATTGGCAGCGGTGGCAAAGAGACTAGAATTATTTTACTGGAGTGCAGTGCTGAAGTACAATGTTATACTTTATGTACTTCTTCTCTCATACCGTATCAGATGGCAAATATTTGTACCTTTTACTCCACAATTGTTCTGGGTGGAATCCTCATATACGTCCCACACTGTCCCACACTGTTATTCTAACGCAAGAGTAGCAGATCTACAAGTTCAAAACACATCTTGCGGATCAGCTACTTTTGAGTCTTTTTGTGCGACGCTGTAGTATGATCAAGTATAAGGCGTTCATTTATAAAACAAAACAGAAAAAAGGTTTAGATATGTCACAATTGGCCCATGTCCAGGGAAGTGAAGCCGGGCAGGGAGGAGGGTGACTTGCACGTTAGGCAGCTGTCAGCAGGGAGTGTTGGGCGGGAGGAGTAGGACGAATTAAGGCTCTACGTCCTCCCGGTGGGGGCTCCTCACTGGCAGGTGAGTCAGTATGGATATGACAGTGATAACACAGAAATGTGTCTGGGGAATATGCACTGCAGCCATATTGGAGAGAAGTCGAGTCTCTTCTCACTTCCTTCAATGATACTAATGAAGGCTCTGTTTCATTTCATGCAGCACAGTGGTTCTCAAACCTTTTCTTTCAAGGACCCCCATTAACTCCGAGAGTGTACAAATGGAACCAAATGGTCCCGTAAGCACAGGTCCATTTGGTTCCAGAAGAACCAGTGCCGTTCGTTCAACTTTCTTGGAACCATGGTTCGTTCTTGGTGGCTTGCGTTTTCCACCAGATTGAACCAGAGGAACCAAGGATTTTGTGGTTCCCGTTCGGAACCAACTTTTATGGTTCCGAACAGAGGTAACATTGACTCTGTTTGAGCAGAATGGAACAGAGCCTTCATCAGTATCATTGGTAACATTGACTCTGTTTGAGCAGAATGGAACAGAGCCTTCATTAGTATCAATGGTAACACTGACTCTGTTTGAGCAGAATGGAACAGAGCCTTCATTAGTATCATTGGTAACACTGACTCTGTTTGAGCAGAATGGAACAGAGCCTTCATCAGTATCATTGGTAACACTGACTCTGTTTGAGCAGAATGGAACAGAGCCTTCATTAGTAGACTATCATTGGCAACACCTGTGAAGGAAGTGAGAAGACAAGATACCCAACTACTCTCTCCAAAATGGCTGCTTTGCGTATAGTCTATTGGCACAACTTAAATTTGGGAGGGGAGAAAAAAAGGCTAAAATATGGAGATATACAGTAGGTGTCCTGCCCAACAACAACATGGAGTACTTTCTTCCAGTCCTCTCTGCTCATTGGATGGTGTCTAACAGTCCTCTCTGCTCATTGGACGGTGTCTAACAGTCCTCTCTGCTCATTGGATGGTGTCTAACAGTCCTCTCTGCTCATTGGATGGTGTCTAACAGTCCTCTCTGCTCATTGGATGGTGTCCAGCAGCTCCATAGCCCTGGCTAACAGCGGTTTCATGACCTCCTTGAGGTTGGCTATCCATAAATGGACCTCGTCAGGCATGTTAGCGTTTAGCACGGTCAGCACGCGGCCCCACAGGTGGTCTAGACCTGCAACGACACACACAGCGCAGCAGGGGCTTTAGACCAATCCACCCATCATCTATTCTATGTACTGTATCTATATACTGTATATACAGTATGAGTGGTTCTCAACTTTTTCAGTAGTGTTGTAGTCAAGTCCACCTAAAGCGAGTCCAGGTCAAGACCAACAGCTCATCCGCACTGCCCGCGATGCGATGCGCGCGATGAAATCTCATTAAAATACATTTGTTCCAATGAGGACCTTCTGACCTACCGCGAGCGACAACGCGATGTGCCGCGACGTCGTCCACCTCTCCGGTTTTCGCTCGCGGAGCCTCTATTCGAGCGAGGTTTCGCGGCGACGTCCATAGAGGTAAATAGCCATGTCCCGCCCCCCCCAAACACTTTATATTATTATTTATTTATTTGATTGGTTCAGGCTACGTCGCAACGCAATGGGCAACGCTCCAAATACGGACAGTATTTCGTGGCACATCGCGCCACTCGCTCGCGTGCAGTGCGGATGAGGTGCAAGTCCGGGGGGGGAGGGGGTCGAGTCCGAGTGAGACCGAGACTAACGGGGGTCGAGACCAAGTCAAGACCGAAACCAGATTAAAAATAGAATAAAATAAATAGCACATTTAATACAATTATTTCATTGCATGGTCTTGACTGGAGTGGACTCGGTGGGGGTGGAGTCCCGAGTCCCTTAGTCCGTGAGTCAAGGCCGATTAAAATCATGGGCAGGACCGAGACGTGACCGAGACGATGACATTTTGGACTCGAGTCCTGACTCGAGACGAGTCATTGACTCGATTACTACAACACTACTTCAGGCCACATCCCCCTCCAAAAATAATCATAATATTTGAACTGGGGACCCTCCCCCCACACCCCAAAAGAATCACATTTGAACTGGGGACCCCCCAAAGTATTTATATTTTCAGTCAATGACTATTTTTGGAATAACAATTTCCAAATCAATGGAGTGATTATTTGAAGCTATCTCGCCAATAATATATCAGGGCACCACCACACAACCCAAACCTCCATACCAAAGTGTGAACCCTAAGCCTAAACCTAAGCCTAAGCCTAACCCTAGCGACCACCAGACCCATCCAAACCCTAAACCTGAGACCACAGCCGTTCAAACTGAGAAATAGACCAGGGCATACAAGCAAAACACTCACTCACTCACTCACTCACACACTCACTCACTCGCACGAACGAACGCACACGCACGCCACACCACGCACACACGACAAGAACACTTTCCTCTGAGTCAGGAAAGGAAGCAGGACATTCCCATTGAGCACTTTGGAAAATATGATTTCCTACTGACAACACACGGACGCTCCCCACCATGACGTCACGGAAAGGATTCACACACACACACACACACACACACACACACACACACACACACACACACACACACACACACACACACACACACACACACCCCCCCCCCCCCCACACACACACACACACACACACACACACACACACACACACACACACACACACACACACACACACACACACACAATAAGTAGAATAGGGAAGCCCCCCTATGGGACACGTACGCACGCACAAAGACATGCAATGCAAGAATGCTTTGTTTTTCCTGTGTAATGTAATATTATGTACCGCCCGCTTGTTTTTTAGTGTGGGGGACTGCGGATGATTACATTGATTGTGTTGTTCATGAAGTGTTCTGTTATGTCAAAATGTACACATTAAAGGAGCTATAGTCAACTTTTTCATTGTAGGGCCGACACTTTGTTCTGACAATGGCCAAAATGATTATTTTATCATTATTTTACGCTTTTTGTGGTCATTTTTGAATAGAAACATATATGAAGCTTATTTTTTTATAAAATATTTTCGAAACAGTATTTTTCTTTTAGCATCCGTTTTTCATGAAAACGTTGACTATAGCTCCTTTAAATACATAAAGGAGAGGAGAGGAGAGAAGAGAAGAGAAGAGAAGAGAAGAGAAGAGAAGAGAAGAGAAGAGAAGAGAAGAGAAGAGAAGATAAAAGGAGTATTAAGTGTGTTTTACCTTGGGGTTGATCAGCAGCATGGTCTGAGGATAAAGACAAGACAAAGAGAGTTGAATCAACACAAGAATAACGTTGACTTGAACTAAGACCACAACTGAACCCAGGGATGAAAAGACAGAATCAAACTCAGCTTACCTCCAGGGTCCACAGCACCGCGTCCTGAATACAACACAAAGCACAGGGGATGTTCAGTTAGACATGTTTTATTATGTAATTCATTCTGCTGTGGAAGACTGGAACTGCTGTCTGTATCTGGCTTTCATGTTACTTTAGTTAAAACTGGACCTGACTATGTTCAGCCTAAGAAGAAATCAAACCTATTAATTAAAACCTATTAATTAAACCATAGTGATATTTAGGCCAGGACAGTGGTTCTCAACCTTTTCAGGCCGCGACCCCCAAAATAATCATATTTTAACCGGGGACCCCCCCCCCCCCCACCCCCACCCTGATGAGCACTAAGAGTTGTTAGACTTGAGGAATTAACATTTTGCTTAACACGGTTCTATTGTAAAAATAGCAGATCTGCTATTTTTCACAATTTCTGCCTCTAATATTTGACAATTTGGACAATGTTTAATTTGCCATTTTAGAGGTATTAAAAAGGCCTTAAATTGTCACTTTAGAAATGTGCAGATACCCTCAATACACTTAAACTTTATGTTGGTTTGTTTACTGTTGAGTGAGAAAACAATGTTTCACATTAAGCTAATCATCTGGGGACCCGCCCAAAATAATTTGGGGACCCCCCTGGGGGTCCCGACCCACAGGTTGAGAACCACTGGTTTAGGTTATGATTTTTAGGAGACAAAGCAGACAAACATAAACTCTAATAAAATGAATCCAGGAAAAATATATGACATGGATGTATGATGTATGGCCGTTATATTGATGCTGTCATGCTCTTTTCAAACCACTAGTTGTCAAATGTTAAAGTGCTGAGGACCCATTATGGATGGGTACACATTTGTGTGTATTACAGTACATGTAGAGTATGTAGTACAGTCATTTTTGAAAATATATTTGTGTTTTTCTGAACTTTTTCTATGAAAGCCAAAGGTGTAAGCTATCAAATAGTTTTGGAATTATGTTTCTAGCTGCTACAGAGGCTGAGTAATAAGTTTTCCAGAAAAAAAAAACATGGGGTAATTTTCAAATTGGTTTAAAGCATTGGTCCCCAATTTGAGAACCGAGCTGAGCTTTAAATAGAGGTTAATAAATCAGTGCCGCCGTGCGTGCGTGTGAGTCTGTGTGCGTGTGGGTCTGTGTGCGCGTGAGTCTGTGTGCGTGTGTGTGCGTATCAAAATCCCCAGGGGAAAAGGTTCTGTTATGTCCTGAATCAGAAGCCTCTGTGCTATCGTTCATATACTCATCCTCGTTGCCAGGGACGTGCTGGGCCTCTGATTCAGCCCGGGAAAAAGAGTTGGAGAGGCCCTCATTGCAGCGCTATAGAGAGAGATCTCTCTATGGCGCTGCTGCTGCTGCTACTCAAAGATTTGCCATTTCAGATCATGACAAGTGACAAGCCAGTGGGCTAATTACTGTACATGAGTTATATTTCGTCGTTGTCGGGTGGAAACCTTGTATGTCCAAAACCATTTGTTTTGTATTTATCATTTTAAAAATGATTTAAACTAGTTAAAACAGCCGATCTACAAGCACTTGTGTGCTTGTAGATCTGCTGTTTTCACTACTTTTGTGCGACAGCCTTGTATGATGAAGTAGGGCTTTACTTTGCGAAAGAATTGACAAATTTGAAACTTGGAGATACAAGGTTTCTGCCCGACAGTGACGATTTACTTTGTTGGCCGCCCAGCCCCCAAAATGGAACGACATTTTATTTTTAATTGTTTCCTAATGGCCGGCCTGGACTGGCCGGGAATTATCCGGCCGTTCGGGAGTTGTCTCGCTTTTCCCAATGGCCAGCACGTCCCTGCTCGTCGCTTTTCATACAGACACTATTATGCAGCCTCAGAGATGAACAACACACATGTGATTGTAATTATACTGCTAACCAGAGGGCTCTGAGTTTTCTTTCTCATCTCAGAGTACAGCAGTAATTGCTTCCATGCTCTCACAAGACAAGCAGAGGAGAAGAAGGGAGAAGAGAAGAGAAGAGAAGAAAAGAGAGCTCAAACAGAGAAGTTCTCCTCAAAGCCCACAGAAAGGCACTGGACTCAGCTCTATGATCTGTTTAAGTTATTTAACATGATTTATAGACTACTCTGTGTTTCTATTCAAATAGATCTATCCTTGAGAATATTTACTTACTCCTTTCACAATAAATGACTGTCCTTTTCTGTTTTTGTGGTAAATTAAACTAATTAAGTGCTTTTACTTTGTAGTGATCCCGACCGTAGAGTGCCACTAATTTCCCCCATCCACCTGTGCTTTTATTTTGAAGAGCCAGAGTCAAAATGTGTTTGTTTTGGGGTCACTTCACACTTTTCACCCATGAACCCGGATGTTGTTACAGTGTGTTCCATCAAGGAGAAGCCACTGCCAACTGCAGTTGATCATTGTCTTGCCGTGATAAAATGCGGTTCTCAGCGATCCATACGTTTTTTTTGTTTTTTTTTGCAGCACAATGAATGGATGGCTATGGAGGATTTTCGCGACACGATGATGTCATCGTCTAATGGAAACGGATTGCAGAGTCTATTTTCACCAGCGGACCCCCCTGACGGTGCGGTAAGGTTTTATAATACCAGTAAGACTCCCTAATCGGGAGATAAGCGACCGTAGGTCATTTATCTCCACAAATAGGGCAAAAATGTGTTTTTCCAAAATCTTCCTGATCCATGTTGATGACATGAGTGTAGACATACTGTGTAGTGATTTTCGTGATTTTAGGGCAAAATCTGTAGGAGCCAGTAGTGTCCAAAAATGTGTTTTTAAAAATCAGCCTGAGGGTGGCGCTATATGGGACAGATTCATGTTGATGGGATGAGTGTAGACATACTGTGTAGCAATTTGCGTGATTTTAGGGCCAAAACTGTAGGAGCAGTGGCCAAAAATGTGTTTTAAAAATCGGCCTGAAGGTGGCGCTAGAAGAGGGCCATGTGAGAAATGAGGTGGTGGGGTGTCCATGTTGCCTTGGCGGACGAATAGGTACCGGCCCCGGCTCTCCCGGACGCTCCTAGCCCGAGTTACGGCATTTTATGTGAGCTGCAGTGGAGGGGGTCCTCCACTGGGGGCGTCACCACTTTTGCATCCGTTCTGGAGCACCAGGAGTGGGTGGTCCCCGGGAATTCACCGTGAGCAGCCCCGTTGGGGTGGTCATTTGGTCATTTTTGCACATTTGGTCATTTTTTACACCTGGGGGTCCCCCAGGGACCTGGGGGTCCCTGGAGCTCCGGGGGTCCTTGGAGGTTGTTGTTTGGCAGGTAAGGAGTGTGTGTGCAAAATTTGGCATGGATGGGGGCAACGGTTGTGGAGATATGAGCAGGGCAAAAGTGTGACGTGTGACGTGTGACTCACTCACTCACTCACTCACTCACTCACTGACTGACGGACGGAAAAGCCGGTGGAGGTTTTGGTAGTAAATGCGACCTACGGTCGCAATAAAACGTTATATTGTATAAATCTCCTGAAGAAGTTTGGGAAAAGCACTCAAAGTGTTAACGGCAGACCTGGAATTTCATCATTTTAGGGGCGTGGCCACTTGGCCTTTGGTGTTGTCCATTTTTGGAGGGCACAAAGGCCAAATACCAGGACAGGAAGGCCATCAAATAAAACAAGATTTTAGTCCATTGAAATAATTGATTGAATTTAAGGGTTAAGGATGAATCTGATCCATGCTCAGCCCTGCACAAATCAAAGATACTGGATTGGTTTAAAAATGGGGACTCAACAAAAGACACTGGTGTCTACATGACAAGAAAGAGACACTGGTGTCTACATGACAAGAAAGAGACACTGGCACACCAGTATTTTGGACATACAGTCTGAGGTTTCCACCCGACACAGACGATAATATTTATAGTTTTTTTAGTTTTTAGAGAAGTGATCCTGGATTGAAATAAACCGTGCGTTCGTCTTTCCGCGTCGGTGAGGAAGTTATGAGAAACCATGGCAACCCGTAAACAAATCATAAACAGCAGATAGAGTTCAGTGTCTCTCTCTCTGTTTTAACACACTCCCAGGTGTAGGGAGAAACCTTCCGCCACAGCGTTTGGTAAAGTGAATAAACAAAATGTAGCCAGTGTGTTGCTAATATAAACAGTGGTGTAAAGTAACTGAATGCTTTTACTCAAGTATTGTACTTTGCTGGAGTATTTCTGATGTTCAATACCTTTATTGCACTTTTCACTGCACCACAACTGTTTGAAAACTTTAGTCACTTCTTACTTTGTATATTTGGATAATTATTTTCAAAGGACTTTTATACATTTTACACTTGATTGATTGAAGACTTTATTAGAAGTTTGCATAGGAAAAGGTACAGTTTCATGGCGGTACAGTTCACTGGTACAAGGTCTACTAAAAGGGGATCCTAGAAAAGACTAAGCTTATTTCCATAGGAAACCATTGAAGTATATAACATTGAATGACAGACGAATAGAACACAGTACTATGCAGTAGATATGTAAAAAAAAAAAGAAAAAAAAAGAAAAAAAGAAAAAAAAAACAGTAAGTCTAAACAAACAGTAAGTATATACAAAAAAGGGGCAGGGGAGGGTAGGGCTGGGCTAGGTTTGTTTTTTTACCAGTTGCGAACGGCTGCTGCCTGTAAGTGGTTTTTCAGGGCAATTTTAAAGGATGCTAGTGATCCACACTCCTTTATGGCCTTCGGTAAGGCTTTCCACATTTTGGTGGTATAGCAGAAGAACGAGTTTGACCCTTTGTTTGTTTTGACTCTGGGTTGGAAGTGATCTGTGGCGCTGCCTCTGGTGTTGTAAACTGTGTAAAGTGTTGTTTTGAAAACTGAACATATAAAATCATCTCTGTCGGTTGGAAACCTCTCATGCCCAAAAACTGTTATTTAAAATGTTAAAGTATCAAAAGTAGCAGATCTACAAGCTCAAAACGCGTCACTTTGCGCTGCGTTTCGAGCTTGTGGATCTGCTACTTTTCCAGCAAGGGCGATCGATCTCTCTTGGCGTCCCCGACCCGTCCCCACGTGTCACGTGTCTCCGGGACGCCAAGAGAGATCGCCCTACCTCTACTTTTTGAGCGGTGCAAACCGCTCCTATAAGTGGCTGTGCGTGTGTCCGTAGCCTTTTTCCTCAGTGTTTTGCCAAAGTAAAATGTGTGTGTGTAGCATAGCCTGTACATCCTAGACTTATATCCTAGTCTGAAGATGTTATGCAAGCACGACCACTGCTCACTTCACATTGGGTGTGATTTTTTGGTATTATTATTATTTTCTAATTTCAGACAGAGAGTCAGTCTTTACAACTGACACTGCTACTTATTGTTACTTTTGGCTGACGCTGTAGTATTAAAAACACAAAAAGTTAGAGTGTGGAATTTCAGGCCCGAACAGCAAGGAAATGATAATTCCTATTATATAAATATTATACATTTATTCTAGCAGTGAAGTCTCACCTCCTGCTCTGCCTCCGTCAGGTTTATAGTCTCCCTCGCCGACATCCAACAGGTCAGAGTCACCAAACGATCCTCCACCTTTAAGAGATGACACACACAACCAGACTGCTTCAGAGCTACGCCCCTTTACCAACCACACATAGGACTGTCACCATTCAGACATTTTACAAGACGATTAATTGTGTTCTTTGTCTTATTACATTTCTGTTTGGCTTGTAGGCTTTGAAGTTGCACATGGCAGATATGACACATAACCTAAATATACAAAGAAATGACTGAAATATTTGACAACTTTACACTTTAAAAAGAACTTTGATATTGGAAATAGCTGATCTACAAGCTGTGTGCTTGTAGATCTGTTACTATTTCAACTATTTTGAAAATGTTTGAAAATATAAGCATTTTTTTCTTATGACGATTATGACAAAATAATAGCGATTAGACGATTATGTAATAATTGTGACAGGTCTAACCAGACACACTTCTGGTTCGGAGCCGCGCCCCGTTTACCAACCTCACACAGTTCTGGTGTAAGAGAGGGTCTTGTTTACCAACCAACCACAGCTCTGGTGTAAGAGAGAGTCTTGTTTACCAACCAACCACAGCTCTGGTGTAAGAGAGGGTCTTGTTTACCAACCTCACACAGCTCTGGTGTAAGAGAGGGTCTTGACAGGAATACAAGACGCTCTCCCCAGGTCAAAACCCGTAACCTCAGTAAAACTATGTCTAAACCTAGCCTTATTTAGTTGCTACTCCCTCCTGTTGTGACTGACTGACAGAGTGACTGAGTTGTTGTTGTCCAGGTCAAGTCTTCTTTGTCTTTTCCTGTGTTTTTCTCTTTTTCTCCTCCTCCTCTCTTTCTGCAGAATGCGCCCCAGGCCAGTGTAATAAGAGGACGGGGGGAACAACACATATACTTAACCTATAAACCTATGAACCCACTTAAAGGGATATTTCACTTTCAAAACAACGTTTGGTAATGCTATCGCCTAATCAGGCTTTTATGAACACCCTGAACAGTTTTTAATTAGCTTGATTCTGGTGACTCATATTACCCTCCTAATACGTGAGCAGGCTGTGTTTTTTAGATAACCTTCTTCGTTTATTTGTAATATTTTTTCTTTTTTGTATTTAATTTTTTCCATTTTCCCAAATAATTATTAAAAATAAATGAAAAAAAGTTATCGAAAAAACACGACCTGCTCACGTATTAGGAGGGTATTATGAGTCACCAGAAAAAATAATGGGTGTTTTTAATGAATCTCTCATGGTTAAAATGAAGTTTGAAGTTACAATGGGTGTGTATGTGGAGAGAGGCCCTTCCACTGCTCCCTGTTGAAAGTGGAATATCCCTTTAACTGTCAAATATAGTTGAAAACAGAGGCTAAAAAACTGAAAAAACTATACTACACTGTAGTAAACTATACGTATGGGATCATCAATTTATTGGTGTGTGGTCTCTTTTTTTAAACCCCCCATCTCCTTAATGACAGACCAACCACCCTTAATTATTGATTGACTTCATAAAGTATGTAATGATTAATTCATATTTATTTTACTATTAACCCTGCTAAAAAGCCAATCAGAGGAGTCAAGCAAGTTCACCCACTTCTGTCTGTGACTTGCATACAGTTATAACCAAGTAGACTTCACACCCAGGGGTGACGCACCAAATTCTGGGCCCTGGGTACTTGTGTGCTTGCGTGCTGCAAGCTTGTAGATCTGCTATTTTTGAAAAATTTTGAAGATTTGTGCAAGTCTGTTTCTATGTCAGTGGTGCTCCAGGACCCCCAAAATTATATGTATTTGGCCACGGACCCCCATCTCAAAATATTTAGTCTGGGATCACTTCACTTTTCGGGTTTGTAACCGGTCTGGAGCGGAAACCACAAAACGTCATGTTGTAGTACTCAAAGGACTACAATTTGGCCGGAACTATCCACCGGAAACAGTTTTAACCCAAAATAATTCCCCTGCACTCAAGGACATACTTTTAAGGCCTACCTGATAAACTCCTTGATGCGGAGTAGTTTTGCTTTTGAAAAAATTGTTTGGTATATGCATTTTTTTTTAGTCCAACTCGTAGCGACTGGAAAGACTACACTAGGCTACTCGAGCATTTTAAAAGGGATTGGGGAAACAAACGGAGGGAACCAAATCAGAGCGACGCCGCTTCTTATAGTGGTTTCCGCGTTGGGCGGAAACCAAACGGGCTGTTGTGAACGAACACCAGGCTCTCTCTCTGAAAGCCTGGTGGGCGAGGTTACAAAATATTTAGTTCCAGGCAGGGACCCCCCCAGATGCAAAATTTGAGTTACAAATGTTCGCTTAAAAAATACATATATTCAAAGATTTGCACACATTTTCACGTCTTTTCACAAATAGAAGATCTACAAGCTCTGTGAGCTTGTAGATCTGCTATTTTTCAATAGCTAAAGTATACAATAATTAAGGCCCCCTCATCCACCTTGAGCCCTAGTAACTCAGTCCCACTTTTCCCCACCTTGTGACGCCCCTGTTCACAGCCACATGTCACAAATGCTGAGGAGGGTTCTGTTGCTGCCGTGTGTTATTAAAAAGTGTTACATTACTATGTGTGAGTGCTGATGATTGGATTAGCTTTCATGTGAACCCTTATTTCTCACTGAAACTGCAAGTCTGCAAATCTGAGTCTTCATCACATTCATTCACAGTGATGAGGCAAAACAAATGTGTTGCGGTCACAGCCTCGTAGCACCTCCCATATTTCTCCATGATTTAAAGAACAACTTTGTTTTTTTACAGCAAGGGTTCATATTTTAGATAGTCATTAGAGAAAAGAAAAGATGAGTGTTAAAATGTTTTCATTTACTTCTTTCTATCATTTTATTGATTTTAACAATTTTGAGTTGCATGCAGGATGGGGGCATGCATGAGAGGCTACAATACATAAGAGGCTAATTATGTATTTTTTAGACACAATAAGCCCCTTCCCAAGATGCACTGCAATCTTTCATGGGCAGATGTGACTTATGGGGGCTGGTGTAAATAGTAACAAAGAAATAAAAATAACATATTTAGTCACTTGTACGCATGCCCCCAACCACTGAAATCACAATACTAAAATCGCTAAAACAATAGAAAGACGTAAATGAAAACATTTTTATCTTTTCTTTTCTCTAATTATGAACCCTTGATGTAAAAAAACAAAGTTGTCCTTTAACCCCTCCTGGAAGTTAGGTTCCACATTGGAGTTGTGCGTCTGTGTGCCGTTTGTATCGATATTCTGTGTGGTTTGTAAAGTAAAGTCGAGTCAATGTGATTCTCATCTCTTGCGTTTGTTTGCAACAGTGGTGTATGAAGCTAATGCATTTCAACAGTGGTGTATGAAGCTAATGCATTTCAACAGTGGTGTATGAAGCTAATGCATTTCAACAGTGGTGTATGAAGCTAATGCATTTCAACAGTGGTGTATGAAGGTAATGCATTTCAACAGTGGTGTATGAAGCTAATGCATTTCAACAGTGGTGTATGAAGCTAATGCATTTCAACAGTGGTGTATGAAGCTAATGCATTTCAACAGTGGTGTATGAAGGTAATGCATTTCAACAGTGGTGTATGAAGCTAATGCATTTCAACAGTGGTGTATGAAGCTAATGCATTTCAACAGTGGTGTATGAAGCTAATGCATTTCAACAGTGGTGTATGAAGGTAATGCATTTCAACAGTGGTGTATGAAGCTAATGCATTTCAACAGTGGTGTATGAAGCTAATGCATTTCAACAGTGGTGTATGAAGGTAATGCATTTCAACAGTGGTGTATGAAGCTAATGCATTTCAACAGTGGTGTATGAAGCTAATGCATTTCAACAGTGGTGTATGAAGCTAATGCATTTCAACAGTGGTGTATGAAGCTAATGCATTTCAACAGTGGTGTATGAAGCTAATGCATTTCAACAGTGGTGTATGAAGCTAATGCATTTCAACAGTGGTGTATGAAGCTAATGCATTTCAACAGTGGTGTATGAAGCTAATGCATTTCAACAGTGGGTTATGAAGGTAATGCACTTCAACAGTGGTGTATGAAGCTAATGCATTTCAACAGTGGTGTATGAAGCTAATGCATTTCAACAGTGGGTTATGAAGGTAATGCACTTCAACAGTGGTGTATGAAGGTAACGCATTTCAACAGTGGGTTATGAAGGTAACGCATTTCAAGGGACACTGAAAACAGAAGATAATCCAGAACAGACTCACCTCCTCCACTCTTGGGTGGGACGACGGCCGGTGGGTCAGGTTTGGGGTTGGGATCTGCAGGATACAATAACAAACGGTCAATTGGTAAATACAGCAGGTTTACTTCACAGCGACGAGTATAGGCAGGCAGCAGACAGACTGAAGGAGAACAATCACCAAAATCACCCAACAATAGAGCAGGGGTCTTCAACGATTTCAGGCCAGGGACCCCTTAGCTGAGAGAGAGAGGAAGCAGGGACCCCCACTACATGTTGTATAGAAATGTTCATAGATTTCTTAGACAGCTTAGACTTGTTTGACAGAACTGTGGTCATGTTGGAGTAATGTGTGTTTTCAGACATGTAATCACTTGAACGTCAAATACTTTAGTCTGCTCTTCTTTTCCCTCTAAAAACCTTCCTCACAAAAATAGCCGATCTACAAGCTTGTACGAGCTTGTAGATTGAAATGACTGAAATCAGTCGTGACGTGGTGGTGTCTGAGAACTTTAATCCGTGCAGCCGGTTAGGTTAGGGAGGAGGGTACAGTACATGATCTCTGCTGTTGTACAGGTTGGGTCGGACTTTGTTTCAGCAGAGAGGGAGTGGATCTGTGTTACACCCTCCCTGTGAAACTCCTCCCTCACTCACTGGCAGGTGAGAGGAAGGGCTGTCCAACTCCCATGAGAGCAGACATGAGGTTGACCCTCCAAACGTTTTAGTGCCTCAACCCTCTAAAATAAATAATCATATTTGAACTGGGGACCCCCACAACTCTGACAAACACTTGGAATTGTAGGAGTTGGGGCATCACATTTAGTTTGACCCTACAAGCCCTCCACACCTCGCACTGCGAGGCGTGATTGGGGAGAAATGTAGAACAATCAGCATTAGATTGGAAGAAGGAATCTGATTGGACAGGTTATAGACAATCCCCAGAGTGCCACACCCACGAGGCGGGTAGGACGACAGACCCAAAGCCAGGCACCCACGCACACGCACACGCACACACACACACACACACACACACACACACACACACACACACACACACACACACACACACACACACACACACACCTACCACTGGTTCAAACAACATTTAGGATCAATCAACACTTTAGAAACAAGCCCAAATAAGCAACTACGCTTTAGCAACAAGCCCAGTAACAATTAACCCACCACCCATATTTACATACAAGCCACTTTACAGAAAAAACAAGCCTGATAAAGTGGCTTGTAATAAGCAGACATGGCAACACTGTGCAGACGCCATTGATCAGGGAGGGACGAAGCACCAAGCCGCTAGAACATACTCCACACAGCGCCACCTGTCTGTCAGTGGCCACATTACCTGGACCCAGAGCATCCGCAAGATCAAATCCCATGTCGTTGTTATCTATGAACCAACGCAGATTAATGGTGAAACATTAACGACTTTTCGGGATATTAAAACAATTCTGGTCATCGATCGACTGGCAACATTTGACACCCTGGATTTGATTTCCTGGGGTGACAAGTCCTTAAAGGAGATTTTGTTTTTTTACGACAAGAGTTCATATTTTAGATTGTAATTTAGAGAAAAGAAGAGATGAGAGTTCAAATGTTTTGTATCGATTTAGCGAGTTTAAAATTTTTGACTTCAGTGGCTGATGGAGGCATGCGTAGTGGCTAAATATGCCTTTTTAGACACAACAAGCCCATTCCCAAGATGCACCGCAATCTTCCATGGTTGGATGTGACTTATGGGGGCTAGAAGTGTTACTGTAAATAGTAATAAAGAAATCGACGGCATATTGTGTCTAAAAAGACATATAACCACTTGTACGCATGCCCCCACCCACTGAAATCAAAATACTAAAATCACTATAACAACAGAAAGCAGTAAATGAAAACACTCATCTTTTCTTTTCTCTGATTATAATCTAAAATATGAATCCTTGATGTAAAAAAAAAAGAAATTGTTAACATAAATTAACATTTATGATGGATAAAGTCATCCATAAAGTCATCACATCCATATTATCAACTGTCGACTAAAGTCTTATGATATTTAGTCGACTAAAATTAAGACTAAAACTAAAACATGTCAAATGACTAAAATATGACTAAAGCTAAATGGAATTACATTCAAAAGGCCATGACTGAAACCAGATCAAAACGAGTAGAGTTTCAGAGTAATAATGTGTGTTGTCTTGCTTACCGTTATCACCAGCTGCTGGCTTCTTAGGCTTCTCCGGTTCTTCTGAAGGAGAGAAAGAGTTTGTTTAGGAATAAATAAGGGACCAAATGAACCCATTTACACCTCTGGACAGCATGTGTCGCTTTACATTTACTTTAAGACCTTGAATTATTTTATAATTGAACTATTTAACTATTGAAAAATAGCAGATCTACAAGCTCGCGTAGATCTGCTATTTTTTTGAAAAGTCGTGAAACTTTTTGCAAATCGTGATGTGTATGTGTGAACCTTTGTAACTCAAATGTTGCTTCTGGGGTGGTCCCTGGAACGAAATATTTTGAGATGGGGGTCTGTGGCCAAATACATGTAATTTTGGGGGTCCTTGGACATGAAAAGTTTTAAACACCACTGACATAGGTTCTTTCAGAAACCTGTTAGGATTTAGGAGACATTTATAGAGGGTGTGCGTGTGACATCATCATCATACCCGGAAGTTATGCGGGAACGCCTACTGAGTGGCAAAAAACTACTTTCCGTCCTTGACAGCCCAAACATCCACACAGAAAAGTCCTATCTGACTGCATTAAACGACGTTGAACTCACTTTGCCACTCGATTTGCCACTCGATATGCCATTCACTTTATGCATGCGCATACCCTCTAATATGCAGGGGTCAGCAACCTTTTTGAAATGAAGTGCCATGTTTTTAGTTTCCAGATAGTCAGTGTGTCATGTATTCATTTTAATGACACGCCATCAAAATTCGGACGACATTTGATTTGTCAGAGCAATAAAACCCACCTACGTTTCTCCCCGACTCCTCCACAGTCAGAGTCCAGGGTTTTAATGAAGGTAGAATTATGTGCAGGATGTACTTTGTAGCAAATTAGGTGACTTAATTTAATTGACCACGTTTAAAACGATTAGATTTTAAAATATAATATCTTCTGCCAGTGTGCCAGTGATCACCCTGCCCTGTGCCAATGTTGGCACCGTGCCTAAGGTTGCCTAGACTTGCTCTATAGAATCGGGTCAATATAATATATAATATATATATTATGCGAAGACTTGCTCAAATTGATGTGATTTTTCAAAAAGAGGTGGTGGTTTATACCAGGGGTTCCCAGACATTTTTGTCTCAGGGCACACCATAAATACTTTTTTTAATTCGAGGCCCTACGTTATAATTTTCACTCCCAGCACCTTATATTTATAGCATATCGTCGTTGTCGGGTGGAAACCTTGTATGTCCAAAACCGTTCATTTTGTATTTATCATCTATAAAATGTACTAAACTAGTGAAAACAGCAGATCTACAAGCACAGCAGATCTACAAGCACACAACGCCTCGCGATGTGAGGCGTTGTGTGCTTGTAGATCTGCTGTTTTCACTAGTTTTGTCTTGTATGATGAAGCAGGGCTTTGCTTTACCAAAAGACGTACACATTTGAAACTTGGAGATACGAGGTTTCTGCCCGACAGTGACGATAATTTAATGATTATGTTACGAGGAAAACGTTGAGATAATAGCCATGTTGGTAAAAACATTGTACTTCAAGTTTAATATTTTTTCAAGTGCCCAAATAAATTCAAAATATTATCAAATGATCTCGCAGCACCCCTGGACTGCCGTCACGGCCGTCACGGCACCCCAGGGTGCCCCGTCACCCACTTTGAAAACCCCTAGTTTATACCATACGTCCGTACCTGGTCCAAAGGCATCCAGGAGGTTTAAGTCTCCTCCTCCTCCACCTCCAGCTGTGAAAGCAATGGATAACAGGTTAGTTGAGATGTAATGAATGAACAACAGGTTAGTTCAGATGTAAAGCCATGATCACAACCTACACACAATGCCTCATGCAAGACAATCCTCTGCCGTGAATCATTTTTAGCCCATTCTGGGGTGTGTGTGTGTGTGTGTGTGTGTGTGTGTGTGTGTGTGTGTGTGTGTGTGTGTGTGTGTGTGTGTGTGTGTGTGTGTGTGTGTGTGTGTGTGTGTGTGTGTGCGCGCGTGTGTGTGTGTGTGTGTGTGTGTGTGTGTGTGTATAAGTCTCATAATCTGACGTGCAGAGCCTGTGTGTGTGTGTGTGTGTATCTCTGTGTGCTTTGGGCGATTCGCTCACTTCTAAAAGCAGGATTTCTGTTAGTCTTTTTGGTCAAGGAGTTCAGTCGCTTATTTTTATGTGTATGACAACAACAGCCACTGGTTCAGGTCAAAACACACTCTTTGACCACTAAGATTTAGTTGATCCAGGGGTCATCAACATGTGTCTGTGGAACATTCTAGATGTTATAATGTTCCTATTCTCATCATAGTGTAAAGGTCTTTACACAGCGGGGGCGAATTTGCAAATAGCGAATTTACGAATAATTCGCTCTTGTTTCGAATTTAGCGAACGTTCGCAGGCGAACTCCTCTCTCTCTCTCTGTGTATCAAAGCAAGCTCACTCTATACTATTTTTAGAGAGAGAACCAAATGGACCCGGCAAAGAACCAGTTCTAGTTCTTTCTCCCGCCTATGGGATGAACCAGAGTTGAGCTTTTCCACCGAGAACCGGAGTTGGTTCCGAACTGTAAAAGTTGGTTCCGAACGGGAACCAGAAAATCCTTGGTTCCTCTGGTTCAATCTGCTTCAATCTGGTGGAAACGCAGGCCGGTCCGGTTCGTGGCCAGTTAGCAAGAACGAACAAAGGTTCCACAAGCTTTGAACGGCACTGGTTCTTGAACCAAGGTTCTTTTGGTGGAAAAAGGCCCCTATGTGTTTCTGGTAATATTATTGTCAGCTCTTTTTCTATGTCAGTGGCACCACCACAGTGTCCACCACAAGCCAGCATGGCGATGACCCCTGATTTGAACATTTGAGATTTCTGCAGTGAGACAAGTAGGGATGGAGCTCAAAACAAGGGTAGCTCTACCAGTAAAGCCGGCATCATAGTCGCCTGGGCGGTGGAAGGCTTTACACCGCGGTGTAGTCTTTTCGAGTCTTTTTGAGTCAGGAAACTACAACGTTACATCATTCCTCGCGGTGGAGAGCTTTACACCGCAAGTCCCAACACATCTCTCTGTTTTTACTATCAGACAGACAGGCTCTACACCCCGTTCACTGATTGGTCGATCTAGACCAGTCAGTCACGGTGTACAGGACTCCAGCGTGAGTGACTATGATGTCCTGCACTTATTTTCTGACTTGAGGTGGAAAGCTTTCCACCTCAAATTTGCGGTGGATAGCTCTCCACCGTACACTCTGATACGGGCTTAAGACTCCCTAATCGGGAGGTAAGCGACCGTCAGGTCGCAGCGTGATTTTAGGGCAAAATGTGTAGGAGCAGTGTCCAAAAATGTGTTTGAAAAAATCTGCCTGATGGTGGCGCTATATGGGACAGATTCATGTTGAAGACATGAGTGTAGACCAAGTGTGTACCGATTTGCGTGATTTTAGGGCAGAATTTGTAGGAGCAGTGTCCAAAAATGTGTTTTACAAGAATCGGCCTCATGGTGACGCTAGCAGATGGCCATGTGAGAATTGAGGGGTGGAGGTAGTGGTTTGGCAGGCAAGGAGTGTGTGTGCAAATTCTGGCATGGATGGGGGCAACGGTGGCGGGAATATGAGAAGGGCAAAAGTGTGACGTGTGACTGACAGACTGACAGACAGACTGACTGACAGCCGGTGGAGGTTTCCGATAACAGATTTATTGAGTACCCGGTATCGATCAGCTTTGGGTTTATCGAGCTTGTTATCCAGCATAGCGGCCCATGATGTCATGTTTAAACAATCAAGACAAGATGCGACCAAGAATGATTACAGTACTATTCATAATATAAAGCCATTTAACACTCTTATTGCACACTAACGAATTATTGTTTTAATTATTATATTTGTTACTTTTGTCAATTGTCATCTTCATAGATGGCGGTCAGCCACAAACTCACAGTCACAACAACTGGCCAATAATAAAAGATACCAGTTCTGTTCAGAATGTGTCATCTCACATCTTTTCACAACATATTAGAAAACGCTCAATAAGCAGGGTCGATAAGGTGTCCAGAGCCTCTAGTCTAACCCCATGCATACAGGAGAGGAGAGAGAAGCTTCCGCAGCCAAATACACATCAATGTGGGTGGTCTGAGCTACAGTATAGCATTAGCATGTTGTCTTTATGTGTATGTGGAGGTAAAAGGTAGGAGAGATGCATTTTGCTTACCGTTGACTTTGGGTTTCTCTGGAGGCTTGATAGTAGGCTTGGGATCTGAGGAAAAGACACACACACACACGCACGCACACGCACGCGCACGCACACGCACACGCACGCACGCACGCACGCACGCACGCACGCACGCACGCACGCACGCACGCACGCACGCACACACACACACACACACACACACACACACACACACACACACACACACACACACACACAGAGAGAGAGAGAGAGAGAGAGACATAAACAACATTTGAAATCAATTCTCCTTTTTTATATTAACCACTTGAATCCTAGCGTCCATACTCGGAGAACTTTAGCCAAAAATAGCAGATCTACAAGCTCACAACGCCTCGCTCTGCGAGGCGTTGTGAGCTTGTAGATCGTCTATTTTCGTCAAAGACTTCTGGTGTAGAGGGGGAAAAGAGCAGACTAAGTACAGAGAGAAAGGTCAACTCACTTACCATCATCGCCGAGGGCATCGGACAAGTCTAACCCAAAGTCTGTAGGGATGAGAAAGATGTTATCGTTAGTATAAAATAATGAATGGCAAGTAAAAATCCATCCTTTATTCTTTATTATTCTTTATTCGGATCCCCATAAGCTTCCACAAAGAGGTCGCTATGTAGGGCTGTCACGATTATGACATTTTACATGACGATTAATTGTCAGTCAAATAGTTGCGATATGACACACCTACATATACAAAGAAATTAAGGACATATTTGACAACTTTGCACTTTAAAAAGAACATTGTTATAGAAAATAACCGATCTACTGTACATGCTCACAACGCGTCACATCGCGACACGTTGTGAGCTTGTAGATCTGCTATTTCTACAATTTTTTTAAATGATTGAACATATATAAACATTTTTCAACATGTAAACAATTATCACAAATTAATTGCAATTATGTCAAATAATTGCAATTAGACGATTATGTAATAATTGTGACAGCCCTTCCTGGGGTCCACACAAAATTGATACAGTAAAATACAGACAATAGTGAAAATTGTCCAGTTAACAGCAAAAACAGTGAAATCGCTCTGCATATAAAAACAGAGACAACAATAACCAATACAGTGTTTTCACGAAATACATAAATAAAAATAAGATGGAAAAAAAAAAGGTTACACATATGAAGGACTCATCAATTGATGTTTGAGTAACCTTTTAAAAGAAAATGTGCTTCTGTTATGTCTTAGATTCATAGGGAGCATATTCCAAGTAGAAAAAGCTCTATGAAGTAGGGGGCATTAATTACTTGTGATTTTTGCAAGTCACCTGGACTCAGTAAAAAGTTGATTTGAAGTTGACTTTATCGATTGATGACGTCATCACATCACACACGACCCCCCAATTATTTTGGGGGGTCCCCGCCCAGATGATTAACTTAATGTGAAACATTGTTTTCTCACTCAACTGTAAACAAACCAACATACAGTTTAAGTGTATAGAGGGTATCTGCACATTTCTAAAGTGACAATTTAAGGACTTTTTAACACCTCTAAAATGACAAATTAAACATTGTCCAAATTGTCAAATATATAGAGGCAGAAATTGTGAAAATAGCCGATCTGCATGCTCACAACGCCTCGCGATATTATTATTATTATTATTTTTTTTTTCAACTTCGACTTTCGACATTCTCTGGTGGGAGTCGACTTGTGTAATGAAGTCGACTGAGTCGACTGATTGATTGATTGAAGAATTTATTAGAAGTTTGCAATAGAAAAAAGTACAGTTTCATGACAGTACAAATCACTGGTACAAGGTCAACTAAAAGGAGATCCTAGAAAGCCGAGGCTTATTTCCACAGGAACCACACTTTAAGTATCTCATATAACATTGAAAGACAGACGGATAGAACATAGTACTTTATCTAGGATAATATCAGTTTCAAAAGCATAACATCAAATACAAAAGGCAGAATACAAAGAAAAGGGGGGGGGGGCATGGGGGCTTAGTCTATTTACAAGTCACGGGTAGCTGCTGTCTGAAGGTGACTTTTCATACCAATTTTGAAGGAGGCTAGGGATTTGCTCTCCTTTAGGGCATGTGGAAGGGCGTTCCACATGTTGATGGTATAGCAGGAGAACGAGTTAGCGCCTTGTTTAGTGTTAAATCTACGCTGATGATGATTAGTGGAGCTGCCTCTGGTGTTATGATCGTGAACATCCTTGACCTTTAAGAAGTAGTTTGTCAGGTACATGGGAATCTTGGAGGTGTAGTGTATCTTGTACACCAGGCCCATTGCAAGATGCTGTACTCTGTCAGCTACTTTGAGCCACCCCACGCTTTCGTGGTGATGCTCGGTTAGGTGGGTCAGAGGAGGGAGACCAAGCACAACCCTAATTAGTTTGTTTTGGGCTGTTTGGAGCTTTAGCTTTAAGGCAGCTGGGGCGTCGCGATACCAGACAAGGACTCCGTAATCAATGAGGGGCCCAATAAGAGCACCTCCTAGTGTCTTTCGGGATTTAATATTGATCAGTGGGGCAACTCTTTGCAAGAAGCGAATTCGTTGATTGACTTTATTGATTACCTTGGTGGTCATTTTTTCACTGGATAGGTTAGCCTCCAGGATGCAACCCAGGTAGCAGATGTGGTTTTTTCTTTCTATCACAGTGTCACCTACTTTAATTGTGAAGTTCTCAACTAGGCTAAGTTTCTGACTAGATCCAAAGAGGATACGACTTGTGGACTTTTTCGTTAATGCCCTACTATGAAGTACAGTTCTCATCATCATCATACTATTCTGGTTGTGGTTTGGCACCTCCAGATGACCAGATGGTATAATGTTCATGACAGAAACCTGAAAATAATATCTGTCCATGAAAGGAGTCCACACAGCATTATGCATGAACATCAAAAGACTTTATTTTAATTTCACCTCTGTGACGTCGGTTAACCATAATAATTGGTTATGCGTCTCACCTACACCGGTACGGAAAGAACAATTAAGAACCAATCGGGCTGCTCTATTCTGACTGAGCCATTTGAAGTGTCTTCATGTGTTTCTCAGCAGCATTAGACCAAATGACAGAGCAACAGTCCAGGTGTGATAAAACCAGTGACCCAACAACTACACAACATTTTCAGATGGGCGGGTCTGCAGGCAAATATATCATTTTGGGGAGACGCTTGTGAACCACTGATTTAGAGCAGTGGTTCTCAACCTTTTCAGTCCGCGACCCCCAAAATAATCATATTTGAACTGGGGACCCCCCCCCCACCCTGACGAGCACTAAGAGTTGAGGCATTACATTTTGTATAACACGGTTCTATTGTGAAAATAGCAGATCTACATGCTCACAACGCAGAAGAGCATTCGTACTGAATCGGCCTCAGTTCTTAATGGGTAATACAGAAATGCAGACTCAGCTCTCTCACGGAGGCTAAACTGTCCTGACTCCATTCCAGAGGATATGGGCTTCTTTCAACCACCACCAGCATACTGCATGTTGCCTGGCTGGTCTAAGGGCACCACAGAGCAGATCTATTATATCTGGATTCTGGCCTGCGTAGAAAAAGGGATTTCCAACTAAGCAACCGCTGCATTTCACCAACCAACCAACCGCGTGCTTTCCAAAGCCACAGCCCTTAAAACCCCGGTGGCGTAATGTAACGCTCGGCTGTCCCTTTGTTCTTAAGGAACACAATGACATGATGTTCGGTCTGTGTGAGTGTGAGGACTCTGTCTGCAGGGGTAACAACCGCTAGAGTCACCGGAAAGTTACTCGCCAAGATTTGTATTCTTGTGTTTGTTTTGCTGAGAATAAGGTTAGAAATAACTTTAGGATTAACGGATATCTTTCTGAGGTTAAGATTAGGAATAGGGTTAGGTTTTGGCACCGTTTTACTGAGGTTAAGGTTATAGGAAATAAGGTTAGGTTTAACCGACATAGTTTACAGAGGTATATCAGGATATTAAGGATCTCAATGCAAAATAACAAATAGCCTTGCCTTAAATTTCCTTTTAGTTGACCTATCAGTGAACTGTAGCCTACTGTCGATGAAACTGTACCTTTTCCTATCAAAACTTCTAATTAATACCTCCATCAATCAATCAATCAAAAGGCATAAACCATCAGCCCAGGCGAGTTTCTTTTCCAGCAACTCTTCTGGTATTCTCTGACCGGACTGGAATCATCTCAGTTATTTGCTTCTTACTAGGGGTGTAACAATATAGTAACTGCATCGAAATATTGTTTTTTAACTTGAAAAATCGAAGTAGATCGAAATGAAAACAGCTAAAATCGAATCGTATCGTTTTATTTTGTATCGTATCGAATCGGCAATGCAAAGAATCGATTGTATCGATACTACCTACTTGTGCATTGTATATAGCATTTGTAAGAAGAAAAACACCTTTCACACAGATTTAATGTCTTTGCTAAATAGTTACTATATCGATTTTAAATCATTTAATCGAATCGTATCGTATCGCCATGAATGAACCAATATCGTCCATGTATCGTATCGTCGTCCATGTATCGTGATATGTATCGAATCGCTATTAAAATGTATCGTTACACCCCTACTTCTTACTATACAGTATGTGTCACCTTGTTATAATAATGGCCTAATAATTGACCTTTTTGAGGAGAGTAAATCAGTTCTTCATGACACATGGCCACCTCTTGTAAAATTGCCTAAATCCTTATTGAAAAAAGATCATGCTGTTTCCACTCCTGTAGTATAGTATAGAGTGTGACCTACAGTACAGACAATATTATGTTGCCTGAGTCAAAGACTCAGAACTTCAAAATCCTTTCAAAATCCCAGACAAAAGAACATTGCTGAATCTGACCCCTAACTTGGGAATTGTCCTAAATGCCAGTAAGATCAAAATATGGGTGTAATTTGGCCATAAAGTGCGTGATGAATCAGGCCCAACGTGACTTAGACAAAAAGTCTGAATTAAGTCACTTACTTAAGCCAGGTTTAAATTGCCTAAGTCACAACACAAACTGGCCTAAAGTCATTTAATCCTCCAATGTTTCATAACTGACACACAGCGCTATGTGTACCTCAACAGTCATATATTGTTATAAACTATTTTTTGGCGAAAATGATTAAGAAATCTCATATGGTTTGTTTTGGTTCTGTGTTTTTCTGTTTTCTGACTAACTTTAAAAAAAAAAGACACAGGCGATTATTTGTGTCTGGGTGACGTCTCTATGGAGAGATGATACGTTCAGCTTGTTTGGTGTTGAGTCACACTGTTGTAACCATGGTAACCATAGCTGTCTGCCCACACTGCTGCTCAGCCACGTGCACACATAGACATGAAAGGGGGCTTGAGCCCCTGCCCTTTTATCCATCTGTAATTAGGGATGGGTATCGAAAACCGGTTCTTGTTGAGAACCGGTTGCCCGTGGTTCGGTTCCATGGAATCGTTAGCCAATGTCCTTAACGATTCTGCTATCGATTCCTGCATATGCGCGATGACATCACGTCACACACGCGACGCGCTGCCTTGTTTAGAAGCAGCCAACATGTTGTCTGATGCTCTGGTCCTGTGACTAACTAAAGCAAACATAACAAGTAGCAGACAGTCTACTTTATAGTGGCAGCCTACATAATACAGATGGTGCTGGTTACCTTTGCAATGTACGGATATATTCCATAATCCTGTGTCTGTCAATGTCGTCTCAAAAAAGAAGAAGAGAAAAAAAAAAGCATCGTGTCACCAGGCTTTCCTGCCTCCAGACGGTCCATGCAGAAGGAGTTTACTTTCACTTTCATTTAACAGAAAGCAACAGCTTTGCAAAAGCTCTTGCAAGGCTGCAAGGTACAGAAAAAGCCATCCTATAGCCTAAATGTCCCTTTATTTTAGCCAGTTTCAAAGGAAAACCACCTCCCGTTTCTCTGTTGTTGAAAAAAAAAAAGTCAGTTCACTTTGCGTGGTGTCGTTGTGTGTCTGTCCGCACGCTGGATTAATCAATGCATGTCCAGGTGAAGCCCGTTAAAAGTCGTTATAGTATCCTCCGATAGTTTCACAAAGTACATTAAGCAACAGAAATGTATTATTTAACATTTTAAGTCCCTTACAGAGGTTTTACAACCCAAACAACAGGAACAGTGTCATGAGGTAATATTTTGCCCTTAAATATTTGAAAGGAATAGACTAGAGTCAGACTACTGTGACATAAGGTAAATTTCTCACCTTGAAAACAACAAATGCAACCTTATTTATTTTAGCTTTTAAGACAATCGTTTTAAAACAATATTTATTCAATAATAATATTTGAAATAATATTTGAAATAAATTATCTCAATATGTAGCCATAATTTTAAAATAAAGTTTTTGCCATAATCATGCAGCTCTAACAGTGACACAGACATAGCAGCAATGGCACAGCAATTACAAATATAGGCTATAGTAGTATGTATTTTTAACTTTAGGCCTTTCAGTGAATGATCAGCTGGCATCAATATTATATCCATATTAGGGCTACACTGTAAAAAAAATAAGTTGTGCCTTCACATTCTGAGCACTGCAAAAACGGGACGTTGGATTGAGCTTTTTTGGGTGAAAAATATAAATAAAAACTAGAAAAAGAAGAAAATGACAGGAGGAGAATAAGGAGTGGAGGAGGTAGAAAAGACCATTGGCCACTATTTCTGACCAGCCCCCTGCATGGCGAGGGGGCTGAGAATCGATAAGAGAATCGATAAGGAACCGGATCGATAAGCAGAACCGGAATCGGAATCGGAATCGCTAAAATCTTAACGATACCCATCCCTATCTGTAATAATAAGTGCCCTCTCTCCAGACCATGAATGCAGTTTTCACTATGGTGAAAGAAATGCAAAATGCGCCCCTCTTTCCATGCCATACCTGAAGGCAGCATTCAAGACAATTGCCTTGTCCAAAAACTCTCCTGAACTTTTATGCAGCATTTTATGTTGAAGGAATTGCCCTCTCTGTGTAGAAGTTGTCCTTTAATGTGCAACATTGTTTTCTCACTCAATAGTAAACAAACCAACATGCAGTATAAGTGAATACAGGGTATCTGCAGGGTATCTATTTCTAGAGATACAAGTGGCTTTTTAATACCAAATTGGCCAAATTGTCAAACTTTGTGAAATTAGGCGATCTACAAGCTCACAACGCCTCGCACGTATTCATCTGGAACTAAATGCAATGCCTCAACTCCTACAAATCCAGGTGCTTTAGTTGTCAGGGTAGGGGGGAGGGAGGGGGGTCCCCAGTTCAAATATGGTTATTTTGGGGGCATCATGGCCTGAAAGGTTTGGGAACTAAGATTGAACTAAGGCCATGGCTACACGGAGCTGGATTTTTCAGATATCCTGGTTTTTCAGATATCCACATAGAAAAATATCTATGTCCACACGACAAAGATATCTAGGTCTAACAAGCACACACACAGTAAAGTCTTCAGAGATATCCGGGTATCATGACTACACAGATCCAGGGAAGCGGATATTTTTCAGTGTCTCCACTTATTTATCCGGATTGAAAAATATCCAGATTCACTGCCAAAATATCCGGCTTCGTGTGGCTACAAGCCCCAACAGCACCAAAAAATGTCTAGATTCACAAATATCCAGCTCCGTGTAGCCTTGGCCTAAGATTGAACTTAAACACTAACACTGCTTTCTCCTTCAACACCAAAATCTAGAATATCTAACCTCTAAGGCTATATAAGCTCACAGCACGCTGGCTGGTGACGCATTATGAGCTTGTAGATTGGCTATTTTTTTGGTTAAAGTTGTACTATGTAACTTTTTTTATAAAACAAATCTTAAAATTCTCCTAACTATTAAATCACAAAAGTTTTAGAAGATCCGCGCCGTGAATTTCAGCCTGTAAAGCCTTCTCTATATGTAAACTGAGATCCTTGCCGTGGACCGGATCTCGCGCCAAAATTGCGTCATCACACTACCGGCCAATCACAGCGAGGGTTATACAACTGCCGGCCAATCACAGCGCATCTTGAAGTGGGGTCGCTATGGCAGCCATATTTGTTGTCGCCCGCTTGTACCATCCCTTCTCTAGGTAATTTCGCCTACCAGGCAGGGTGAAGGAGTCCGTATCTCTGGAATTACTGAACGCACAGGAACAAGGGATCCCTTAAAAGATAGATCTCAGCGAGGTGGAGGCAGACGCGGGGGTCTGAAGGTACGAAAAACGTCCGAAAGACGCGGACGCGACCGCGGTTTGCTATAGGGCTAATGACCACTAGTTGGTCATCTTACACAGTATGGCTTTAATGTTCCCCACTCCACCGCAGAATAGGGCTCTGGGGTTGAAGCTAAATTGTAATATTTTACTCCATAGCCCAGGGTTCCCCAATTAGTTTTCCCCAAGGGCGGAATTATAGGGTACCAAGCCGAGGGCCACAACATTGAATTATGTCTAGGGTACCAAGCCGAGGGCCACAACATCGAATTATGTCTAGGGTACCAAGCCGAGGGCCACAACATTGAATTATGTCTAGGGTACCAAGCCGAGGGCCACAACATCGAATTATGTCTAGGGTACCAAGCCGAGGGCCACAACATCGAATTATGTCTAGGGTACCAAGCCGAGGGCCACAACATTGAATTATGTCTAGGGTACCAAGCCGAGGGCCACAACATCGAATTATGTCTAGGGTACCAAGTCGAGGGCCACAACATTGAATTATGTCTAGGGTACCAAGCCGAGGGCCACAACATCGAATTATGTCTAGGGTACCAAGCCGAGGGCCACAACATCGAATTATGTCTAGGGTACCAAGCCGAGGGCCACAACATTGAATTATGTCTAGGGTACCAAGCCGAGGGCCACAACATCGAATGATGTCTAGGGTACCAAGTCGAGGGCCACAACATTGAATTATGTCTAGGGTACCAAGCCGAGGGCCACAACATTGAATCATGTCTAGGGTACCAAGCCGAGGGCCACAACATTGTAGGGGGCGACGGTGGCGTTCCCACTACTCCAGTGACAGTTTTCGTCGTCGCCGAGTGAAAATCTTGTATGTCCAAAACCGTTCGTTTTGAATTTATCATTTTAAAAATGATTTAAACTAGTGAATACAGGCACACAAGCACACAACGCCTCGCACCGCGAGGCGTTGTGTGCTTGTAGCTGTTTTCACCACTTTTGTGCGACGACCTTGTATGATTTGCGAAAGAACGTACACATTTGGAGATGCGAGATTTCCACCAGACAACGACGATATACTAGTGTTGTTGCTGCTCTTATACCACCATTATTACTGGGGTCGGTGGGGGCCAGACAGTAGCCCCCCGCTGGCCGCAAATGGCCCGCGGGCCGCCTATTGGAGAACCCTGCCATAGCCTAATGCTTCCACCCTGTATCTCATATCAACCTGAAAGGCAAAGACACACTTTCATCTGTTCTGCTTCTGGTTTCTGAGGCCCTTCTGTCAGACGAAAGGGAAAAAAGGAGGAGAAAATAAAAAAGTAAAGCCTGCATGATGTGCCATCTGGTTCTGGTTTAACAGGCCTGTGGTTTCCTCTTCACTCCAGCAGCCTCTGGACTGTACCAACTAAACCAATCACACACAAGACCAGAGAGGAACATCCGTTTTGAGACGCTATGGCAGGGCCGGGTGCCCAAAAGGTAGATAGTGATATACCAGTAGGGCGGCATAGCTCAGGGGTAGAGAAACCGTTATTAGAGCACAAAGGGTTCACGAAGGGTTCCCAGTTCAAATCCAGGCTCCCCCTGAGTTAATGTCGAAGAGTCCTTGAGCAAGACTCTGAACCCCTAATTGCTCCCGGTGAGCAGGTTGGGTTTCCTCCACCACCGGTGTATGAATGTGTGTGTGAATGGGTGAATGTAATGCACAATCTATGTAAAGCGCCTTGGATAAAAGCGCTATATAAATGCACCATTTACCAGTAGATCACCAAGGGTGTGCAGGTAGACCACATGACATGCCTCTAAAAATATATCATTAAAATATAAAAAGAATATGTCAACATGAAGGGCCTGTCAGCTCCCTTCATGGCTTCTAAAGTAGGCAAACCTCCAATGCAATACTTTGTTCAAGAGTCAGTAGCATTACAAAGAACCCCAAAACCTACCACTTCCATACAGAATGGGATGAAGACATTTCCCCCAGTATTTCCCATTTATTTCCCCCTTACAGTAAGTGTGTTTGTCTAAAATGTAACGCCAGTGCTGCTATTCCAAAGCCCCCCTCAGGCCCTCAGCTAAAACATTTTTGATGGGTATAAAAGTAGATCTCGCGTCCAAAAGGTGTGGGCACCCCTGCGCTATGGGGTTAGAGATTTTTTGAACTATACGCTGTGAGCTTGTATATCTGCTATTTTCGAGAACCACTGACCGCTGTTCTCTAAAGATATAGCAGATAAACAAGCTCACAGCGCGTCACTTTGTGCCGCAGTGCGAGCTTGTACATCTGCTAAAAAACGGTTGAATCATTATTTTTCTTTTTTTAAACACATATCTTCAGAAGATCACATTTGTGTTTTGTCCCTGGAACAAAACCTATATTCAGATGGGGGTCCATGGCCAAATACATACACATCATTTTGGGGGCATCCTTGCCATGAGAAAGTCTGAGAACTAGACTGATGCAGAGGGCTTTTGTAGAATGGGCATCCGGTGTGAAAGGGTTAACCCATTTAGACTGGGAACGCATTATTACACATTATTTGGTGCTTTAACTATTGAAAAATAGCAGATATACAAGCTCACAACGCGGCACAGAGTGAGTCACAAATGTTCGCTTAAAAAATACATATATTCAAAGATTTGAACGCATTTTCTCGACTTTTCAAAAATAGCAGATCTACAAGCTTGTAGATTTGCTATTTTTTCAATAGCTAAAGTATAAAATAACTAAGGCCCCACTCCATCTTGGGCCCTAGTAACTCAGTCCCAATCCCCCCCCCCCTTGTGACTTCCCTGCGTGACAGTACAGTAGGTGACAAAAACATAGTGGCCCCAAAAGCTGACAGGGAGTCACTTGGCACGGTAGTTTATGACTCGTGATGGCATTATGACTCATGCTCACAAGGGAAGTCATGCCAACCCCCACCCCACCCACCCCTTAATGCCCCCTGCCCGAGGTGTCACTCTCTTCAGTGTGTGCCAGTTTAACCTGAGCTCAATCATTTTAATATGAGGCTCTTTAAGGATCTCAACTGAAAATTTCAGTTGAGATGGCTTTCTTGAGCGTATATCTTTTTAGTTGACCTTGTACCAGTGAACTGCACTGTCATGAAACTACACACACTTCTAATAAAATTATTCAATCAATCATTCAATCAATCAATCAATCAATCAATCAATCAATCAATCAATCAATCAATCAATCAATCAATCAATCAATCTATTCTATTGTACATTTCTGGCAGTTCTCTATATTAGCTAGAGTAGGCTATAGGCTATACTCTAGGGACTGCTGGCATTTGAGAAGGTAGTGTGAGAAATGCACTTCATTTGGTGCATTTCTCTCAAGTATAGGTCAAATAACTCTATCCAGCAGGGGTCTTCAACAGGGTGCCCGGGACCCCTAGGGGGTCCTCAGAGTTACTAAAGGGGGGGCCACCAAATCTTTGTGTGATATGATTTATTTATTTTACATTAACCACGTTGAACCACAGCCTCCCATATTCTGAGGAGAACTTTAGCTAAGGATAGCAGATCTACAAGCTCACAAAGCCTTGCTCTCTCTCTCTCAGCTAATAGGGGGTCCTTGGGCTGAAAGACGTTGAAGACCCCTGCTACTGTAGGCCAGTGGTTCTCAACCTTGTCAGGCCGTGACCCCCAAAATAATCATATTTTAACTGGGGGACCCCCCACTCTGACGAGCACGAGTTGAGACATTACATTCTGTATAGCACGGTTCTATTGTGAAAATAGCAGATCTACATGCTCACAACACCTTTGTTGTGGGCATGTCGTTGTGAGCATGTAAATCTGCTATTTTTCACAATTTCAGACTCTAATATTTGATAATTTGGCCAATATGTTCAATTTGTCATTTTAGAGATATAAAAAAGGCCTTAAATTGTCAATCGAAATGTTTAGATACCCTCTGTACACTTAAAACTTTAAGATGGTTTGTTTACTGTTGAGTGAGAAAACAATGTTGCACATTAAGCTAATCATCTGGGGACCCCCCACAATAATTTGGGGACCCTGCTGCAGGCCTACAGATTGAAAGGTCTTCCAGCCCAAATTGGAACGCTGCCTAGTTTGCACGAAGGGAAAACAGGCCACAGGATGAGTTAATTAGGCATCCAAGAAGCTCTACAATGTATTTCTACAAATACCTCTTCACAAAGTAATCCCAGTTTACATTTCCTTTAGTGGATTATGTAAAAGAACGCTGTTATCTGTTGTAGGGGAACTTTTGCACAGTGTGTCTGACTGTGCAGCACATGCTGGTGAAATCTGCCTAGTGTTAATAACCCATTTATAACTTGGGAGATTGTAGGCTACAAATGGAAAGAAATTGACCTTTTGTTTCCCTTTGTACAATCTCAAAGTTACAGTAACGTTTACATCAGGCTTTGAGGACTATTAGCCTATATAACCTCACATAACGTCTTCTCATAATAGTTTGCGGTTACAATGCATAGGCCTATTGTTCACAGTTGGCTGAGAGAGACCAAATATAGGTTGGGGTGGAAACCAAAATAAAAATAAATCTCACCTTGCGTGACTGTCCAACCAGCCAGGCAGAGGAGCAGGGCGATCCTTAAACACAACTTCATGGCGACTTTATCTGTGGCTACACAATGTTCCCAATAAGTCGTTTACGCAAGATAGTCCGTATTAATAGGCCTAAATACTAAGTTTTCCTAAAACCAAGCGCTCTATAAAGCTAAATACATGCGTTTCAGCAGTGTGTTAGCGGTGCTATGCTGCTGCTGTCCTGTCTAAGCGTAGAGGAAAGGCAGACACAGGCACTTGGTGTCCAATTTCAACTCAACTTTTTAGCTCTCCAATCCATGCGCACTGCGCGCACGCACAGGGGCGCGTCCACTTGGGTGTGGCAGCGCTTTCCGAGGAGTTACAGTGTCATAGACACACACATAAACAAAGTTGTAAACAGTGGTGGAAAAAGTATTCACATGTGTTACTTAAGTAAAAGTATCAATAGGCCTACGGCAATGTAGAAATAGGCCTACCCCCCCGTCTGTTACATGTAAACGTCTGAAATTCTAAAAGAGTTGGCATCAAAATGTACCAAAAGTAAAAGTACAAAATTTTGAAAATAGCAGATCTACAAGCTCACAATGCATTGCACCGTGATGCGCTGTGAGCTTGTAGATCGGCTATTTTCAAATAGCCTATAGGTAGACTATAACATAGTCGTTAATGTAGGCTATATGTTTTATAATATTAGCTATAATTTATACCTACAAAGTAACTAGTGACTCAAGTTTTCAAATAATTGTATTGGAGTAACAATATTTGGATCCGAGATGTAGACGACATCTCGTACATCATGTACATCATGTAGTGGAGTAGGAGTAAAAGTATTGGAAATACTCATGTAAAGTAGGCCTACAAATAACTCAAAACGAGTATACTTAAGCACACTACTACAGTAGTCTACTTAAGTAAATGTACTTATTTACTTTACACCACTGGTTGTAAAGTTTAAAGTTAAAACAATTTTACAACTGATTTTGTGGATTCGGTTGAGTTTGTACGTGGATATAGGCCTATGTTTGTTTTCTCATCACACAACGTTTTGTTTTAGATTTGTTTGTTTGTTTGTTTGTTTGTTTGTTTGTTTGTTTGTTTGTTTGTTTGTTTGTTTGATTGATTGATTGATTGATTGATTGATTGATTTAAGTTTGCACACATAGAAAAGGGTACAATTTCATGACAGTATAGGCTAACAGTTCACTGGTGCAAGGCCAACTAAAAGGATAAGCTCACGAAAGGCTTGTTTAATCTGAGATCATTTTAAACTCATATAACATTGGATGACAGACAGATAGAACACAGGTTTGGCCAATGGCCAAAGCTTAGGCCTAAAAGTAAAATAAAAAAGGCTGTAACCTACAGGTTTGTTTTAGACTCATGGTTGAGAGTGTAGGCTAGCTTGTAGGTGCAAGTAAAATTACATGAGGATTGGCATCAAATAAAAATACAAAAGGATACTACTTGGTCCATTTCAAAATAATTGTATTGGGTTATAATAATTCGGCTATGCGTGTGTTCATGTCAAAAAGGGGATGATTTCAATTGTGTTCCTTGTTTAACCTAATATAGGATAATAATTACATCATATTTAATCAGTGCTTTGCATTAAAATAATCTAAATATGCAAAGTAGGATAAATGTTGCCTAATATTTCACCACTAACCCTTTAACCTATGATACAACATGGATTGTCATCCTTTTACGCAACAAGTGATTCATCAGTCAGAAAGAGGAGGAGACTCCTTGGTTACTGTAACTATGTTCTAAATTAATAACAGACTGCCTGTCAACTGACTGACAGCTAGAGCAGCCAACGGGCAACTACCGCCATCTAGCGTCTAATCACCGTGATGGCAAGTGGAATGTGGACTGTTTTTAGGGTCCCTTAATGTTTTCCCCCTACAATTAATAATTATTTCAAAACACCTTCTCAAAACATTCTCCAAAAAAGCTGCATTTTTCATGAATGAAAAAAAAAAAAAGTGAATCATTTTTTCTAAGTAATGTCATGAATGAATACAATAAAAAAATCTAAGAAAGTCCATAGACTTCCGTGTTTAGGTCAGGACAGCAAACAGGTGTAGATCTGCTATTTTCACCAGTTTGGGTCTATAAATGTCTATGATTTTCAAAACATTTCCCCAAAACATCCCAAAAAAGCAGCATTTTTCATGAATAAAAAAAAGGAAATCAATGATTTTTCTAGGTAATGTTATGAATAAATAAAAAAGACATCTAAAATCTAAAATAGCCAAATCTCACAAAGTGGCGCGAAGCGAAGAGCTTGTAGATCTGCTATTTTCACTATAGTTTGGGTCTATATGATTTATTGTTTGGGTCTGGAGTTAAACAGTTTGGGAACCACATGCCTGTTTTAGGCCTACACCAAAAACACATTTATAAAGCATTAAATCACATCTACTAAGATGACTGCACGGTTAGTTCACAGAGAAGGAATTAAACTTGAGCCTGATCTTTACCACTTTACATGAGCAAAACTAAAATAACTAGGTCAGCTGGGTACCTTGACTGTTTGTGCTTGTTCTCTTTGTTCACAGTATCATTCTCTAATCTAGATTATCAGCTCATGCACACACTCATAGTGGAACACTCATTCTCCATCTTATTATGTAGCCTACAGGCTATACAAACACAGAAAAATAAAGACAATACAAGAAGGAAAGAAAGAAAGAAAGAAAGAACTCATCCACCACAGAGCAGAGATCTTCATTAGGCTGTAACACCATGAGAGATGAACTCATCATTTGTGAGTGAATAAAAACCTAAATCCACCCTATAATGTTTTACACATTGATAAAAGGCTCTTCCCCAAAAAAAAACATTTAAAAGTACATTGGGATACATACATAGGGAAAGAAAGAAAGAAAGAAAGAAAGAAAGAAAGAAAGAAAGAAAGAAAGAAAGAAAATACAATACAATACAATACAATAACAAAGAAGAGGCGACATCTATACATAAGAACTTATTTGTAATTTCAAAAACAAAACAGCAGCAACAGCAACAATAAAAAAAAAAAGGTTATGTTCCTCTTTTCTCCTCTAGGGGCCGCCAGAGCTCCATCTCATTTTGATTCCACACTGAATGAGGGGCGGAACCAACAGTCAGGGAACGACGCGTTTCCACACGGAGGCTGCAGAGAGACGGACAGAAGGAGGAAGCAGCAGCAGAACAGATCTGTAGAAGACATTTATGATCAGAAAGAGATCAGATCACATTAATGATCAGATCATCATCATGTGGTTGCTGCAGGTCCTGCTGCCTCTCATCAGACTCTATCTGTGTGGAGTTAAAGTGCTGATCTACCAGCTGTTCAACAGATCCTTCACACTGCCAGGTAACCAGCATGCTTTTATAGATCTGTTGTTCTACTAGTAGTGTGTGTTTGTTCATTGTTTTATAGCAGCAGCTTTACTCTTTTAATTACAATTCAGTTCAAGTCATTCAAAGGGCTTTATTATTATTGGCATGAGAAAACATACATTGACAAAGCAACACACACACACACACACACACACACACACACACACACACACACACACACACACACACACACACACACACACACACACACACACACACCATTAATTACATTACATAACATAACATAACATCATGGCAACGTTTTACATAACAGCCCTATAAGAGAACAATACAGTTGAAATGCAACCAAATGTTAAAAAAGAGAGAATCCATCTCAATGATAATAGTGTAGTAAATCATTGCATATATATATAACATCTCATACTTTATGTAATCTAAGGGGACTTCAGCGTTTTATATTATAATCGTGTCCAAGGACCCCTCATCTGAGAGAGATGAAGCAGGGTCCTGGGACCCCTTAGCTGAGAGAGAGATGAAGCAGGGACCCCTTAGCTGAGAGAGAGATGAAGCAGGGACCACTTAGCTGAGAGAGAGATTTAGCTGAGAGAGAGATGAAGCAGGGACCCCTTAGCCGAGAGAGAGATGAAGCAGGGACCACTTAGCTGAGAGAGAGATGAAGCAGGGACCCCTTAACTGAGAGAGAGATGAAGCAGGGACCCCTTAGCTGAGAGAGAGATGAAGCAGGTACCCCTTAGCTGAGAGAGAGAGATGAAGCAGGGACCCCTTAGCTGAGAGAGAGATGAAGCAGGGACCACTTAGCTGAGAGAGAGTTGAAGCAGGGACCACCTAGCTGAGAGAGAGATGAAGCAGGGACCACTTAACTGAGAGAGAGATGAAGCAGGGACCCCTTAGCTGAGAGAGAGATGAAGCAGGGACCCCTTAGCTGAGAGAGAGATGAAGCAGGGACCCCTTAGCTGAGAGAGAGATGAAGCAGGGACCACTTAACTGAGAGAGAGATGAAGCAGGGACCCCTTAACTGAGAGAGAGATGAAGCGCGGACCCCTTAGCTGAGAGAGAGATGAAGTAGGCACCCCTTAACTGAGAGAGAGAGATGAAGCAGGGACCCCCCACTACATATTGTATAACTCGGATTGTGTTTCAGACTTGTCATAGTTTTAATAGATGGCTTCATTCATAGACCTGCCAGCACTATCATTGTGTAGTGTGATATGTAAAATAAGATGTCTTGGCCCCCCATGTTGTAACTCTGAGGATTATGTTTTGATAGTTAAAACATAAAATAATGGTTAAAGTGTTTCAAATCTATGGTGACTCAGATTTGCGTCCTGGACTGGTCTGAAGAATGGCTAAAATATTATTGTCTCTTCATGAAGAAGTTAGAACAAGGCTAGCTTTTTACAGCTAGAAGTTGCACTCATTCTGTTTTTCAAAGAAGTGATTGTTGCCACTCTACAGTTGGAGTGGGCAAGCACATATTTTACCTATATGTTTTATAATGGGTGATTTCGGGCAAGTGGGTATGACCTTGGGGCAAGTAGTATAAAACCTGTACTTGCTCGATGGGCAAGTGTCTCTCTGAGACCTTAGTGTGTCAACCCCTACAGGGAAAGCATGTGTGTGTGTTCTATGTCATATGAATAAAAGGCTTTGTAATCAAAAGATGCATGTGGCAGATAGCCTATGACACATAACGTACATTATACTGACAAATGACTTAAAACATTTAAAAGAAATTGCTGAAATGGTGCGTCACAAAGTGATATTCCAATAGTGCGATAGTGAATTGTATGCCCTCTTAAAGCAGTTGTTCTCAACCTTCAAATAATCATATTTGACCTGGGACCCCCCCCCCCCCCCCCCAAACAATGACAAGTACTTATTTGACAATAATGTGGCCATTATCCGATCAGCCTTTATAGTATATTTTGTTGATGAATTTTGATGCAGTTAATGGTCTTTTTTGCCATTCTTCTATTTAGTTATTAAAAAGGTCCTTAAATTGTCACTTGTCTGTCCTGTCGTCTGGGGACCCACCAGGTTGAGAACCTTTGTCTTAAAGGACCATAGATGGTGTTCCTGCATGTTCAGGAGCACGTTCTGTCATCACAACGTTTACACCGCAAATATTAGTGTTCCCGCTAGCATCCAGGAAGCCAAAAAGAGTTGAGTTAATTGTAGTGTATCGTAAATCACATGCTAATTTGATATAAAGTGATATCCATTTTTGGAACATTACCAGTAGCAAAGTGTACATTATTTTGTGTGTGTGTGTGTGTGTGTGTGTGTGTGTGTGTGTGTGTGTGTGTGTGTGTGTGTGTGCGTGTGCGTGTGCGTGTGCGTGTGTGTGCGCGCGTGCGTGTGCGACTGTGCGCGTGTGTGTGCGTGCGTGCGTGCGTGTAAATATTATTTGCAAGATACTGTATCCATTAGAGAAGGGCTGCTAGGTGTAGTTCATAACAATGTGTTCTTTAGTTGTGTGTGCGTGTGTGTGCGCGTGCGCGTGTGTGTGTGCGACTGTGCGCGTGCGTGTGTGTGTGCGTGCGTGCGTGCGTGCGTGTAAATATTATTTGCAAGATACTGTATCCATTAGAGAAGGGCTGCTAGGTGTAGTTCATAACAATGTGTTCTTTAGTTAAGTGTAGTAACATTTTCAGGGGAATGTAATTGGCAGCAGTTGCAAAGTGTTTATTCTATTAGTGTGTGTTTGTATGTGCTTAAGAAGTGTTTCATTTTTTTATTTAGTGTACGAAATTATTGTTTTGAGTGTAGCGAAATGTCACAAAATACAGAACAAGTGTCTGTGGGCATGTGACCGTTTTACACAAACCTGTGGAGGTTTTTCCATTTAATAGTTGAATAGTGATAGAGCAGTGTACTGTATAACCGTGTTGAGCTCTGAAACAATGGAAGTTATTGTACCTGCTAAAGGGTTTTCAGTGTAAGACATGGTAATCTGTCAAAGAATGCCTGCTATTGAACTGCTAGTGCTGCTGTCAGCTAAGCCTCTGTTGCTTATCCACCCACCAGGACTGTGTAAGACTTGAATTATGCAGCCTCAAGGACTTTGTGTAGATTTGTAAGGCTTAACAGTAAGATGAAAACGTGTCCTTTTACCAACCGTGACAAAAACAACCAGTGATTCAAAAGGGGAAACAAGTGTGTTAGATTTAGATTTGAATTGTTTGGTATTCAGGTGATGTCTAACAATAGAAACATCTTTGTTCTTTAGGTTAAGTAGTAGGCATCGATTCAAACAGTTGACAATTTAAATACATTTAACCAGTAAGACTCCCTAAATCGGGAGGTAAGCAAGTGTAATTGCGATGGATGCAAACGGCAGGGAAAACAGAATACAGGATCATTGTAAGAGAATTGATTATGAGTTTTCAGTCATTAGCTAAAGTATATAAATACATTAAAACAAATATGTTTTTGTTTGTCGTTTGTCTGGATTATTAACTAATTATGAGTTTGAAAAATCGCATTGTGAACCTTGTATCATGACCTCCAATCTTGTTGTTACGTACTGCTACTCAATAGCAGAGGCAGCTAAATGTTTATTTATTTTTTTAACGTAATTATTATTTGCAGTTTGTCAGTCCATTTCTCCCATTTCTCAAGGAACAGTTCCTCTTGTATCCTGAGTTTGAGTGTAAATCTCTCCATCACATATGCTGTATTTCCTCCACAATGCACAGCCACTGCTCACAAGTTGGAGGGTCATTTTATACCACAATCTTGTTATTGCTTTTTTGCTGGCTGCCAGCAGCACCTTGACCAGATAGATGTCACCTCCATGTGTGTTTTCCTGCGTCAAGTAAAGTTTCCTAGATACAGCACCACACTTGTTTTTGGTATTTCGTATTTCAATATCCAGTGGTGTCAGTTCAGAAAAAAAGCTAAGGTATGGCAACATGACTGGTGTCTTGCACACGCGCCTTCGCGCCCGTGCAAGTGTGACGGAGAGAGTCGCAGCCCCCGCCTTGAAGCCTCAAACGTCTAGTATCTCCCCCGCACCAAAGAGATGGCTCTTTGGTCTAGTGGTTAAGATATTGGACTTTCGCGTGGGAGACTCGGGTTCGAAGCCGGGTGGGGAGGTTCGGATCACCTCCGTTACACAAGACACCAGTCATGTTGCCATACCTTAGCAACAGGCATGATACATTTATTTTAAGAAGTACATTTTTTCTTTCCGTTTCTACGGCTGGATATGGCAGCCTGGAACGGTTGTTCTAGTGCAGCTAAACTTGACATGTTAGTAAACGTGCCACAATTAACAATAATGAATTGCACCTGTGCAGCTGACCTGTGGAACCTGGGAATGTACCATTCTGTCAAGATGAGGAGAATACAAGTGTGGAGAATATAATTATAATACCTTGTTAAAGTAACTTTTATATCGCAGGGTATGGCAGCTGCATACCCCTGCCATACCCAATTGACGCCCCTGTCAATATCTCCTTTATTACTGACCACACGTCATCCCATTCACCATTCTTGTTGGGTCAACTCAATAGCAGAGCCGCTAAATGTTCATTTCACCATTCTTGTTAGGTACCAGGGATGGGACGATAAGCGATATTATCGTTTATCGTGATTAAAAACACTGTACCGTGGAGATTTAATTTATCGTGATATCGGCCTCCGTCATGCACTGGGATCAATTCACCTTTTATTTGCAGAGCTGCATATCCGGCACCATTTAAACCCACTGTTAAAAGGTACTTATAATGTACATACTTGATACAATAGTTTTTTCGCGTTGTGAGCTTGTAGATCGGCTATTTTTTTGGCAAATGTTCCACGACAGGATAATGGATTTTGATTATGGCGATAATATCGTAAATCGCGATTTCTTTGGTCACAATAATCGTGCTATAAAGCTTTCATATGGTCCCATCCCTGTCAGGTCCTGCTCCTCGGTATCAGAGGGCAGCTTAAATGGATGGCCTTCCAAAGGAAGCCATGGAGGGCAGAAGCACCGCGTCGTCCTCCTCCTCCTCCTCAGGTCTCAACCTGGTGGCTCATCCTCGCGCCAAGAGCAAAGTGTGGAAGTACTTTGGCTTCGACACGGACGCCGACGGCTGCATCCTGCACTGGAAGAGGATCTACTGCCGCATCTGCATGAGCCAGATCGCCTACTCTGGGAACACCTCCAACCTGTCCTACCACCTGGAGAAGAACCACCCCAACGAGTTCGCCGAGTTCGTCAAGAGCAACACCGACCACATGAGAGAGGTGTTCGGAAACTCCTTCCCCAGGTAGGCCCGCAACTAACCATTATATTCATAATCGATTGATAGGATTATTATCTTTATAAATTACATTTGAGGTTCTCTTTTAGACATGTGCTAAGTTCTGCTAACTAATAAAAAAAAGACAATAAAGATGAATAATTCATTCATAAATAATACATAATGTGTTAATTTTGCTCAGCTGCCGATTAGGTTACTAATAAAAGGCCCATACTGCCCTACAAAGGCAGAGTGCAGTAAGTACGTACAATAATTTCACTAAATAATGGGTTTAAAAGTGTTACAACTGGTCAGTCAAATGAGATAAAGGCATAACAGTGATATTACACTGATTGTATATCTGTTCTTGAGCTAAATGTTCATCCCCCAATATCATGGAGGCTAGTTTGACCTTTGGGTGACACAAATAAGTCGGTGTGTCCAAAAACGTAGTTGCTGCAATCTGCCTTTGTAGGGGAGCATAAATAAAATTAATAATTTCTTTTTACATTTGATTAAAGAACAGCTACACATTTGTCAGGCTAAAGGCTAACAGTACTCTATTCAAATAGGTCATTTAGAATTTAATATTCAAGTCATATTCTTTGTTCTTGACCCTATTTTCCTGCACGATATTAATACAAAAAGTTCCAGCGATGAGTTGCCGATTCGATTAGGATTAACCGATTCATCGCTGCACCCCTATCCCCAGGGTCAAGCCAGAGCCCCCGTCCTCGGTGTCGGCCCTCAGCTCCCTGAAGCCGCCGGCGCTGCCGGACGCGGCGGGCCTGCGGCAGAGCCTGGGCTACGAGAACCGGCGGCACAACGACCTGACGCTGGCCGTGGTCAACTTGGTGTGCGAGGGCATGCACCCGCCGTCGCTGGTGGAGGAGAGAACCTTCCGCGCGCTGCTGCGGACGGCCGACCCGCGCTACACGCCGCCCAGCAAGAACGACCTGGCGCTCAAGATGCTGCCGCAGATGTAAGTGTCGTAGCGTGAACCTCGTATCGGGATTGGTATCGTATCGTAGGAGGTATCGTATCGTAGGAGTGAATCCTTAATATGCCTAATAAGTAGACCTGAAGTCGTCATCGGCGCAAATGTTTATTTCAGCATTCTTGTTAGGTACAGTGGTGGGAAAATACCCAAATGTTTTACTTAAGTTAAGTACTACTACTTACTACCTAATTCAATAGCAGAGGGTAGCTATATGTTTATTTCACTCAAGTAAAAGTATCAATACTGCAATATAGAAATACTCTGTTACAGTTAGAAGTCCGGAATTCAAAATGTACTTGAGTGAAAGTATGAAAGTATTGGCAATCAAATGTACCAAAAGTAAAAGTACAAAATGTTTGAAAATAGCTGATCTACAAGCTCACAACGCTTGTAGATCAGGCGTAGCCACGGTATAAAATAGGGCTAAAGTGGTTCATGTATGTTTTATGATATTATAATTTATATCTGCAAAGTAACTAGTGACTAAAGTTTTCAAATAAATGTAGTGGAACTAAAGTACAATATTTGGTTTCCGAGATGTAGGGGAGTAGAAGTAAAAGTATTGCAAATTGGAAATACGCAAGTAAAGTAAGTACAAATACCTCAGAATTGTACCTACCGTACTTAAAGGAGCTATAGTCAACTTTTTCTTGAAAAACAGACGCTAAAATAAAAATAATGTTTCGAAAATGTAAAAGCTTGAAAAATTGAAAAAAGCTTCATATATGTGTTTCTATTAAAAAATGACCACAAAAAGTAGAAAATAATGGTAAAATAATCATTTTGGTCATTGTCGGGCCGACTTTGTTTACATTGGATGTAAACATTGTCGGCCCGACAACAAACAAACATTTTTATTTTGGCGTCCGTTTTTCAAGAAAAAGTTGACTATAGTTCCTTTAAGTAAATGTATTTAGTTACTTTACACCACTGCTACTACTCAATAGCCGAGGAGCAGCTAAATGTTCATGTCACCGTTCTTGCCAGGTACTTCCACGCGCGTGACGCGGTGGCGTCCGAGGTGGCGGGCGTGGTGAACTGTGGCGTGACGGCGGAGCTGTGGCAGAGCCACACCCAGAACAGGACCTACGTGTCGCTGGCGCTTCACGCCGTCAACCACGGCGGCGGCGGCGGCGCCGCCTCGTCGGCGGCGGGCGGCGGCTTCTCGGTGACCAGCAAGTGCCTGAAGACCTTCGAGGTGCGCGAGGACAACGCAGCGGAGAGCATCACCAGAGCCATGTACGAGGCCTTCGTGGAGTGGGGGATCACACACAAGGTGAGCGTTATAGGGATGGTTACCACTGGCGATTTATTTGAAATCGTCCTCCTTCATGCACTGGGATCAATTCACCTTTTATTTGCCCGTATATATATATATTTTTTTGATTTACCAGACTGTAAACCACAAACTAGAAGTTATTAATTTCTTAAAGTCTTAATGTACTCCCACCTCATTTTGTTGAGTTAGATCTTTTTAATTAACTCTCTAAAAATAAATATAAAAACTCTATATATTAGGAATTATAAGACATAATACTAAGGGAAAGTGTAAAAACAGTATATCTCCAGCAGTTTGTGGAACAACAGTATATAAGTCTGTACAAGCAATATTCAGCAGTCAAAGGGAGCAGATAACATTAAAACCGACAATTAAACAAAATGACGGGGGAGTGGTTTAACAATTTAACAGATTAAAAATGACTAGTTTATGGTTTACAGTCTGGTAAATCCAAATATACGTATATATATTCAAACAAATTCAAATATGGACTTATACTGTTATTCGTCTCAGGTACTCAATGGTAAAAGGTACTTACAATCTCTATCAAATGTCTTTGCCGAAAAATAGCCGATCTACAAGCTCACAACGCGTCGCTTTGTGAGCTTGTAGATATGCTATTTTTTTTGGCAAATGTACAGGATAAAGGATTTTGATTATCGCGATAATATCATAAATCGCGTAAAACGTATTTTTGTCAAAAAAGATCGTGACATGAAACTTTCATATGGTCCCCATCCATCCCTATAGGTTAGCGGTGCCACCACGGACGGCTCCCCTGACGTGTCCAAGGCCTGCTCCCTGCTGGAGCTGTCTGTTCAGATGCCCTGCCTGGGGCACGCCGTGCGACGCGGCATGGAGGAGGCCCTGGAGCTGCCCCGCGTCGACGCCTTCCTGACCCGCTGCCGCAAGCTGGTGGATCACTTCCACCAGACGGCCGTGGCCGCGTACCTTCTGAAGGTAGTTAGAGACACCCACACTGCTGCACCACCAGAGGGAGCACACACTACCATCTGATAACACAAACCATTGAGACAAATTCTCCTTCAACAACACTTAAAGGGGCACTCCACCACTTTTTAACCTATCTTCATATAATAGGTCCTCACTAATGTTCATGATAAAATCAAAAAAAAAATTCTACTCAGTTTGGGTCTCATAGGAGAGCTGTGGGTGGGTCAAATCCTTCCTACCGGTGACATCATCAATGGGAAATGCAAGCTAATAGAAACTGCAGGCTTTCTATTCCTGAAAAAGTTGCAATGTTAACTCATTGAGTGCCAATCCCGAACTAGTTCGGCTTTATTAGCGTATCGTAGTGTGCCGATCCCGAACAAGTTCGGCTTTTAATTTTTTTTTTTTTTTTGAAAAAATTTTTTTTGAATTTTTTTTTTTTTTTTTTGGACCCCATCAAATCTGGTGAACATGATTTCAATCGCGATTTTGCATGTTCCACCCCCATACAACCCCATCTAACATACAGGGCAGCCATTTTTGTTTACATTACATGTAAAACATAATGGCGATTATCTCAAGAATGCCTGAACGGATTTCCAATCGGATTTTTTTGTTTGAAAGCTGTGAACAAACTGCACAAATCCACTCCAATGCAATCCAGGATTGCATTGGATTTTTTAGAGCTCATTCTTCTCTGTTTTTTTCCCATGCATGAGGTGTGCAAGGTTTAATCATGGCTAAGTTGACGAAAATAAGGCTTCTAAAATGCTTGGTAGCCAATAGCTAACTTCAAGCTAACTTCATCCTCTTCCTGTACATGCACAAAGGAAAGTGTCCTTTCCTTTGTAAAAAAAGTCATGGCTCCAGGGCTTGGGCATGCATTACCAGCATATCTCTATTATTCTCTGGTCACTGGGCGCCCTCTAGTGGTGATAGGCTGGCACTCAATGAGTTAAAGTGGAAGCCATTGTTCTCGTGATAATAAAATTATTATTATTATTTGTTTTTAAATACATATATATATTTTTTTTTGTCAAACGATGATGTCACCGGTAGGAAGGATTTGACAGCTCTCCTATGAGACCCAGACTGAATAGAAAAAAATTGTGCTATTTTATTATGAACATTAGTGAGGACCTATTATATGAAGACAGGTTGAAAAGTGGTGAACTACCCCTTTAAGCCCTTTCACACAGGTGCGTTTATCCGCACGGATAAAACGGACAATTTCATTTTTTTTAAAGAAAACAATGATTCTCTACGACCTCATGCACACCGGATCCGAATTAGCCGTGCGACGAGTGGCTGCGGCCGTGCGTTTTTTTCTCAATCGAACCCAGTTCAATTCGTGCGTCTTGTCGCATGCATTGCACACCATATTCCGCACTGCATTGCACACCATATCCAATGCATTTTATTCACGAAGCAAACGAAAAAAAAAACGCAACTGTCCAAAGGGTGTGTGCAAAGGGCTTTAGTCAGGGAAAATTAGCAGAATACCTGTCAAATCTGGGAATAAATGCCTTACCAAACAATTTCTCCACCAATGTGTTCGTAAAGGTGTCTAGTAAGTTCATATCTAACAAAGACTGAAATTCAACATCCCTAGCAAAATGTTTGACAGCTAGGGTAATTCTGGGTCTCATTCACTTACTATACACTGTACTATAAGGGAAAAAATCACTCCCAAAAATATGCTTCAAGTGGGATGTGAGGGCTCTAACTAGGTGTTTTTAATTATTCTGAATCCATTGTAAGCATTTGTTTTGCACGAAAAACATTCCTTGGGCCAAGAAAGCCCTTATAGTACAGTGTATAGTAAGTGAATGAGACCCAGAATTACCCTAGCTGTCAAACATTCTCCTAGGGATGTTGAATATCAATCTTTGTTAGATATGTTACTAGACACCTTTACCAACACATTGGTGAAGAAAATGTACTTTTTCCACCATTGCTTGTACTGTACTACATTTCTATCATATTGACTATACTTGTACTGTTCTCCATTTGTGTCTAATAAATGATTCTATAATCATCAGGAGAAGCAGCGTCAGCAGCAGCAGCATGGCGTCCGTGACGCGCAGTGCGCCGCCACTCCGCTCCTGAAGGACCGCGGCCGCTGCTGGCTGTCCACGCTGGCCATGCTGCGGCGGCTCCGCGAGCAGCAGGCCGCCGTCACGGCGGCGCTGGCGGAGTGCGGCGCCAGCGAGGAGAGCCACCACATCGGCTTCACCGCCGGAGACTGGGCCCTGGCCGAGGGCCTGGCAGAGGAGGTGCTGCAGCCCTTCAAGGTTAGAATATAACTGTAATAATATTATTATTGAGACTGTTAACCCATTTAGAACGGGTACACATTATTGTGTATCATTATTTTATGCTTTAACTATTGAAAAATAGCAGATATACGGTGCCGCGCTGCAAGCTTGTAGATCTGCTATTTTTGAAAAATCGTGAAAATTTGAATTTTGAGCCGATACTATAAGTGTCTTTTGAATCCTTCTAAGGTTTTTTGAAAAACCTATGTTTCTATGTCAGCAATCTGGCCAGCCATCGTCAAAGAAAAGGTCCTTTTCACTTAACTGGAGCTCAGTTAGTCTGTTCTTGAGAGACTACTATGTTAGTGGTTCTCTAACCTTTTCATGTGAAGGACCCCCAAAATGATATGTATTTGACCACGGACCCCCATCTCAAAATATCTAGTTCCAGGGACCCCCCAGAAACTAAATTTGAGTTAGAAACGTTCGCTTTGAAAATACATATATTCAAAGATTTGCACACATTTTCACGACTTTTTCAAAAATAGCAGATCTACAAGCTCGCGCTGTGAGCTTGTATTTCTGCTATTTTTCACTGGCTAAAGCATTCAATAATTCTAGGCCTAAATTTTAAGGGTATTGATAGTTAATGCTGTCACGATTATGACATTTTACATGACGATTAATTGTCACCCAAATAATTGCGATTAACGATTTAATTGTGTTTTTTGTCGTTGACAATTACATTTCTGTTTGGCTTGTAGTTGCACATGGCAGATATGACACATAACCTAAATATGCAAAGAAATTACTGACATATTTGACAACTTTATACTTAAAAAAGAACATTGATAGTGGAAATAGCCGATCTACAAGCTCATCACGACGCGCTGTGAGCTGGTAGATCTGCTATTTCCACTATTTTTGACTATTTTTTTTAAACTATATGAACATTTTTCAACATGGAAACGATTATGACGATTCTGAAAAATAAGCGCGATTATGTCAAATAAGTGCGATTAGACGATTATGTAATAATTGTGACAGCCCTATTGATAGTATTATCATGCTAAGAACAGGGTTAATAATACAAGTACTAAACTGGTGTACCCATATGAGACACATATGGGTACACAAACGTCTATTTGTGTGCCTATGTGTGATACTTTACTGTATAGCATGAGTGAGTAGTTTTTGTTTGTTTGTGTTTCCTCACAAGGGTAGGCACAATAAGCTTTCGGCTTCAGCCTGCGCCTTTTTCGGTGTTGCCAAAATGTGTGCAAAATGAAACTGGAGTTTACATTTGTCTATGTGATGATATAAGTTTACATTGTTCTATGTGATGATATAAGTTTACATTTGTCTATGTGATGATATAAGTTTACATTGTTCTATGTGATGATATTAAGGCACCAACATGAACTATTCGTTCATTCTAAAAGGTGGTGGCGGACATGATGACGTCCTGTAAGCACCCCACCATCAGCACGGTGCGACCCGTTCTCCACATGCTGCTCAACACCACCCTGAAGACCAAGGAGGGAGACCTGAAGGAGGTGGGCATGGGATGGGCAGTGGGCACCATACTGGACTTCTAACTTCAATACCATATTTAGAAACATTCCCATACTCGATATACCATTTTCGATACCACACAACCATGACGATTTTACTGCAAAAATGTTTATTTTTATTTAACGAAAAATACAGAACTTCTTGAGGTAGATGATAGTGCACTTTTTAAAAGGCCTGCTCTTTGATGTTTTCACATTCTTAAAGGGGCACTCCACCACTTTTCAACCTATGTTCATATAATTGGTCCTCACTTAAATTATTATTATTTTTTTTCTCAGAGGAGGGCTGTGGGCAGGTCAGAAACCCATCGTCTTGTGACATCATCGATTGCCAATCCAGCTTATAGAAACTGAAGGCTTTCTATTCCTGAAAAGTTGCAATTTTAAAGTGGAAGCCATTGTTCCCGCGATAATAAAAATCTAAATATTTGTTTCAAAAATATTGATTAAATATCTTTTTTGGGAAAATGATGATGTCACAAGACGATGGATTCTGAACTTCCCACAGCTCTCCTAGGAGACTTGGACTGAGTAGAAAAAAATTGTGATATTTTATCATGAACATTAGTGAGGACCTATTATATGAAGACAGGTTGAAAAGTGGTGAACTACTCCTTTAAGTACAAATAGGCCTTTAAAATAACTAGGAATAAGCCAACGTAGGAAGGATAAACAAGAGAGGTAAAAACTGAGTATCGATAGTATCTATACAATGGAAAAGTGGTCCCATCCTAATTTACAGTACACTTTAAGACAGAATAAGACATAATAAAGCCATAATAAGAAATAATGTGTTGGTAATTAGAACTAATATGTTTTATTAGACAGAAACAAAGACAGAATAGCAGAAAGAGCAAATACATTCTCTGTCACCGGCACCTGTCGACCGGCAGTTCGACCGTCAGTCGTGCTGCATCGCCCGGCGATAGGATCGGCGGCTGCTGGACGGAACTGTAGGTAGGACCGGCATCGCTGGTAACTGCCACGGCAGCCACCACCGCACGGACCGGCAGTTTACCGCGAGGGGACCTGCCGGTCCGTGCGGCCGCTGCCGCTCCTACTGCCGGGACTGCCGGTTGAACTGCCAGTCCTATCGCCGGTGATGCAGTGCGACTGCCGTTCGAACTGCCGGTCGTGCGGCGGCAGGTGCCAGAGAATGTATTCGCTCTTTCTGCTATTCTGTCTTTGTTTCTGTCTAATAAAACATAGTAGTTCTAATTACCAACACATTATTTCTTATTATGGCTTTATTCTGTCTTATTCTGTCTTAAAGTGTACTGTAAATTAGGATGGGACCGGAAAAGTCATATTGAAAATAGATACTATATTCAAAACCGATACTTGAGTCGATGATAAATGTATATTTTCGACAACACTAGGTGGGCATGGCCAAGGAGGTGCTGGCCAAGGCGCTGGCCGACGCCTACTCTCAGACGCCGGAGATCTCGGCCTTCCTCAACGTGGCGGCGTTCCTGGACCCGCGCTACAAGCGGCTGCCCTTCCTGTCGCCCCAGGAGCGCGCCCGCGTGGAGGGGCACGTGGTGGAGGAGGCCAAGGCCATCCTGGAGAAGCAGGCCTCCGAGCAGCCGACGTCGTCGTGCCCCGACGACTTCTCGCTGTCGTCCGACGAGCCGCCCAGCAAGAAGCAGGCGGGGGGAGAACACGCCGGCGGCGCCAACGCCGCCCCGGACAACCCGCTGGCCGCCATCTTCTGCCAGTCGGACTCTGACCAGAGCCAGGCGGAGCTTCACGCCCAGGTAAGGGGTTTAACGATATAGGAACTGCATCGAAATATCGCTTTTCATTTAAATTATTTTTTATTATATATATATTTTATATATTATATTATATATTGAAATAGTTGTGGGCGATATGGTGATAATTATCGTTGAGACAATACAATGTCCTGTTCAATTGTTAATACAGGGATTCATTGCAGAATTCAATTTAAGCCTGCTTTTTTGTCTAAATCAGTAGTTCTCAAACTTTACAATGTCAAGGTCTCCACTTAACTCTGACAGTGTACAAATGAAACCACATGGACCCTTACGGGTCCATGTGGTTTCATTTGTACGCTGTCAGAGTTACATACTTGTAAAGTTCAATTTAGACCTCCCAAAAGGAACCCAGAGAGTCTAGTTTTTGTCAAGTAAATTGAAAAATAACCATAAAAACAATGTGAAAAAAGAATCGTGATAAAATCGTGTATCGTGATACAGCTTGGGAAAATATTGTGATATTGTATTTTTCCATATCGCCCACCCCTATATCGAAATGAAAACGGCTAAAATCGAATCGTATTGTTTGATTGAATTTGTATCTTATCGAATCGGCAGCGCAAATAAATCGATAGCATCGATACTACCTACTTGTGCATTGTATTTAACGTTTTTAAGAAGATTTTAAAAGGAGGGGTTTAATTACCTTTCCTTTCCATACAGCTACTCTTGGTCTATCGATAAATGTGTGTAATCTCTGTGTTCATGTCAAGGTGCAGGTTTGTCCAGATGTTGTAATATTCTATCCATGTATTTGCCAGATAATCACAATGTTTACTTATTTATATCCATAATAATACAGTACATGTTTCCCTTAAAAACCTGCACTATCCACACCTTTCACACAGATTTTATGTCTTTGCTAAATAATTACTATATGGATTTTAAATCATTGAATCGAATCGTATCGAATCTCCATGAATGAACCAATATCATCCATGTATTGTGATGTGTATCGTATCGCTGTTAAAACGTATGGTTACGCCTCTACTACGCCCCCAGGTGGTGGAGGAGCTCAGCAACTACAAGTCCCAGAGGATCCTGGGGCTCAACGAGGACCCCCTGCTGTGGTGGTCCAACCACGCAGCACTCTTCCCCACACTGCCCAAGGTGATTCCATACGCAACAACATTTCCATAGGCGCGAGGCACATTGAAACGGAAAGGGCGTGACCCCCATACTAATCATATTTTAACTGGGGACCCCCCCCCCACCCTGACGAGCACTAAGAGTTGAGGTGAAAATAGCAGATCTATAGCATGTAGATCGGCTATTTAAAAAATTTCTGACCTCTAATATTTGACAGTTTGAACAATGTTTAATTTGTCATTTTAGAGGTATTACAAAGTCCTTAAAGTCACTTTAGAAACGTGCAGATATCCTTATCAACTTGGGGAATGTTGAGTGAGAAAACAGTGTTTCACATTAAGTTAATCATCTGGGATATATTCAAAGATTTGCACACATTTTCACGACTTTTTCAAAAATAGCAGATCTACAAGCTCGCAGCGCGGCACTCGGTGCCGCGCTGTGAGCTTGTATATCTGCTATTTTTCACAAGCTAAAGCATTCAATAATTCTAGGCCTAAATGGGTTAAATCAAAGAGATGCATATATATTTATTAGGGCTGGGATGCGATTACATTTTTTAATCTAATTAATTACAGGCTCTGTGATTAATTAATCGCAATTAATCGCACATCGATATTTGACCTGAGATACATTTTTTTTCAAGTAAAACACATTTTGTTGTACGAGGGAATCAACGAGTGAGTTTTTTAAATCTAAATTTCGCATCCACTGGGCCAAGCAAAGCGCTCTGATCGGCTACTTCTCCCTTTGCGTTTGTTGTCTCTTCTTGGTTGGTGCATCGCTATGATCGGTATGCCCGAAACTGAAGGTTCTGTGGTGCAAAAACTAAGTGCGATTAAAATGCGTTCATTTTTTTAATCGTGTTAATTTTCTGTAATTAATTAATCGCAATTAATCAGTTAAAGTCCCAGCCCTAATATTTATACATATGGTAATCTTCCCCCCACTGTCCAAGGTGCTGCAGAAGTACTGGTGCGTTCCTGCCACGGTGGCGCCCTGCCACCGGCTGTTCGGCGCCTCGGGGGGCTCGGTGCTGTGCGGGAAGAGGAACCGTCTGGCACCGGCGCTGGTGGACCAGCAGGTGTTCCTGTACGAGAACTCACGCAGCCTCCACGAGCCGGACGGGACCGCCGAGGACCACCTGGAGGACGGAGCCGTGTGGGACGCATGCGGCGGCTACGCCCTGGGACCGCCACTGGAGTGAGCGGGGGACGTCAGTGTTGCCACTCTGACTCGACTGGTGCGGTGTCCCTTAGATCAACATGTATTCATTCGAGGATGGATTGCACACAGTGGCAAGAGTTGTTTTTTCTTTCTTTATTATTTACATGGGTGAGAAACAAACGTTATATATCAGCCTCCTTCAGTGTATCTCCAGATAGTGTATCTCCAGCTACACTGAAGAAGGCTGATAGCCGAAACGTTTGTTTCTCACCCATGTAAATAATAGGGATGTTCCTAGCGACTAATTTCACTGACGTGTACACGACAATTTTGTAAACGAATAATCGACTAGTCGAAAATTAATTGTTATTTTTTTTTTTTTTTGTAATTTCACACAGAAAATAGCCAAAACTGAGCACTTCGATCTATTAGGGCAAACCTTGTTTGAAAAAAGTATCAAGAGTATATAAAAGCCTTTTAAAATGTTATATAATATTGAAATCTTGCTCAAATTAATCAATTACGTCATTGCGTGAATCTGGGTCAGATCAATAATTAGCGCATCAGTCTCAGCTTGGTCGCTACAACAGCTGATGTCTGTCTGACTGGAGTCGCTATAGTAACTGAGCAACAGCTCGGTTCTCTTCAAAGTTAGCTACATAATGGTATTCCATACTCAGCCAATGTATGATTAAGCATTCTCCTTGGCTTGTTCTCACCTCAAAATATGGATTAATTCATGGACCGGATCACAGATGCAGCGTGCAGGCGAGTGATTCACATCCAGTATCTTTAAGATACACGTCGCTTAATTGCCATTAATTTACTTGCGCAGCGGACAGCCTGCCTGGTGTGTGGAGCTGCGTGCAGCCATGCACACTCACTGCAGGTCAGCGCGACCACTGCAGCGCGCAACAGTCAGTCAGACTGTGACACAGACAGTCATGCTCCGCAAATCAACCAAGGGATTGCTTAATTTGCTTGTTAAAAAGTAACATTTTATTAAGACAAGACAGTAATATGGGCGCAGAGTTTAAATGTTTAATAAAGTTAATATCTCAATAATTAAAAATATATTTAATAGAATAATCGAATTGTATTTTCAAAACGAATAGTGGTTTACAAACCGTGTACTCGGATAACCGAATACACGCGCACATCCCTAGTAAATAAGAAAGAAAGAAAAAACAACTCTTGCCACTGTGTGCGATCCATCCTCCAATGAATAAGTGTTGCCAGATGGGAAATGTTGAATTATTGTACCGGACTCGGAGGCTTCAAATGATCGTATAACACTGCTGTCTACGAGGGAAGAGGACCTCCCAGTCACGTGATACCCCGTTGCATTTTGGGAAATGGATTGTTTCTGTTTACAGGCGGGTGCCTCGTTTACTGTAAGCCCCCCCCCCCCCCCCCCCCCCCCCCCGTGATGCGTCGAACGCTCCGAGGGCACACAGAGACATCTTCTAAGTCGGTGGTTTTCAAACGCCAAATGCCAAGGACCCCCTCAAAATGATATGCATTTGGCCGCAGACATCACCATCTGAAAATGTTTTCAGCCAGGGACCCCCAGAAGATTTGTGTGACCAATGACAGGGAGCAGTTGGTCTGTAAGCCATAAGATGGTTATGAAGATATGGTTCTTGCCTCAGCAGGCCTAGAGATATTATATGTAATCTTTTTGAAAGATTAACGAAACATTGTTTTCTCACTCAACAGTAAACAAACCAACATACAGTTTAAGTGTATAGAGGGTATCTGCACATTTCTAAAGTGACAATTTAAGGACTTTTTAATACCTCTAACATGACAAATTAAACATTGGCCAAATTGTCAAATATTAAAGCCAGAAATTTTGAAAATAGCAGATCTACATGCGGCATTGTGAGCATGTAGATCTGCTATTTTCACAATAGAACCGTGTTATACAAAATATAATGCCTCAACTCTCATCAGCTGACTCACCAAGTGCTCGTCAGGGTGGGGGGTCCCCAGGTAAAATATGATTATTTCAAGGGGCCACGGCCTGAAAAGGTTGAGAACCACTGCTATTTCAATTTTGTGGGTCACGAATTCTTACGAGTAAAAAAAAATTCCTTTTTGTTTTTGGTTTCCTAACTACAAGCTCATCGTGATGTGAAACGCTCTGAGCTTGTTGATCTGCTATTCCCAATACTTTTGGCATTTTTGACATGGAAATGATTATGGTGTTTAGTAAAAAAGAAAAAAAAGTGACAGGCCTCTTGAGAAGTTTGATATGCAGGAACATTTCAACAGGTGCGAGGCACATGTAACACATACTGTATTATTACTGTTTTCATTATTAAATCAAAGAGATGCATATGTTGTAATCTCAGGATTTAAACAATGCCAGCTGTAATGCACAGGTGTCATTTGTTGTTCTTTCGTTATCGTTCTAGGCCTTCGTCCAACGCTGGTTTATGTCTGACAATGTTTAAGCTTCATCATTTCTGGCCTTTTGTTGTGTTTTCTGTAATGCAACATTTTTTCTATTTTAATTTAGATGTTATATTTTACATTTCTGAAGTGTGGAATGTGTGTTAGTAACCACTGTAACCACTGTAAAATGCAAACCAACAATAATATAAAGACATTACATTATTAATTGCATTTCTGTTCATTCATAATTCAGACATAATTACAGGTGTCGGTAACCACTCGATTTAATTTTTAACTTTTCCTTTTTGGTGTCTTATTGTACAAGACTAGAGTGTAGCACACAATAAATGGAGAAAATGTTCGATCTACAAGCTCACATGGCATTGAATCGTAATGCATTGCGAGCTTGTAGATTGACAATTTCTTTTAATAATTTTCTTAAATGAAATGCTCACCTTTAATGACACAGACAAAATTGTGATGCCATGGTTGGAAGTGGAAGTGCTTAAAGGCCCACTTCACCTCTGGGACAACCCTATCTTATTTTATTCTTGTTTGGGACACGATCAACACAATCCTGAGTTATTTTTTGTGTTCAATCTGTGTTTTTAGATATTTTAGTATTTCAGTGATGCATTTTGTATCATCAGTGATGCGTTTTGCATCATATGATGCAAAATGCATCACTAGTACATGCTGAAATACTAAAATATCTAAAAAAACAGATTGAACACAACAAATAACTCAGGATTGTGTTGATCGTGTCGCAAACAACAATAAAATAAGATAGGGTTGTCCCAGAGGTGAAGTGGCCCTTTAACTGTTGCATCCCTGCTGTACTTCACAGTCCATTGATGTTATTAATATTTGATTATTCTGTGTAATACTTTTTGCCCTTTTATCCGTCTGTAAAAAGTGCCCTCTCCAGACCATGAATGCAGTTTCCACTATGGTGAAAGAAATGCAAATGCCCCCTCTTTCCATGCCATACCTGAAGGCAGCGTTCAAGAAAACTGCCTTGTCCAAACTCTCCTGAACTTGAATGCAGCATCTTCTGTTGAAAGAATTGCCCTCTCTGTGTAGAAATCCATGCCGTTACGCCACATCTCCAGTATTCACTTGATTATGCTTAGTTCAGTGTGGTATCACGCACTGAAAATAGCCGACCTCCAAGCTCACAACGAGTCGCTTGGCGGTCGGCTATTTTTGATATTTTCACCAAAAGGCCCATTTTCTGCACTTCCTTGATGGGGTGAAATACTTTTATAAAACATATTGAAAGGTTTTGAAAAGTCATTGGTTGAGGCAACTTTGTTGGACAATCTCCCCTCTCTCTCTCTCTCTCTCTCTCTCTCTCTCTATCTCTCTCTCTCTCTCTCTCTCTCTCTCTCTTCACACAGCGTTGCCCGACCAAAATGGCCGTGTTGCCATAGTGACGGGCGGTGCCCGCGGCATGGGCTTTGAGACGGCGCGCCACCTGGCCAGCCTGGGCATGCATGTTGTGATAGGTAGGCTGTCTGGAACCACAACACTGACTGATACATTCATTTCTGCTATGGTATAGTTTTTTGACCCTTTAAGATTGGGATGAATCTGTGTCGCGTTTAGACTTGGAACGGCTTTAAAGGACAACTTTAGTTTTTTACAACAAGGGTTCATATTTTAGATTATAATTAAAGAATATAAAAGATGAGTGTTCAAATTATTTAATTTACTTCTTTCTATTGTTTTAGAGATTCTTATTTCAGTGGTAGGGGGCATGCGTACAAGTGGCTAAATATGTCATTTTACACAGAATAAGCCCATTCCCAAGATACAATGCAACCTTACATGGTTGGATGTGACTTATGGGGGCTAGAAGTGTTACTGTAAATAGCAATAAAGAAACTGCTGGCTTATTGTGTCTAAAAAGACATATTTAGCCACTTGTATGCATGCCCCCATGTGTACGCATGCCCCACATTTTAGCACGGTAAACGCGAAGCAAATGAAAATATTTTAACACTCACTTTTTCTTTTCTCTAAATACAATCTAAAATATGAACCCTTGTTGTAAAAAAACAAAGTTGTCCTTTAAAATTATTTTATGCTTTGGCTATTGAAAAAAAAGTATCTACAAGCTCTCAGCGCAGCACTGGGTGCCATGCTGTGAGCTGACCAGCTCGCAGCGCAGCACTGGGTGCCACGCTGTGAGCTGGTAGAGCTGCTATTTTGGAAAAACTGAACATTTGAGCAAGTCTTTGAATATATCGACCCGATTCTATTTATAAATGTCTTCTAAATCCTTCTAAATAAGTTTTTTGAAAAAAAGTATGTTTCTATGTCAGTGGTTCTCAAGCCGATCCCCGTCTGAAAATATTATATATCAGGGGCCCCCAGAAACAAATATTTGACTTAGAAAAGATTGCTTAGAAAAATATATATTCAAAGATTTGCACACATTTTCACAAACTTTCAAAAATAGCAGATCTAAGTATAAAACAATGGTTAAAGTTGTTAAAATCTAACTTCACACAGATGCTTCTAAATGCATTAATGTTTGAGGGAGTGTTCAATATTAATTCTAAAACGGCTAGTTCCATTCCTTGATTCTGATTGGCTGGTTGCTGTGGTATATGAGACTATAACCCACACCTTGAATCGGTTTATATCAAACCCAGGTGTGTTATTTCTTCCCACAGTGTTCCACAGTACACCAATTATCTGCACCTGTGTTGTTTCTGCAGCCTGGCCGGGAAATACTTTCTTGCAGAGCAGACCTTATTGTGTATTATTAGTGAAATAGAACGGTTTTAATTGGTACATGTCTATGATTTTCATGTTGCAATATTGTGACCGTTTTAGAAAAGCAATAAGCCACGCGAGGCTTGTGAGGCTTGTGGTTACACACCAGCTGCGCCTCGTGTTTCCCAACGCCTCTCAGCCGGTGTATACTACCCCGGTAACCACTCGCCTCTTGTGGCTTATTGCTTTAATATCGAACACTCAAAATGTGCCCCCCCTCCCATCCCACCCCCTCCTTTTGCTCACACCTGGCCTGAACCCTAACATAGTGCTTATGTTCTTATTCATATTAGCATTCTCATGTTTCACCTTTGTATTCCTTGCTCTCATAGTTTACAGCATCTCTCTGTTCTGCTGTAGTTTAGTCCTGTTCGCTGTGTGTCTGAGAACCACGCATCGTCTTAGACTCGTCGTGCGAGAACTAGGGATGGGTGATATGGTGATAAATATCGTTGAGACGATACAATGTCTCCACCACATGCTTCTGCAGAGATATCGCTACGTAGATTGTGATACACCGAGGGAGCCATATCAAAATCCCTGTTGAATTGCAGAGAGATTAAATTCATTAAAACGTGCTCGAAAGGGTATTGTGGTTTAAGTGGTCAGTTGCTCCCTTTTTATTTTAGTTTTTCTTACATTGTAGGTCAGGGGTCTTCAACGTTTTCAGGCCAAGGACCCCTTAGCTGAGAGAGAGATGAAGCAGGGACCCCCCACAACCTGTTCATAGATTCCATATAGTTTAATTGTTTGACAGCACAATCATCAGTGTATTTTGGATTCATGTCAATTTGTGTTTTCAGATATTTAACCACTTGAACCGTCAATACTTAATAAACTTGACCTTTCACTCTGTACTTAGTCTGCTCTTTTTCCCCCTCTACACCAAAGCTCTTTGCCGAAAATAGCCGATCTACAAGCGAGGCGTTGTGAGCTTGTTGATCGGCTATTTTTGGCTAAGGTTCCCAGAATATGGATGCTAGGGTTCAAGTGGTTAAAGAAAAAAAGAAAAAATCTATCACACAAAGATTTATAGCGCCCCCTGTAGTAACTTTGAGGACCCCCTAGGGGTCCCGGACCCCCTGTTGAAGACCCCTGTTGTAGGTGGTTGTACTGTTAAGTAACTTGAACAATAACCATAAAAACCAACATGAAAAAGAATTGTGATAAGATGTTGGATCACAATACAGCTTGAAAAAGAATTGTGATATGATATTTTTCCATATCGCCCACCCCTAGCGTTAACATACCGTACATACTCGGCTAATGAACGCTGATTATGATTGAACTATTTGTCCCAATCTGTTGCTTCTTGAGTTCTGAAGTGAAACAGAAAATAATTGACTCACAAAACGCAACCTTTCTAACATAATGAAACTCCTTGCTTTTCAGTTGAATTGTAAAATGTCCAGACTCCAATCATTGTAACATTGTTAACCATAACGGTGTCTGAATTAGGGATGCGGTATCGGTACTCGTGGTATCGGTACTTGCCCCGATACCGGCCTATTTTGTGGTCTCGGTACTCGTCCGATACTGCTCACAAAGTGCCCGAGTACCCTATGTGTTGCGCCACTTCGCCTTTCTCTCTCTCTCTTAAAGTATCAAAAGTAAAAATACAAAATGTGAGCATAGCAGATCTAGAAGATCATGCACAGTACAGGAATATCCATGGGCTAAAAAAAAAAGTGAAATGTGTGGCAGTTGTGCCATGTTCTGGGAAAGCAATGTATACATTGCTTTCCCAGAACATGGCACAAAATGAAGTACTCGTACTTGTACTCGGTGTGTTCAGGCTCTCTCCATCTCTCTAGCTCATACATGGGCAACTGGCGGCCCGGGGGCCACATGCGGCCCTCACCCTCACTTAATGCGGCCCGCAGGTTAATGTTGGAATACTGATATATTATTGATTTCAGCTGTTACAATTCCAAACATGCAAACATGACCCGCTTTCATTATCTCTATTAGTAGCTTAATTTGATGTCTAATGTATTTGTATTTAAGTTCATAAAATTAACATAACTAAATGCATTTGCAATTAAAAATAAAATCTGTATTCCAATTAAAAAATATTTAATTTAATTTTTGCTTCTTATGTGTGACATAGGGAGTAGGGCAATAATTTATGCAGAGTTCCTGCTATATGCATTGTGGCCCTCTAGAGTGAGTGTAGAAATATAGTGGCCCTCTCCATCATCAAAGTTGCCCACCCCTGCTCTAGCTCTTCACTAAACAGAAGATACATTTTCACTTTATCCAACCAGGAGATTTCGGGTGAATAGTTGTGTATAACAGACGCATTTCAGTGCCTCTCACCCATATGCCGTGTTACTTCCATTTTCATAGTTTATCCATCCGATATCCTGTATTTGTTCTACCAGAAATTTGTTTTCTTTTTACTAAAGAGCTGGACCCTGTTACTGAACAAACACTCTGTAATATTAATATTGGACTATAGAACTATTTAACACTTATTTTCACAAACAATATCACATGCAGCACCTTTTTAATAATTTATGTTCACCCAGGAGTCTTCACATAATCGTTGAAGTTGAAACCGGCACATATAGTTGATTCATTCACATGAGGATAATCACCGATTATTAGGTTTCCTACTTTTCCTGTCAGTCGATCAATCACATAATCCAGTGGTTCTCAATCTTTTCAAGCCGTGACCCCCAAAATTTGAACTGGGGACCCCAACAAAATAATCATATTTGAACGGGGGACCCTCCAGTGCCCCACCCTGACAAGCACTTTTTTTATTTTTATTGTTTTATTGACAAAACATCACAATACGGTACATACAAATAGAACAGGACAAAAAGCAGTCACATTACATTTATAAAATTAAGGAATACAAAAAAGAAAAAATAAGGTAATATATTCATCACAGATTCTTCTGGTTTTCACAGCCTTAGTGTTACTACAATGTTTTAAGGTATCTACAGGGTTCCCACGGTCATGAAATTCCTGGAAATATTTTTAAATTAGAAAAAAAAAATTCCAGTACTGAAAAAGTTTTGGAATTGATCAAGGGTCCTGGAAGGTCCTGGAAAAAATAGCTGTGCATTGTCTTTGGTTATTGATTTTGTTAATAGCTCTGAAACGACAAATGAAACATTGGCCAAATTGTCAAATATTAGAGGCAGAAATTGTGCAAATAGCAGATCTACATGCTCACAACGCCTCGCGTTAAACAAAATTCCTCAACTCTTAGTGCCGGGGTCCCCAGTTAAAATATGATTATTTCGGGGGTCACGGCCCGAAAAGTTTGAGAACCACTGTCTTTGGGCATTGCGCATAGGAGTAAGCGACTCGTTATTGAGCTGAATCGTCCTGGAAATCGGGTTAAATATTCTGGAAATGAATTGGTAAAAATGTGTGGGAACCCTGTATCTAAGTATGACAAGCCCATGTCAGCAAGGGGGGGAAGACCACAGCCAGCCCCATGGCCTCCCCTAAGTAACACGAAATCTGGTGAAATAAAATGTCGTCAACCAATCATCAAGGACGATGATACACGAAAGAAGAATAGTAGGGCTTTAAAAACAACAATATTTAAGCACTTGTTGGAGGCGTTCCATTTAGTTTGACACGGTTGTTCCACATATAAATACTGTGAAATAATATCGCAAGACGAGGCGTTGCGAGCTTGTTGATCAGCTATTTAGTTTTCGCTTCTTTTGTTTTTCGATTTGACAATTTGGCCAATGTTTGACCAGTTTTTATTGTAAAGTTTGTCGATTACTTTTGATGCAGTAATTGGCCTTATTTTAATTATTTAAATTGTCACTCACTGTCATCTTGCCCCCCCCCCCCTCCCTCCGAATCATGAGGGGGACCCCTGGGGGTCCTGCCTCTCAGCTTGAGAACCACTGATCATTAATTCACCCTTTGTTAGCCTCCTGGTTGGTCCCTGACTGACCAACCAGCAGGCTCTATCTGCCTTGTCCCGCCCTGGTTCCGCCTTTTTTATGTTGAATTAGCTAAAACATAATTTATGGAGAAATAAAAACATTTAGAAACATGCTGATTCACTATGCTGCCACTGAGCAGCTCCATTTGACTGAAACCAAGTTTGAAATTAGAATTGAGCACACAGAATAACAATATGAAGCAACTGAATTAACATGGCAGTGGATGGAGTGTCCCACTGAATGTCCCACCAAGACACCAAGCAACCAATGGGTGTGGAGAGGGGCAGGACAACGGGCGGGACTTGACAAAGGGTGAATTGATTGCTTGCCGTTTACATCCTATACTGCTTCAAACATGAATACAATGAGCGTTAGCGTTGTGATTGGTGGAGAGGGGGTTTGATTGGCGGCGGGGGGGCTGAACCCAGGCTGTGTGGTCTTCATCACGTCTAGCAGGGAACGAGGAAGAGGAGGGACGGGCCGCCGTGAGGAAGATCCACCAGGAAGGAACCCAGCAGGGGGAAGGTAACCATGACAACCTGCTGTCACTTTCACTCCACGCTCACTCTGTATTAAAGGGATAGTTCACCCAAAACCTTTTCAGTCAGTTACTACCCTCATGGAGACTTGAGTTTTTGAGTTGTTGTTTTTTTTTCCGCATTCCTAAGACAAAAATGTGTTTATAGTAAATGTACCTCCCCATTGATTCCGGATGGAATCAATGGATTCCACAATCATTCTGGAGCGTTGTGAGCTTGTAGATCTGCTATTTTTGGCTAAAGTTATCAGAATAAGGACACTAGGGTTCAAGTGGTTAATATATTAAAAAAAGTTTCTATCACACAAAGATTTGGAGGACCCCCTGTAGTAACGCTGAGGACCCCCTGTTGAAGACCCCTCATCCCATTCATTTAGTTTGTGACATAACCTTGAAACCATTAAAACCAAGGCGCTTTACAATGATCGTGTATTACACTGAAAATGGGGGTAAATTTACTGTTACTCACCACATTGAACCTCCATGGTGTGAGTAATCAATAGAATCTTTTTCAAAAATAGCGTATTTTTCTATGGATTACTCTCCCCATTGAATTATTGGATATTTTTTAAATTAATGTTGCATTCCGAAACCAATAAATTGATGACCAGCAGTGGTTCCCTATGGAGACACAAAGAAGTTAATTAATGGAGATGTAAACTGTTCTCAAATCAGTGACAGTGATATCATTTTTTTTGTCTTGTTGTTTCCCAGCTGAGTTCATGTTCCTGGACTTGGCCTCCCAGAAATCCATCAGACAGTTTGCCCAGAAGTTCAAAGACAGAGGCCTGCCTCTCCACGTCCTGGTCAACAACGGTAAGCTTATTTTAACAGCTATATACTGTAGCACAGGGGGTCTTCAATGTTTTCAGGCCAAGGACCCCTCAGTTGAGAGAGAGATGAAGCAGGGACCCCCAGATTCCATAATGCGGTAGTTTCATTGTTTGACATCACAATCATCAGTGCATTTTGGATTCATGTAAATTTGTGTTTCCAGATATTTAACCACTTGAACCGTCAATACTTAATAAACTTGACCTTTCACTCTGTACTTAGTCTGCTCTTTTTCCCCTCTACACCAAACCACTTTGCCGAAAATAGGCGATCTACAAGCTCACAACGCCTCGCACTGCGAGGCGTTGTGAGCTTGTAGATCTGCTATTTTGTCTTAGTTTCTCAGAATATTAAAGTTAGGGTGCAAGTGGTTAACTCACTGAACGCCATAAACGTCTTATACGTCTTTGGACCTCGGTGCCATAAACGTCTTTTACGTCTTTTTAATTAATCAAAAGTTTTATCATTTTTTCATAATTGTAATTTCAAAAAAATCGCTCTAGAAGTTGGCCATATGCCTCCGTGACCTGAGCGATACGGCCGATTTGACTGTAGCACCAGTGTAACACAGTCCGGCGGAAAATCGGTATAGCCGAAGATTGGTTCCGGCCGTTTAAATGTTATCTAAAACGTTCGTTTATACACTTTCCCGTGCATCCCTGACGAACTATAAGTACTCAAAAAACGCAGAAAATTCTCAGGATTCCAGCGGTGCCATCCATTCTTCTCTACCTATCCTTGATCGCGATCGCCAGGGTTCCGAAGTGTGTTAGCATGCTAGCTAAAAGGCCTGGCCAAAATGTAAACAACAGGCCCAAACCAAAAAAAAGATGGACGTCTTCTTCCTTCTTCTGTTAGTTGATCAGATAGTAGGAGACCACCCTCTGGTGGTTTTCAAATGGTATTGCACTCCAGATTGCACACAGGGCCCATCACAGCACACACATATGATGATGATCAAGACATCTTACACATGTTCTATTGAAGCCCAAATCTAATGATAGGATATATATATATAAATATACATGTTTTCCTTTGTAAGAGGGGTAGTGTGGCTTTCGATAGAAGCATAGATTTATATATGTAATTTAAGTACAAAATATGATTTTGGCCCCCATAAAAAGGCAAAATTAAGCAAAATGGCTGGCACCAGTTTTGTAGATTTTGAATAAAGGGTGGCATTCACTGAGTTAATATGAAAAAGGAGAAAAAAGGTTTCTATCACACAAAGATTTGAAGCACCCCCTGTAGTATCTCTGAGGACCCCCTAGGGGTCCCGGACCCTTTGTTGAAGACCCCTGATATAGCATATTCTGTCCCACAAAATGATAAAGTTACATGTTTAACCAACAACAATCGTCCTTCTGTAAATGTACTCAGGGGGGGGTCCCTGCTTGACTATATTAAGATGTATAGGACAGACAAAGAGTTTCATTTGCCAAGTAACCAAAGGCAAACTGCCAGTCAAAGCGAAGACTGGCCAATCACAGCCCCCCCAGAAGCTCAACATGTCTCCCCACTTCTCCGCTCCCTCCACTGGCTCCCGGTTGGTGGCCCGCACTGAAAAGGATGAATACTCGTTCAATGCATTTTATATACTGTAGTGTAGACAATACCCTTGTGGACTTTGGGTTAAAGGTTCTCCACACAAAACCTGCACCACTTTTGTCACCACAGCCAGAAAATGTTATATAAAAGTGAATAACAAAAACACAAACATCTTGTGCTGCTTGTAAAATTTGCTACCGGTATATTGATTTTGACAACATAAAATATTTCTCGAATGTCATAAATACATCTACTTAACACCTGAAACAAGTATTGTCTTAGTATTCTCATATGTGAATTTAGCTATATGAAATATAGCAAATTTGTCGAAGAAAACACCTCAATCAATGTATGTGATTGGCACCCAGCAAAATGAAACATGCACATAGTTAATTTAGCTTAACGCTCATGTCTCATACATGTCTCTGTGTGTGTATGTGTGTGTGTGTGTGTGTGTGTGTGTGTGTGTGTGTGTGCGTGTGCGCGTGCTTGTGTGTGTGTGTGTGTGTGTGTGTGTGTGTCTGTGTGCGTACGTGCGCGTGTGCATGTGCATGTGCGTGTGCATGCAGCCGGTGTGATGCTGGTCCCAGAGCGCCACACGGTGGACGGTCTGGAGCTGCAGTTTGGTCTGAACTACCTGGGTCACTTCCTGCTGACCGCACTGCTGCTGGACGGCCTGAAGGGGGCGGGGCGGCGGGGCCGCTGCGCCCGCGTGGTCACCATGTCCTCCGCCACGCACTACGGAGCTACGCTCAACATGGACGACCTGATGAGCAGGTAAGAGCCATGTGGGCAATATGGAAAAATACAACATCACACTGGCCGGGTTTCCCAAAGCGATTTTAGCCCATCGTAGCTCACGCATGGTCGTAGAGACCAAGCCCCGACCGTCATGTTCCCGTGTTCATATGGGTTCAGGCAGAGTGACTTATTTATCCCCCTATAACTACACCAACATTCAGATTTCACAAAGTGCTTAATAAGGTCTCACACCTGTCTAAATACGGTACGGCTTTCTATAATTACCCGAATCCTCCGTGTTCTTTACTAAGAAGCCTTTTTATCCGATCGCTGTCTGTTTATCTCAATGGGGTTGGTGCGCATGGGAAACGCCAGGAAATACATGGGAAAACAGAACGCGATTGGGTAAAAAGGCTTCTTATTAAAGAACACGGAGGATACAGGTAATTATAGAACGCTGTACCGTATTTAGACAGGAGTGAGACTTTATTAAGCACTTTGTGAAATCTGAATGATGGTGTAGTTGTAGGAGGATAAATAAGTCGCTCTGCCCAAACCCATGTTAACATGGGAACATGACGGTCGGGGCTTGGTCTCTACGACCATGCGTGAGCTACGATGGGCTAAAATCGCTTTGAGAAACTGGGCCACTATTCTTCCTGTATCACGATACAGGATCTTATCACGATTCTGTTTCATGTTAGTTTTTATGGTTATTTTTCAAGTTACTTAACAGTACAACCGCCTACAGTACAAGGTAACAAAAACTAAAGGAAGAAGGAGTAACAGACCATTTAGTCCAGTGGTCCTCAATGTGGGGTCCAGGGACTCTCTGGGTTCCTTTTGGGGGGGTCTAAATTTGACCCTTACAAGTATGTAACTCTGATAGTATACAAATTAAACCAAATGGACCCTTACGAGTCCATTTGGTTTCATTTGTACACTGTCAGAGTTAAGGGGAGACCTTGACATTTTAGAGTTGAGGAACTACTGATTTAGACTAAAAGTAAGCCATTTACCATGAGAGGGAGTGGGTTGTTGGCTGATTTACCACTGTTTCAGGGTTGTGGCACGAGGTGAAGCCGACAGAGAATATACATTAGCAGAATATCTGAGCACGGTAAATTACCCAAAACTCAGGAAAGCCTTGACTAGGTACAGACTCAGCGAACACAGCCTTGCAATAGAGAAAGGCTGCCACAGACATACCCCGCTCCCAAGGGAAGATAGACTATGCACCCACTATACCAAGACATCAGAGACACATACTTCACACCCGAAGTGAGTTTGAAAACATGACCAATGACGAAAAACTCCCATACCTACTGGGAGAAATACAACAATGTGCGAAACACAGCAGCAAGATGTGTGAACTGTTGTGATAAAAGAAGGCTAGAGAATGGAATACAAGTTACAACCCTAAGCACTACAAACCATTGAGAGGCACACCAGACCTACTGCACATACAGTATAAACAGAGCTGCTACCTTTAAACACGTTTTAAATTTGATGCTTTTTTTTCTTCATGTGTATGCTATTGAAATTGTGTCGAGAAAAAAGAAATGCTGAAATCTGCTCCAACTGTATATATGTTCCCCATTTTCAACTGTTTTTATTATGTTTTGAAACTTGCTTTGGCAATGTAAACGTATGTTTTCTCATGCCAATAAAGCTCCTTTGAATTGAATTGAATTGAATAATCAATCAGTCAATCAAGTCCATTATCCATTGCCCTACTTTTTTTAACCAAAGTACTTCTCCCTGTGTCCTGTAGGAGGTGCTACAGTGCACACGGTGCCTACTCCCAGAGCAAGCTGGCGCTGGTTCTGTTCACCTACCGTCTGCAGGAGCGTCTGACGGCGGGGGGCTGGCCGGTGACCGCCAACGCCGTGGACCCCGGCATGGTGGACACCGCGCTGTACGACAACCTCTGCAGCCCCGCGCAGGCCGCCAAGACCCCCGTAGCCAAGCTGCTGTTCAGGGTAGGAGCAGTACAGTACATGTAGGGCTGGGAGATATGGAAAAAATACAATATCACAATACTTTTCCAAGCTGTATCACAATACACAATCTTATCATGATTGTTTTTCATGTTGTTTGTATGGTTATTTTTCAAGTTACTTAAGTACAACCACCTACAAGGTGACAAAAACTAAAAGAAAAAGGAGTAACAGACCATTTAGACCAGTGGTCCTCAACGTGGGGTCCAGGGACTCTCTGGGGTCCTTTTGGGAGGTCTAAATTGATTGATGAGTAATAGTACTCTTTCCAAAAATAGATAGGCCTACGTATTCGAGTCATATTTCTTGTTCTTGACCCTATATTCCTGCCCGGTATTAATGCAAATTCGATTACGATTACTCAATTAGTTGGCAACTAATTTAATAATCGATTTGATTACGATTAATCGCTGCACCCCTAAAATGCACCACTTACCATTTTTACCATTTCATACAACGGCGTCGTTCTTTACGTGTGCTTCCCCCCCCCCACAGACGCCAGCAGAGGGCGCCTCCACGGCCATCTACGCGGCGGCGGCGCCCGCCCTGGAGGGCGTGGGCGGAGTCTACCTGTACAACGGCAGGAGGGCGGAGTCGGCCCGCCTCACGTACGACGCCCAGCTGCAGGAGGAGCTGTGGAGACGCAGCTGCTCGCTGGTGGGACTGACGGAGGACTGAGGTAACAGGCTCCCACCGTCAGGAAAACATAGATAGATAGATAGATACCTATCCCAAGGGGGGAAATCAGTTGCCCAGAGGCAGCACAGCAGTTTAAGGTTATTTACAAAGTTACAGAGAAGTAAGAAAAAGATAAAAGAAAAACAAGAACAGAGTACAGTAAAGAGCAAGGTACATCAAGAGAGGGAACGAATTATATATATATATATATATATATATATATATATATATATATTTATTTATTTATTTATATATATATATATATATATATATATATATATATATATATATATTTATATATATATATATATATATAAAGTTTCCATACATACATAAAGTGTCCTTAGGCACAACTATCAATATAGTACAGTGCCCCCAAATCAAAGTGACCATAACAGTCAATGCTAATTAGTGCAACAAGTATCTCACCATCAAGCAAAAATACTCAAAACTACTAACACAACCTAATAGTGCAGCGTGTCCAAAGGTCAGTGCGATATAAGAACAAGTAGAAAAAAGAAATAAACAAGAAAGGGTGATGCAGCAAGACGCACAAGAGCACCCTCCCTGGAAGGTCCTTAGAGGACAGAGTCAGTGCAACTAAAGTTCCAGTATGAAAGGCTACCGTCGTCCTAGGTTAGGAAGGTAGTCCTCTTCAAAAACAGCTTTCTAGGCCTGAAAATGTCGGAGTTAATTCAACTTTTTGGGGAACAATAGCAACAACAGCATCAAAGTAACAGATCTAACCCAGGGGTCTTCAACAGGGGGTCTGGGAAAAATAGCAGACCTACAAGCTCACAACGCCTCGCACTGCGAGGCGTTGTGACCTTGTAGATCGGCCATTTTTGGCAAAGTGGTTTGGTGTAGAGGGGAAAAAGAGCAGACTAAGTACAGAGTGAAAGGTCAAGTTTATTAAGTATTGACGGTTCAAGTGGTTAAATATCTGAAAACACAAATTGACATGAATCCAAAATACACTGATGATTGTGCTGTCAAACAATGAAACTATATGTAATCTATGAGCAGGTTGTGGGGGTCCCTGCTTCATCTCTCTCTCAACTAAGGGGTCCTTGGGCTGAACATTTTGAAGACCCCTGGAAAGCATCCGTGCCATTGTAGATTCTGGCGTCTGCTATTCAAAAATAGCAGATCTACAAGCCTGTACATCTGTGTTCGAAAGATTTTGAATAATTCTGAGGACTCCCTGGCAATGTTTTGAGACACCAGTGCCAAAAATGCTGCCAAATGCATATCATTCTGAAATACTGAAAAGTAATACTGAAGGCATTTGTGGAATGGGCCTCAGGTCTTAGTGGGTTCAAATGGAACCCTGTGTGTTTTTCAGTGCTTCAAAAAAAAAACCTCACCTCACCAGCAGGTCTTGCAGCTCGCAGACAGACCGTCCATCATGGTACCCTGTACAAGAACCCAGAACGTCCATCATGGTACCCTGTACAAGAACCCAGACCGTCCATCATGGTACCCTGTACAAGAACCCAGACCGTCCTTCATGGTACCCTGTACAAGAACCCAGACCGTCCTTCATGGTACCCTGTACTGTACAAGAACCCAGACCGTCCTTCATGGTACCCTGTACAAGAACCCAGACCGTCCTTCATGGTACCCTGTACAAGAACCCAGAACGTCCTTCATGGTACCCTGTACTGTACAAGAACCCAGACCGTCCATCATGGTACCCTGTACAAGAACCCAGAACGTCCTTCATGGTACCCTGTACTGTACAAGAACCCAGACCGTCCATCATGGTACCCTGTACAAGAACCCAGAACGTCCTTCATGGTACCCTGTACTGTACAAGAACCCAGACCGTCCTTCATGGTACCCTGTACAAGAACCCAGACCGTCCATCATGGTACCCTGTACAAGAACCCAGAACGTCCATCATGGTACCCTGTACTGTACAAGAACCCAGACCATCCTTCATGGTACCCTGTACAAGAACCCAGACCGTCCTTCATGGTACCCTGTACAAGAACCCAGAACGTCCTTCATGGTACCCTGTACTGTACAAGAACCCAGACCGTCCATCATGGTACCCTGTACAAGAACCCAGAACGTCCTTCATGGTACCCTGTACTGTACAAGAACCCAGACCGTCCATCATGGTACCCTGTACAAGAACCCAGAACGTCCTTCATGGTACCCTGTACTGTACAAGAACCCAGACCGTCCATCATGGTACCCTGTACAAGAACCCAGAACGTCCTTCATGGTACCCTGTACTGTACAAGAACCCAGACCGTCCATCATGGTACCCTGTACAAGAACCCAGACCGTCCTTCATGGTACCCTGTACTGTACAAGAACCCAGACCGTCCATCATGGTACCCTGTACAAGAACCCAGACCGTCCATCATGGTACCCTGTACTGTACAAGAACCCAGACCGTCCATCATGGTACCCTGTACTGTACAAGAACCCAGACCGTCCATCATGGTACCCTGTACAAGAACCCAGACCGTCCTTCATGGTACCCTGTACTGTACAAGAACCCAGACCGTCCATCATGGTACCCTGTACAAGAACCCAGACCGTCCTTCATGGTACCCTGTACTGTACAAGAACCCAGACCGTCCATCATGGTACCCTGTACAAGAACCCAGACCGTCCTTCATGGTACCCTGTACTGTACAAGAACCCAGACCGTCCATCATGGTACCCTGTACAAGAACCCAGACCGTCCTTCATGGTACCCTGTACTGTACAAGAACCCAGACCGTCCATCATGGTACCCTGTACAAGAACCCAGACCGTCCTTCATGGTACCCTGTACTGTACAAGAACCCAGACCGTCCATCATGGTACCCTGTACAAGAACCCAGACCGTCTCTCAGCTTACTGACCTTGACCACCAACCTGTCCGTACATGGACACATGTGTCCGTGGCACATTCTAGATTTTAGGTTTAACACAATGTTAATAATGTTATAATGTGTTATTATCATAAGACCATCATAAGATGCGAGTAATAATAACCGTGGACAATCTGAGCACATATCCATGTGGCCTTTACAGAGCCTCTTGTCTTGTAGAACCTTGAGTTGTATGTACTACATGCTACATGGGTGTACATGTATGTCCACGGCATTGAATCAGGGGTTGGTTGTCTTTGCATTCATGTGCATTCTTTAAAGGGATCCCTGGCTAATACGACAAATATGCCTTGATACATTATAATTGTCCTCTATAAATACAATCATTTATTGGCTGATGCTTAGGAAACAGTGCCTTCATCAGGGTGATCTGACAGGGTGTCCTTGCTGTCAGATCACCTGTCCGTGTCCTTGCCAGTGAGACAATGTGTTCCCTTCAACTCAACTCATCCTTGAAGTGTCATTTCCACCAGGCACTATGACTATAAACTAAAGATAACCATAACTATATTGTTCACCATTGTATTTTTTTCTATAGTGTTTGTGAACACTGCCTATAGCCTGACACCTGAATTTTCATTTTCTTTCAAATCGAATCGAAATCGGTTCGTTTCGACGCTAGACACTGCCTTGACTTGAAATGAGTTTTAAAACTATACTTTACGGTGCTCAGTGTGAATGTCTTTATGCCTTTATGAGAGACTTGTTCAGAAGTCTTGATTCAAACCGTCCTGAATGGAGATCATCTAGGGCCGGATCTAGGCATAGGCAAGGAGGGGCAATGCCCCCCTAAATGCCCTGTCTGCCCCACCAAACATGGCGTGTAAAAGAAATATTAAACTATTTGAAATGTTATGCTACAACTAGGTAGATGGATAGATAAACTGATAAGATATTAGAGAGAGAGAGATAGATATAACAGACAATGTTTTTATCGTCTGTTATATGTATAAGTGTGCCAAAATGCTTAGTTTTCTATGCATTTGGGGTGTTTTAGGGGTTTGTCTCCCCATTTTTTCCCCGTTGGAGGTCTCCCCCCCCCCCCCCCCCCCCGTATCATTTCTTCCTGCCCCACAGAGTGCTAAAGGCTGGGTCCGGCCCTGGAGCTCATTGGACATGACTGTAATACAGTGAGGTTTTTTCAAGGCTCCCATGTATATTTTTACTCTAAAGCAGTGTTTCTCAACCACTGTGCCTGGGGACCTTTGGTGTGCCCCTGAGAAGGGTCAAGTGTGCCCCTTGAAATTGCTTGAAAGCCAGTACAGCTGATCTACAAGCACACAACGCCTCGCACCGCGAGGTGTTGTGTGCTTGTAGATCAGCTGTTTTCACTACTGTTGTGCGACAGCCTTGTATGATGAAGCAGGGCTTTGCTTTGCGAAGAAACATACAAATTTGAAACTTGGAGATACAAGGTTTCTTCCCGACAGTGAAGATATTTACACCCCCGTATTATGTTGGTGTGCCCATGGATTCTTGGGACATGAAAAGGGTGCTCATGCAGAAAAAAGGTTGAGAAACACTGCTCTAAAAACATGCTGGGTAAAAGTGTCTGTCTGTGAGCATCTTACACTGGTTGATAGAAAAACAGAATGGTTGCCAAAAGGATATGTGTGTGCCATCTGTAATTCACTGTGATTGGAAAAGCAATTATATTCTTCTTATTTCCTGATTTAAATAATCAACCAGGTATTGTTTTGACATGATGTTTACATGTAGTTATATTAGTTAGATCAGTCACTCGTGAAATTTCAATCTGTAAATCGTAGAAACGACAATGAATGTATTGTGGATAATCTTGTATGCTGTGCCTTAATTGTAATGTCTTGATCATTTGTATTTTTTTTACATTAACGGTAGAAACCTATCTATGTGACCCTGTAATATGCTCTATGCACAGCAGCCATCAGGGACGTGCTGGGCCCCTGATTCAGCCCGGGAAAAAAGAGTTGTAGAGGCCCTCATTGTGCGCTATAGAGAGAGATCTCTCTCTATAGCGCTGCTGCTACTCAAAGATTTGTGACAAAGTGACAAGCCAGTGGGCCAATTACATGAGTTATATTTCGTCGTTGTCGGGTGGAGACCTTGTATGTCCAAAACCATTTGTTTTGTATTTATCATTTTAAAAATGATTTAAACTAGGGAAAACAGCCGATCTACAAGCACACAACGCCTCGCACCGCGAGGCGTTGTGTGCTTGTAGATCGGCTGTTTTCACTACTTTCGTGCGACGGCCTTGTATGATGAAGCAGGGCTTTGCTTTGCGAAAAAAATCTACAAAATATGAAACTTGGAGATACAAGGTTTCTGCCCGACAGTCACGATTTACCTTGTTGGCTGCCCAGCCCCCAAAATGGAACGATTTTTAATTTTTTCCTAATGGCCGGCCTGGACCGGCCGGGAATGAACCGGCCGTTGGGGAGTTGTCCCGCTTTTCCCAATGGCCAGCACGACACTGGCAGCCATATTGGAAAGAAAGAGGGCCTCTGCCTTACTTCCTTCACAGTTCTTAGCACTAGGGTTGGGTATCGTCTGCGATACTTTTAATGGTATCGATTGCATGACGTCGATACTATCGGGTATCGGTTCACGTAAAAAAAACGAACGATACCTTGTTTCGATACTCTGGAACGCACCCCTGGCCGGTTGCATCTGTAACAGTTGGGCTACTGAGAGTTTAATGACTGCTTTAGTAGGCTACACTCGTTACTGTGGAAAATAGCCGAACAATAGCCTATAATGTTTATTATTATGATGATTATCCAACGTCTATACTCTCCGCTCCGCCACACTGTGTGATCATCATCATAACCAAATAAAAGGGTATCGTATTGATTCCCAGGTATCGAAAAAGGTATCGTATCGATTCAAAGGTGAACGATACCCATCCCTACTAATCCAGCCTGTGTTCCATTTAGTGTAGCACTATAGTGGTTTTTAAGGACCCCCATAACTCTCAGAATTACACACGTTTAAAGGGCCATTGTGGACCCCCCAGGGTTTCCAGTGAGCCAACATGCACAATATCAGCACTCTGACTCACAGTAAGACCTGTGATGGAAGTATGGATGAGGGCCAGTTTCCTGCCAGTATGTCTGCTGTGCACTAGTCTCTCCATTACAGACTTCTGCATTGCTGTTCAAGTGAAAAGAGCGACCGAACTTTTCTTCGATGATGGCTATGATTGGCTGTGCATAGAGCCTATTGAGAGTCTCTGAGAGGAAATACGTATATTGTTCTTCTCTCGATAATGTAGTCCGATTTATGGTTGATTACGTCGGACGCTAAAAATGGTTTAGCAGTTATCCCTGTGATTGATGCCTTTTCACTGTAACGTGTCTTCATTTTGCACTGAGTCTGTGTTTGTTAATCTGAGCCCGCTGATCTTACACGACGGCTCCACAAATACCTACGACATGTGAATGAATGATGAATTAAAAACTAATTTATACGCCCTACCTTTGATGCGTCCCTGCATGCATGTTGTCACTTGCCAACTTGTGTGAATCTGTGTGTTTTCTCATAAAGCAAAATGTCTTGTAATTGGTGCAGGTGGTGTGACAAACGTTGATAAATAACCTCAAATAGAGATACAATTTGTTCCTTACTGATTCCCATAACATGTGTATATCGTTAGATATAGAGACTGAGTACCGAACCGATAGCATAGTGTAATGTAAACACATCTAGGACAGTAGTTCTCAAAGTGTGGTCTAACTTTTCATGGTTCCTTGAGGGGGTCTTAAGCCCGGATCAGAGTCTATGGTGGAGAGCTATCCACCGCAAATTTGAGGTGGAAAGCTTTCCACCTCAAGTAAGAAAATAAGTGCAGGCCATCATAGTCACGGCCCACGTGAAGTCCTTTACCCCGTCTAGACCGGTTCAGGTCGACCAATCAGTGAACGGGGTGTAGAGCCTGTCTGTCTGATAGTAAAAACAGAGAGATGTGTTGGGACTCACAGTGGAAAGCTCTCCACCGTGAGGAATGATGTAACGTTGTAGTTTCATGACTAAAAAAAACTCGAAAAGACTACACCGTGGTGGATAGCCTTCCACCGCGGACCCGACTATGATCCGGGCTTTACAGGTCTGTCTGTAACTCTGAGACCCTTACTGATCTGTAACTCTGAGAGTGTACAAATGGAACCAAATAGTTTGTTGATTAACCTACTTTTAGTAGGACTGTCATCTAAAGGGGTAGGCCTATATGCGCAATTATAAGCCAATCAAATTAATTGACTGTACTTAGACTACTTACTGTACTGGTCAGCTGTTGTTGGGGGGCGAGGGGCAGATTACACTGTGACATGAGTTTCAGACTGTTTCAGACCGTTTTCAGAGAGACCATGTGACCTACTGTATCATACTATTATAATTTTGGGGCGTGTCAGCGGGCCTTTAAGTATTTGCTATTCAAAGTCCTTACATTGTCCTTAAATCGTGTTCACTTCACTGTCAGCTGGGGACCCCCGGAATATCATGTGGGGACCCCCCTGGGGGTTTCGACCCACAGGTTGAGAACCACTGAGGCTACAGGCAAAAGTAGAATGACAGTTGGTGTGGATCACTGGCTTACAGTGCCATCTAGTGGGCAACACATCCCACTTATGTTCACTAATGTTTGTCTTTTTCTTGAGTCTCTTGCTATGAAAAAGATTTAGACTTTTACTTCCAATGATGTCATTTAGCACAGCGTGAGAATGCAGAGGAACATTTATTCACAACTATTGATGTCTGCAGTTTGGATCAGAAAACACAATTCTGGAATACGAGAAACAAAACAAAACAGTTGGGCAGCTTGTATTTCTCATGTGGTAATGGGGTTTTAATGGACAGATATAATAGCCTCCATACTTTATCACATGGTGGTAACAGGTTACTGTGTTGTTTATTTTTGCAATGAAACTCAGTCATTTAAAACATTATTTCAACAGATTATTTACATGGTGATGCAAATAGTTGTCCCCAGATGATTAGCTTAACGTCCAACTGTTGTTTTCTCACTCAACAGTTAACAAACCCAACATAAAGTTTAAGTGTATACAGGCTATCTGCACATTGTTATCTATCTGACAATTTAATTACTTTTAAGTCTTGTTTTAATAACATATTGGCCAAATTGAGAACTATTACATCACAAAGAGGCAAGCATGGTAAAGAAATACAAGCTGCGAGGGGTTGTGAGCTTGTAGATTGGCATTTCTTTAGTCAAACTAATGCCTAAAATGTCAAGTACTTATCGGGGATAAGTTCAAATATGGTTATTAATTAATCAATTAACTAATTATTGATATTGACCATTTAGACCCTAAATTCACAAGCTGTCCATATTGGTTCCAATGTATGTTCTGTACATTTCTGATGTTACATGCATTTCAAGGAAAGCGGCAGACATGGTATCTTACATGAATGTTGTTTATTATGTTGTAAATGATCTTGTGTCTTACAGGTAATATACAACCAATACAAAACATAGCTGTGCAGTGTAAATAGAAGATATAAAATATTAATTTCAGGAATGGGTTCTTTAAAACCTTTCTTTCACAGCTTGTCACACAGATTACTGTGTTTACATTTCAGCAATAGACAACATACTGTATGTTATTCTCTAAGGCTGAGGAAAACTTTAAGGCTAATTTATAGTCAATCAATACACCATGATGTATTGTCGACTGTTGCATGTGAACTGTGAGCCCTCATATTTCATATAATGTAGGCCTATGCATGTACAGTATATGTAGGCCTACTGTACATGCATGTACAGTATATGTAGGCCTACTGTACATGCATATACAGTATGATGGCAAGTCAGTTTTAGTTGTTGCTTGCAAGAGGAGGGTGCTTTTCTCTTGAAATAAATACAAACGAGAGTGTCATTAGTTAGTAAAACCGTAGTCTATCAAACCCTGCCTGGGTGGACAACAATAGGAGAGCAGCATAGAGCAAATATAATATGTGCAACATTTATTCTTGTGATGCTTTCTACCACCACAAAATGTTTTATTGCAAGAATACAGGATCAATATTGCGAGTAAAGCATCATTTCCGTTGTTGGTTGAGCATGTTTTGACTGAGGTGAGCCCTCCAGTTCCCAGTGTGAGCTTGCAGATCGGCTATTCTCGCCCAGGGGTCCCAGAATAGAAACGCCAGGCTAGGGGTTGATGTGGTTAAATGACAGCGTTTAGAGCTCCAGGCTCTCACACTGTAATGAGACTGAGACTGAGAATACCATAATTATAGAGCAACACTAGCTCTGTATTTACACTGTAGCCTGAAATAGTGTTGTGTAGTAGAATGGAGGAAAATGCTCTCTAACAAAGTATTATGTACTGTAGTAGAGTGGAGGAAAATGCTCTCTAACAAAGTATTATGTTGTAGAGTGAAAGAAAATGTACTCTAACAAAGTATTGTGTAGTAGAGTGGAGGAAAATGCTCTCTAACAAAGTATTATGTTGTAGAGTGAAAGAAAATGTACTCTAACAAAGTATTGTGTAGTAGAGTGGAGGAAAATGCACTCTAACAAAGTATTATGTTGTAGAGTGAAAGAAAATGTACTCTAACAAAGTATTGTGTAGTAGAGTGGAGGAAAATGCACTCTAACAAAGTATTATGTACTGTAGTAGAGTGGAGGAAAATGCTCTCTAACAAAGTATTATGTACTGTAGTAGAGTGGAGGAAAATGCACTCTAACAAAGTATTATGTAGTAGAGTGAAAGAAAATGTACTCTAACAAAGTATTGTGTAGTAGAGTGGAGGAAAATGCTCTCTAACAAAGTATTATGTACTGTAGTAGAGTGGAGGAAAATGCTCTCTAACAAAGTATTATGTACTGTAGTAGAGTGGAGGAAAATGCTCTCTAACAAAGTATTATGTTGTAGAGTGAAAGAAAATGTACTCTAACAAAGTATTGTGTAGTAGAGTGGAGGAAAATGCACTCTAACAAAGTATTATGTACTGTAGTAGAGTGGAGGAAAATGCTCTCTAACAAAGTATTATGTACTGTAGTAGAGTGGAGGAAAATGCTCTCTAACAAAGTATTATGTAGTAGAGTGAAAGAAAATGTACTCTAACAAAGTATTGTGTAGTAGAGTGGAGGAAAATGCACTCTAACAAAGTCCCCTCACAATGGCATTGAAAAGAACTGTAGGCCTATAAGGTAACAACGAGTAAACACGATACTGACTGTAATAAAATGTCAGAGCACAGTCTATTTCAACTATACAACTATTTCGACAACACTAATCTGTTTACAATCAATACATTGTATGTGTCAAGTTCTGAATAAGACTTATCATTTATAGAACTCTAGGCTGCGTGTGTCTGAGCTGTGTGTCTTTGTGTGACTAATATTCCTTTAAAACAAACATTTTTATCTCAAATCTTTGCTTCTGGGTCTTTGGCTGTCCTTGACATGAAAAGGGGTTGAACACTGATAAAGCAACCTATGTTTTCCTTTTTTGGAGCGGTGAAAGCGCTCCCAATAGACAGGTATATCCGTGGGTATGTGGGTGGGTGGGTGGCTGGCTGGGTAGCCGTGTCCGTAGCCTGGCAATACCTTGAGTGGCCACACACAACACACTAGTTAAAGGAGGGGCGCTGTTTTGTGCAGGCCAGGCACACTCACCACTCACTCACAGGCACAGTTTACAGTTTACAGTTTAGGCATTTAGCAGACGCTTTTAATCCAAAGCGACTTACAATAAGCAGATACAAAACACCACAAGATAATATGTCAGTACATTTAGTTAACTATAAAAACAGGAACAGATTGAGGGCACTGTTGTGCAGCCTAGACACACACACACACACACACACACACACACACACACACACACACACACACACACACACACACACACACACACACACACTCACATAGGGTATAGCTGCTCAAATTCACCGCTCCACTTCGAACCAAGGTTTGATTTTTTCACAAAACTGTTAGGATCTAGATAAGACATTGGTAGAATATGCCTCCGGTCTTATTATGTGTTCTATTCTTGTCTGTACCACCCATTGTTCAAACAGGTCTCTTCCCATCCCATTCCCAGGTAAAACATTGACAAGAAACAACATGTCAGGCAGGTTGAAGAATGTGTTTGCGGGAGGAGTGTTTAAATGCCTTGCACTCTGCTCTGCCTCAGACAGTAACTATAAGCTGTGTAATCTTGTGACACAGAAATCCTCCTGCTCTGATCCAGATTACTACCAGGGACGTGCTGGCCATTGGGAAAAGCGGGACAACTCCCGAACGTCCGGTTCATTCCCGGCCGGCCATTAGGAAAAAAAAATAAAAATAAAATGTTTGTAAAAAAGTTTCAAATTTGTAGATTTTTTCGCAAAGCAAGGCCCTGCTTCATCATACAAGGCCGTCGCACAAAAGTAATGAAAAAAGCAGATCTACAAGCACACAACGCCGTTGCGTTGTGTGCTTGTAGATTGGCTGTTTTCACTAGTTTAAATAATTTTTTAAATGATAAATACAAAACAAACGGTTTTGGACATACAAGGTTTCCACCCGACAACGACAAAATATAACTCATGTAATTGGCCCACTGGCTTGTCACTTGTCATGATCTGAAATGGCAAAATCTTTGAGTAGCAGCAGCGCTATAGAGAGAGATCTCTCTCTATAGCGCACAATGAGGGCCTCTCCAACTCTTTTTCCCGGGCTGAATCAGGGGCCCAGCGCGTCCCTGATTACTAGACTCAGGGACAAGAAGCTTTAAGTGCCAAGCAGAAACACACACAGCATGGTTCTGTCTCTGTCAGTCACCAGCGTTCACTGTAGAAGGAATGCTGCCGTCCAACATTACCCAAGGGTTGGTTGGTTTTGGCAAACAGGTTTTTTGGCAACAACTTATTCTGCCTTCCACTTAAACTCTGGCATGTTGTTGTTGGTCATGTCATGAGGCTGTTACAGGCCATGTTGTGTTTTTAAATAGCTGATCTACAAGCTCACCATGAGCTTAACGGTCAGATTTATTTACCCCACCTCCAGAAGAATATAAAATGAAATAAAAGTCGGCCAACAAAGCAAGCCTATGATTGGCCACAGTGTTCGTAGCATGTACACTTGACACTATCAACTTTATAGAGCACTGTTTCCCAAACAGTGGGTCAGGACCATTTGTGGGTCACAGCCACAGACCGATATCTATGGGTCACGACATTTTCTTACTGTAGCCCAGGGGTCAGCAACCTTTTTGAAATGAAGTGCCATGTTTATATTTTCTAGATAGCCAGCGTGCCATCATGTCAACAAACGTTAATGACACACCTTCAAACATTCGGGCATATTTGGATTGGCAGGATATTGTCATAACGATCATTAGACTTATCTCCCTTTAGTGAATCTAGAATTATGTGCAGGATGTAAATATGCTGTAAATGAGGTGACTTCATTAAATTGACCATGTTTAAAAAAAGATTTGATTTAAAAATAAATCTCACTCTTCTGCCAGTGTGCCAGTGATCACCCTCCTGTGTGCCAATGTTGGCACCGTGCCTATGGTTGCCTACCCCTGCTGTAGCCTATATTCCAAAAGAGTTTTTTAAATCTATCTAATCTAAGAAATTCCATGAATATAAAAAATATTAATTGACAAGTAGTGAATATAGACGATTTACAAGCTCATTACACATTGTGTCAAATTGAGGGCAAACGTCTAATATTTCTTTCGGGTCTTGACTGAAAAGTGTGGGCACCACTGTTCTAGAGGATAGGATGACATCTACTTTCTGCACTGTCATCATGTCTGCTGTTTAGCTTCAGGTCTAATGGGACGCCAGAGGCTCCAGGTTGAGACATTAAGAGACATCCATTGTTTGGGATTGGATAGTTTTGACTTGAGTTGGACCAGTCAGTCCTGAAGAGCAATGTTGTTGTTTTCATTTACTGCATCATGCATGCCATGCCTGACCTCAAGCCTCAAATAACTGGAACGCGCCCGACTCGCGTTAGATTTTAACCACTTTAACCATTGTTTTATGCAGATATACTGCAAGCTTGTAGATCAGCTATTTTTTTTAAATCATGACAATGTGTGCAAGTCTTTGAATATCTTTGACCCGACTTCTAAATCCACCTTCTACAGGTATTTGGCCACAGGTATTTGGCCATAAATTGTAAAATTGTAATTGTAAATTGTCAGTAGTGTATCAAACAAATGTCTCTAACAGCATTGGCTAGATTAAAGTGCAAGAATAATAATAATCATATTTGATCTGGGGGACCACCCTGACAAGCACTTTGAGTTGCATAGGAGGAGTCATTACATTTTGTCTGGCTCAGTTCCACAGATACATATTGTGAAAAGAGCAGATCTACAATTTCACTGCGCCTCACAACCGGGGCGTCGTGAGCTTGTCGATCAGCCAATTTCAAAAGAATCCTTATCCACGGCTTTCCAACGCCCCATAGTGCATTGCGCAGACGTTGCACCGAGCTTCCGGCGCCGCAGCCGAGTGTGATTTACAAGCTCACAACGGGTTGCATCTGCGACGCGACGTGAGCTTGTATGTCTGCTGTTAACCGGAAGTGTCGTCCAAATAATCTCCAGTAAACTCTCGCGGAAACAGGTGGATATATTATTAGACAATTTTGCCAATGTTTCACCATTTTTTTTTGTATATTTTATGGATTACTTGTGATGCAGAACTGGTCCCTTTTTTTTAGGTATGAAAAAGGTCTTAAAAGTCCTTCAATTGATCCTTCAGTGTCTTCCTGTGGACCCCTCCCCCCAAAATCATCTGGGGACCCCCTGGAGGGTCTCGACCCGACCCCAGGAAGGTGTACAGTAGCTGACGGTTCTGGGCATTTGCGTTTCTTTCACCATAGTAACTGCATCCATGGTCTGGAGAGGGCACTTTTTTACAGACGGGTAAAAAGGGCAGGGGCTCGAGCCCCCCTCAGACGTCTATGTATGCGCGTGCCTGCCGGCGAGGTCCTGGCCGTCGTGGAACGACACGCTGTGGACGATGCGAGACGTGCGGTCCCTGAGCCGCTGCAGCTTGGGCCTCATCATGTCGCTGAGGGACGACTTCCGGCGGACGGGTTTGCTGCGTCGCTGTGCGTCCGCCGCGCCGTGCTCGACGCCGCTGTCGCCGTGGAGATGGTGGTGGTGGGGGTTAGGGTGGGGGTGGTGGGGGTGCAGGAGTCTCAGGGGGTTCAGGTGCGGGTGGAGAACGTTGGAGAACCTCCGGCGGGCCCCGGAGGTCCCGCTGTAGACCGCGTTCTCCTGGTCAGAGTCCCAGCCGGCGGCGGCACCGTGCGACGCTCCGGCCATTTCTGGCGTGTCGACCGCGGCGTTGGCGTCGTCGCTGAGATACTGGCATGCCTTCTTACCGCTGCAAGGCAAAGCAAAGCAAAGGTCATTTTAGTTGTATATTGCAACAAGGAGATTCAATGATCCAAAGCTTTAAAGGAGCTATAGTCAACTTTTTCTTGAAAAACGGATGCTAAAATAAAAATAAAAAATGTTTCGAAAAAATATTTTATAAAACAATAAGCTTCATATATGTGTTTCTATTCAAAAATGACCACAAAAAGTGTAAAATAATGATAAAATAATCATTTTGGCCATTGTTAGACCGACACTTTGTTTACATTCTAGTCTATAGACTAGGATGTAAACAAAGTGTCGGCCCTACAATGAAAAAGTTGACTATAGCTTCTTTAAATTATAATAAATAGACCAAAGGTAGTATTTTGAAATCAATTATTCGACACGCGCGCACACACACGCACACGCACGCACACACACACACACACACACACACACACACACACACACACACACACACACACACACACACACACACACACACACAAACACACACACAGGGAGCCAGTGTAAGGATTTCCACTTGTGCCTTCTTGGGTTTCATTCCTTTTAGTTGACTGTGTATCTGAACTGTCCTGCGCTGTGCTTTTCCTACGCAAACTTCTAATATGATTCAATCATTTAATCAGTCTAATGTTAGACCCTGCTGACCTGTAGACCAGTGGTTCTCAACCTTTACAGCCCACGACCCCCAAAATAATCATATTTTAACTGGGGACCCCCCCCCCCCCCAAATAATCATATAACTGGGGACCCCCCACCCTGACGAGCACTAAGAGTTGAGGCGTTACATTTTGTAAACCACGGTTCTATTGTGAAAATAGCAGATCTACATGATCACAACGCCTCGCATTGCGAGGCGTTGTGAGCATGCATGTAGATCTGCTATTTTCACAATTTCTGCTTCTATTCACGTTATTCCTGGCCCCGCCCCCGGCTTCCTGTTCATATCCTGAAAGAGGCGGAGGCTGAAAAAGCTGGCCTGAAAAACATCATTTGGTTTCCTGTTGTCCTTGCATTAAAGTGTCAGTAGTTGGCGTTCTGGGCTCTGAATGTACCTGGGTTGCCATGTCTGCTTATAATAAGCAATTTGTGTCTCTAAAAAAATAGTTGCTTATTGGGCTTACTTTCTAATATTTTTTAAACCAGTGGTTCCCAAATCTTTTCATATCAAGGACCCCAGATTACATATTTGTCCACAGTCGCAGACCCCCATCTGAAAATATGTGGTGCCAGGGACCTCCACACAGATTTATGTTGTTAAAATCTTTCAGAAAAATATTTAAAAAAATGTTTTCCCTCAATATTTTTAAAATAGCAAATATACAAGCTCACAATGTGTCGCAATGTGACACATTGTGAGCTTGCTGATCTGCTATTTTCAAATGTGAATGTAAAGTGGTATAGCCTACTGTAGTTGCTTCTGTTGGGCTTATTTCTTTGGCAAACCTGGCAACAGACAATTCCATGTCACTTCCTTACTTGGGAGGAAGTGAAAAGATGTTTATGAAGCAGCACACAAAGAAAAATGCTCCAGCGCCCTCTGTAAAAGGAAAATGGCAGCCTCCATAGAATGGCCAGGAATATGGTGAATATATTTGACAATTTGGCCAATGTATAATTTGTCCTTTTAGAGGTATTAAAAATCCTTAAATTGTCACTGTTGAGTTGTAAAATTGTTTACTGTTGAGTGCAGAAAACAGTGTTGCACATTAAGTTAATGATCCGGGGACCCCCCAAAACTATTTGGGGACCCCCCTGGGGGTCCCGACCCACAGGTTGAGAACCACTGCTATAGACAGTGGAAGTATGAGGTTTGAGGTCAAGTATGCTCTTCAGGACTGACTGGTCCAACTCAAGTCAAAACTATCCAATCCCAAACAATGGATGTCTCTTAATGTCTCAGCCTGGGAGCCTCTGGCGTCCCATTAGACCTGAAGCTAAACAGCAGACATGATGACAGAGCAGAAAGTAGATGCCATCCTATCCTCTAGAACAGTGGTGCCCACACTTTTCAGTCGAGACCCGAAAGAGAGATTATGACGTTTGCCCAGGACCCGAACTAGTGAACATAGCAGACTAAGGCCATGGCTACACAGAGCTGGATTTTTCATATATCCCGGTTTTTCAGATATCCACATAGAAAAATATCTAGGTCCACACGACAAAGATATCTTAGGTCTAACAAGCACACACACAGTAAAGTCTTCAGAGATATCCGGGTATCATGACTACACGGATCCAGTGAAGCGGATATTTTTCAGTGTCTCCACTTATTTATCCGGATTGAAAAATATCCAGATTCACTGCCAAAATATCCAGCTTCGTGTGGCTACAAGCCCCAACAGCACCAAAAAATGCCTAGATTCACAAATATCCAGCTCCGTGTAGCCTTGGCCTTAGGCTACAAGCACACAATAGTCTGTATGTTGATTGTCTTAGGCCAAGGCTACACGGAGCTGGATATTTCAGCTGCGAAGATGGATATTTTTTAAACCGGATAAATAAGTGAAGACATTGAAAAATATCCGATTCACTGGATCCGTGTAGACATGGAACCCGGATATCTCTGAAGACTTTACTGTGTGCGTGCTTGTTAGACCTAGATATCTTTGTCGTGTGGACCTAGATATTTTTCTATGTGGATATCTGAAAAACCAGGATATATGAAATATCCAGCTCCGTGTGGACCTAGATATTTTTCTATGTGGATATCTGAAAAAACAGGATGTATGAAAAATCCAGCTCCGTGTAGCCATGGCCTTAGTTGTCTCAGCAACAGTGTTTACGCTGGTGTAGGAGTCTAGCCTGTTACTCCCCAACGCCTGGTCGCAGAGGGACGCGAGACCCCTCTACGGATGCGTCTCGGCGAGATGCAGGCGTCGCGGTAGTCCGCGGCCCCGCTCCGGTGATCTACGGCGACCCCGGGTGAAAAACGGCCGAAAAAAGCAATACAGCTACTGACCAGTAGTTGAGCAACTTCCAGAGTATAGCTTTAAGGCATAAGAACTGGTACTTAAGACGATCAAAATAGAGCCCAATGTGTCGCTTTGTGTCGCGTTCCGAGCTTGTAAATCGTCTATCTTCACTGCATTCAATCATCCAACCAATCTAATGTTAGAGCGTGCTGACCTGTAGTCCCTGACCTGGGGGTCAGCGTGGTAGGTGTCCGCCAGCAGCTTGACCACGTGGGCGTGTCCGTGCATGGCGGCCAGGTGCAGCGGCGTGTAGCCGCCCGCGCCAGAGCGCACGTCCAGGTCCACGGGCACGCCGTGGCGCCGAGAGAAGTTCACCAGGAGCGCCAGCAGCTCCGCCTTGCCCTGCTTGGCGGCCCAGTGGAGGCATGTGAAGCCTGTCACAAAGTCCTTCTTCAGAACCTGCATGGGGGGTGGGTGGACACATCTTTAAAGGGATATTTCACTTTTTTTGTGTTGACTCATACTACCTTCCTAATACGTGAGCTGGCCGTGTTTTTTCTATTACGTTTTTCATGCATTTTTAATATTTCTTTTGGGAAAATGGAAAGAATTTAATACAATATAAAAATATTAACCTGATGAGCAAGAGTTGAGGCATCACATTTTGTATAACACGGTTCTATTGTGAAAATAGCCGTTTTGTTTTTTTTTAGCCGAATTTCTGCCTCTAATATTTGACAATTTGGCCAATGTTTAATTTGTCATTTTAGAGGTTTTAAAAAGTCCTTAAGTTGTCACTTTAGAAATGTGCAGATACCCTCTATACACTTAAACTTTATGATGGTTTGTTTACTGTTGATAGAGAAAACAACATTGCACATTAAGTTAATCATCTGGGGACCCCCTACCCACAACATTTGGGGACCCGCCTGGGGGTCCCGACCCATAGGATGAGAACCCCTGCTGTAAAGTGAGAATGTAATGGGTACCAGTCCAGGCTCGTCAGCCAGTAGGAGCTGCAGTCCGGCCCACTCCCCGTCGGATGCGCTCATCATCCAGGCGTGCTCCAGAGGGTCCAGGGTGATGGCTGCCACCGACACGCGGTCCGAGTCCGCAGTGGACGACGCCAGGGAGACGGAGTCCCCGTCACTACGACACCAGTCCTTGCACCTGGATGGACACACAGTGATGGACACCAGTAAGACTCCCTGATCGGGAGATAAGCGACCGTCACGTCGCATACACAAACTTTAGAGCAGGGGTTTTCAAAGTGGGTGACGGACGGGGCACCCTGGGGTGCCGTGATGGCAGTCCAGGGGTGCCGCGAGATCATTTGATAAGATTTGGAATTTAAAAGACACTTACACTTACACTTAAAAGAATATTTAGTATCATTTTAAACTTGAAGTATAAAGTTATTTTCATGGCTATTATCTCAATGTCTTCCTCACAACATAATCGCTATTTATGCTAAAAATATAAGGTGCTGGGAGTGAAAATTATGAATATCGTCTGAGTACCGCTTTGCGTGATTTTAGGGCAAAATCTGTAGGAGCAGTGTCCAAAAATGTGTTTTGCAAGAATCAGCCTCATGGTGGCGCTAGAAGAGGGCCATGTGAGAAATGAGGGCTGGAGGTTGTGGTTTGGCAGCCAAGGAGATTGTGTTCAAAGTTTGTCATGGGTAGGGGAAACGGTGGCGGAGATATGAGTAGGTGAAAAGTGTCATGTGGGGATCCCACCTTTATCAAATCTCAGTCACAATAAGTCATTGATAGCCACTGTCCCTGCTTCTTACCTGGTCAGGTGAACAGAGTTTCTCAGAGCCATGCTGCGGCGCACCTGTGGTGAGCTGTTGATCATGAGCTCTATGAAGTTCTGCCGGCTTCCCCGGGGCGTGGCAGCGTCCTCGCTGCCCGACAGGCTGCCCCCGCCGCCGCCGCCGGGGGGCTCGTCGCCGTCGCCGTCCGACGGCGGGTGAGCGGACCTCAGGCTGCACTGGGACCCTGTGGAGCTCCTCCTCCGCCGGAGACGTGAGGAGGAGGAGGAGGAGCACCCTGGTACATCGTACAGGGAGGAAGACTCACCCTCAATCTGCCACAGTGGGGGGAAGAAATGTAGTCTGTTAGATTTCTGCTTAAAGGACTGATTTGATTGAAGACTTTATTAGAAGTTTGCATAGGAAAAGGTACAGTTTCATGACCGTACAGTTCACCGGTACAAGGTCTACTAAAAGGAGATCCTAGAAAAGACTAAGCTTATTTCCATAGGAAACCATTTAAGTATCTCATATAACATTGAATGACAGACAAATAGAACACAGTACTATGCAGTAGATATAGTAAAATAAAAAGTAAATAAAAATCAAATAAACAGTGCAAAAGATATATACAGTAGGTAAATACAGAGAAGGGTCAGCGGAGGCTGGGCTAGGTTTGTTATTACCAGTTGCGAATGGCTGCCGCCTGTAAGTGGTTTTTCAGGGCGATTTTAAAGGATGCTAGGGAACCACTCTCCTTTAAGGCCTTCGGTAGGGCGTTCCACATTTTGGTTGTATAGCAGAAGAACGAGTTTGACCCTTTGTTTGAGTTGACTTTGACAACTTGACAACTTTGTTTTTTTGCTACAAGGGTTCATATTTTAGATTGTAATTAGAGAAAAGAAAAGACGAGTGTTAAAATGTTTTCATTTACTGCTTTCTATTGTTTCAGCAATTTTAGTATTTTGATTTCAGTGGGTGGGGGCATGCATACAAGGGGCTAAATATGTCTCTTTTTAGACACAATAAGCTGACAATTTCTTTGTTACTATTTACACCAGCCCCCATAAGTCACATCTGAAGATTCTGCCCATGAAGGTTTGCGGGGCATCTTGGGAATGGGCTTTTTGTGTCTAATCCTGTCTGATTGTCCAATCAGAAAAGGGACAGAACTCGATGGACTTTTGGGGTTAGAGAAAAGTTAACAGAATTTGTTTTTAACTCTCTATAGGCGAAATAAAAGTTTACAGAAACCTTTTGTACAAGAACAACAGTGTGGTGGCCTATAGCACGGTCACACCGCACTTTAAGTCTATCTGAGGCGGGTTCTGTCAATGCATTTCAATGAGAATGTTGCTTTTATTTTGCAGAAATGGCAGCAAATCGCTCCATTCCCATTGAACTGCATTGGCAGAACCCGTCCTCATGTAGGATAAAAGTGCAGTGTGACCGTTCCCTTACAACAGTGTTTCTCAACCTTTATTCTGCATGGACACACTTTTCATGTCCCAAGAATCCATGGCCACACCAACATAATACAGGGGTGTAAATATCTTCACTGTCGGGATGAAACCTTGTATCTCCAAGTTTCAAATGTGTATGTTTCTTCGCAAAGTAAAGCCCTGCTTCATCATACAAGGCTGTCGCACAACAGTAGTGAAAACAGCAGATCTACAAGCACACAACGCCTCGCGGTGCGAGGCGTTGTGTGCTTGTAGATCGGCTGTTTTCACTAGTTTAAATCATTTTTAAAATTATAAATACAATACTGGCTTTCAAGCAGTTTCAAGGGGCACACTAGCTTGACCCTTCTCAGGGGCACACCAAAGGTCCCCAGGCACAGTGGTTGAGAAACACTGCCTTACAAGTAAAAGTCCAGAATTCAAGATGCACTTGAGTAAAAAGTACAAATGCTGGTATTAAGGGGTTCAGCCCCAACATGACCTTTTCTTCTATTGATCCCTCACCATGGAGATGTTTTAGTTTTCCTGAGCCAACAATTTGATGACAATATATAGGGCCTACTGTGAGTCTCCCCCGCTTATCAAATTATTGTCTTAGGAATGTGACGAAAACAAAACAAAAAATCTCCATGGATTCAATGCTTCATATGGGTTGAGTAATGGGGGGGGGGGGGGGGGGGGGGGTGAACTACCCCTTTAAACCAGTGGTTCTCAACCTGTGGGTCGGGACCACCAGGGGGGTCCCCACATTCTTTTGGGGGGTCCCCAGATGATTAACTTAATGTGCAACATTGTTTTCTCACTCAACAGTAAACAAACCAACATAAAGTGTACGTGTATAGAGGGTTTATGCACATTTCTAAAGTGACAATTTAAGGACTTTTTAATACCTCTAAAATGACAAATTAAACATTGGCCAAATTGTCAAATATTAGAGGCAGAAATTGTGAAAATAGCAGATCTACATGCTCACAACGCCTCATAGGTTGAGAAGTGAGAACCACTGGTTTAAACTACCAAAAGTGGAAGAAGTTTTCAAATGTAGGCTGCCTATTGTGTACAACAATAGCAGATAAGCTCACAGTGCCCAAAGCAATGCATTGTGAGCTTGTAGATAGATTGGCCGTTATGCATGGTGTCTTTTGTATCAATGTGTTGTTATTGTTTCTGTTTTAACTTAAAAACTTAAAGTAAACTTTTATGTATTACAGGTATATTATAAATCAGACAAAAGGAGAAGGCATTATAAGCCTATACACCTTGTTGATGTTCTTTAAAAAACAGAGAAAGGAAAAAAGGAGACAGAAAATGCACTTGTAGCCTTTACTTTAGTTTAGTTCAGTTTACACAACTATTCTGTCCAGGTCTTTGGGGTTAGGAGTAGGACCTATAGTTTAGTGCAGTCATAAGTTCATAACCATAATAAGCCTACCTGTCCTGGCGGGGTGGTGCCACTCTGCCCCCCCTCCTCCTCCCCCTGCTGCCCACAGTGCAGTCCGGGCAGCTCGAACATGGAGCCGTCCGCCTCGGCGGGGAGAGGCGAGGCTTCGATGATGGCAATCTGCGGAATGTCCCTCTGGTTCCTCTGAGCACCGCGGAGCTCCGACTCCTCAGCGCTGCCGCTGCCGCTGCTGCTGCTCCTCTCAGCGGCTCTGAACCCCACCACGTTCCCCATGCCGTCGGAGGAAGATGGTCCGCGACCCCCCTCCTCCTCCTCCTCCTCAACTAAAGTCACCAGTACAGGCGCGTCTTGCTGGTGACAGTTTACTTTCTCCGGCTCGCTCCTATTGTCAACCAAAATGGTTCCACCACCGCGAGGGTAAATCAGTGTGTCTCCTCTCGCCTCCCTGTCATTTCCGTAACCTGAGCCTGCAGGTGAGAGTTGTGCTGCTGCAGCTTGTTGGAGGCGCGCCTCGCCGCTTGTGGCGCTTTGCTCCCCGGCGCGCCCCGTGCGCCCCGTGCGCTCCGTGCGCCCTGTGCGCCCTGTGCGCTCCGGGGTGGCCGTGGCGCACAGCTCATGCTCCGGTGTCCCCACCATGATCACCGCGCTGTCCACCTATGAATAGAGGAAAATCTCTGTTTGAATTTAATAATGAAAAATGTCAATACTGCAATGTAGATTATGATAGGCCTAGGAGGAGGCTACTCCGTTACAAGTGAAAGTCCGGTAGCCTATTATTATAGGCCTATTAAAATGTAGGCTACTTGCAGTAAAACTACAAACGTATTGGCATCAGTTTAACGGACCGAAAGCAAACGTAGCCTATACTCGAAGATCCCATTTCCCTCAGAATAGGCTACAACAGATGGACTATAAATATCACCTGTTTCCACGAAATGCCCGAAATAGATGCAGTGGTTACTGTGTGTGTTTTATTGTATTCTATTATAATAGGCTAATCTAAATCTGTAAGGTAAACTAGGCAAACTAAAGCTGTCAAATACAAATACTATAGGCTACTTGCCTGATGCGTCCTCCGGGTCAGTTGGTCCCTCCTGTCCCGGTACTGTCACGGTGACAGTAGGCCTACAGTGTCACCCTCCTCTTGTCCGCCGCAGTGTCCTCAGCACCTGACCCGTTTGTCCCGACTCCCGATGATGTTTTGCTAATGGCGTGTTTTTATCGGTAGGTCTAGCCTACTGCTGCTTCCTCAGCCAGACGCATTTGATTTGACCCGTCGGTTTTGACCAACGTGACGTTGTCCATGCACGCAGCCCTTTTTAAAAGGTCTCCCAGGCGGTGGCGCTCTTCTCCGGGTCACCCTGGGGGAGGGGGAACACTAAAGTGATCCACCATAGATCCCTGTCTGTCTCTGCGCCCTGCCGCCCCGCCCCCGGCCCGTTAGAACTCTGTGGCATTGCAACACGTTCTCACCCCCAGCACCAGTTGGGCATCACCACCACTCACCACCCCAGGAAATGACATATGATTATTATAGCCTGATATGAGATGATGAAGATCATAAGTTTCCCCCTCACTCCAAGACATCATATAATCGTTGACGTTGGGGATTATGACAGTTCAATAATCCTCGTTCCCCTTGCGTCACAGTCACTGACTGTTGCCAGACTTTATTTGCGAGAGAGATTTAAGCAACCTGATCTGTGAAAATAAGCCCAAAAGTCTACTAGGTCTATTAGGACAGGCTACACGAGCACTTTAAACATTTAAAACATGTAATGTATGTATTGAGTGGAAAAGAAAAATGTGGTAAAATGTGTTTTATTTTAACAACAACTCAAATCCCTTGCACATATTATTATTTCAGATGTTTGGTGTGGCTGCACGTTAATTTGGAGGGTTTCCTTGCATGAACATGTTTGAGAACCACTTGTTTAATCAATTACAAACAAGCCCAAATAAGCAACTACACTTTAGAAACAATACGATACGATACGATACGATACGAATGGAGTCTCTTCATATAGCCTAGTTTTAAATAAAAACAGAATTAGCTATCAGACAGGAGGCTTAGGATCCCTATAAATGAAAACTACTACTAGCCTACTAATACTACTACTAATAATAATAATATAATATGCCCAGGGTTGGGCAACATTGATGACAGAGGGGGCCACAGTATTTCCACACTCACTCCAGGGGGCCACGTTGCATGCTGTTGCTGTCGGCAGAAACCTCTCATCTTGAAACCTCCTATCTCCATATTTGAACGTAACTTATTTCGTAAATTGATGTCCCACTCCATTCCATCATTCTATTGTCACTTGAATTTTTATTTATTTATTTATGTTTGCAAAATAGAGCGTCACAGCGGAAGTGGATTCCTGGGGTCACTTAATATTCCCCATTCATTTCCAACATAGACAAAAATATATAACAATATATTTATAACAATTATGTTAAGCCTCGAACCAAGCCATCCAGGATGGAGGTGAATCATGATCATATAACCTTTGATCCTATGTGAAAACATATTTTAATATTACATTATTTGATATACTACATTTAATAACTAGTCCTACCCTTTGTTTAGTGATTTTCAAAATGTTCTTTTCATAGAAGAAAAGGTTATATGGTCATGATTCACCTCCATCCTGGATGGCTTGGTTCGAGGCTTAACATAATTGTTATAAATATTTTTGTAAAAGTCTATGGCGAAAATGAATGGGGAATATTAAGTGACACCAGGAATCCACTTCCGCTGCGATGCTCTATACTTTTGGTAATATGAGTGCATTTTGACACCAATAATTTGGTACTTAATTAACTGAAGTCAATTTTGAATTCCGGCCTTTCACTCGTAACAGAGTATTCTATATTCCAGTATTGATACTTTTACTTAGTAAAATAGGTATATAAATAATTATTTAAAAAAAAGAACAACAAAAAAATGTAACATGAAGCATCATGTCCTATCTATGCGCTTCATCTCTACGTCCACCAGGAGGCGTCATCTCCGCTTCCTAGCAACCCTGACCGACGACGCGTTGCGTGCGGGGAAACTGCGACACGCGGACCGCCATTTTGGACCCGGCTCACTCTATTACGTAGACGTAGAGAGGCGTCCGTAGGGAGCCACAATGGCGTCCTGTTTCACACCAACCCTAACATTAGACCCTACCATTACCGTGTGATATATTATACTGTTTTACACACGAAAACACGAAAAGAGAAACTATATTACGAGCATTTATAATAAAAAAGCACAAAAGTCAAATAAAAATGTGCGTGTAGTTTAATATAAAACGGTTGTTAAGGAGTTATTGTTGTACAAACATCCCTCTGGGCTGTGGAAGTGGACTCTCCTCTAATAAGTGGTGGGGAGAGAAAAAGTAGTTTCGTTCATGTGTAGAAGTTTGAACAGGAGAATCATTCACTGCTTTTATACTTTACTAATAAATACTATTAAAAAACAGCTTCTTGCTGCCATGATTTCAACGGACAACGCGCAGGGCCAGGGACAGGGGGTAAACAATGCACCTTTATTGAATGTTTTAAAGCTATTATTGTTGTGTTTAACGCTGGTTTGTTGACAGTGTGGTGGGGGCAAGTACTCAAATGTTTTACAATAAGTAAAAGTATCAATACTGCAATGTAGAAGTATTATGTTAGTAAATAGTAAGTAGGCTAAAAGTTAATAATAGAAGCCGAAATTCTAAATGTAGCCTACTTGAGTTAAAGAAAGTATGGAAGTGTTGTCATCAAAAAGTACTTCAAAGTACCAAAAGTAAAAGTGCTAAATGATTGATTTATTGATTGATTGATTGATTGATTGAATACTTTATTAGAAGTTTGCAGTATGAAAAGGTACAGTTTCATGACAGTACAGTTCACTGGTACAAGGTCAACTAAAAGGAGATCCTAGAAAAGCACTTGGCTTATTTACACAGGAACCACTTTATGCATCTCATAACTTGCAGTGGTGGAAAAAGTAGTCATTTTTATTCAAGTAAAAGTAGGCTATATAGTATCAATACTGCAATGTAGAAATGCAGCAGTTACAAGTACGTGGAAGTCTGGAATTCACAATGTACTTGAGTAAAAGTAAGGAAGTGTTGGCATCAAAATGCCACACAATAATACCCTTATTGATTTTTAGTCTATTATCATTATGGTTGTGTTTAACACTGGGTTGGTGATAACTAGTATTGTTGTTATAGCCACATACCATGAGCATATGAGGTTCTCAACATGGGGGTCCCCAAATTATTCTGGGGGGTCCCCAGGTGATTAACTTAATGTGCAACGTTGTTTTCTCACTCAACAGTAAACAGACTAACATAAAGTTTAAGTGTATAGAGGGTATGTGCACATTTCTAAAGTGACAATTTAAGGACTTTTTTAATGCCTCTAAAATGACAAATTAAACATTGGTCCAAAAAATTGTCAAATATTAGAGGCAGAAATTGTGAAAATAGCAGATCTACATGCTCACAACGCCTCGCAACGCATGACATGTATTTGGTATTTGAGCCACGGACCACCTTTTGAAGTCATTTAGCCTCTCAGACACAAAACCTGAGATTGAGATTTTGTCCACAAGTCCATGCTGTATTGATGTTGGTACCACAATAGAGATAAACTGGCAAGCTTTGATCAATATAACAATTTCTCTAATTGTGTAGTTGCAGTTGTTTAACAATAATTTGGGGGGCGGCATAGCTCAGGTAGAGAAACCGTTATTAGAGCACGAAGAGTTCCCGAAGGGTTCCCAGTTCGAATCCGGGCTCCCCCTGAGTTAATGTCGAAGGGTCCTTGGGCAAGACTCTGAACCCCACATTGCTCCCGGTGAGCAGGTTGGTGCCTTGCATGGTTTCCTCCGCCACCGGTGTATGAATGTGTGCGTGAATGGGTGAATGTAATGCACAATCTCTGTAAAGCGCTTTGGATAAAAAGCGCTATATAAATGCACCATTTACCATTTACCATTTAATTTAACACTAACACATAATGCACATGTTTTAAGCCTTAAAATTATCTTTCTACTACAACAAAATTAATTACAAATTTTAAGGGTTTGTAATTAGGATTGTAATTAACACACATCATCATGTTGATGTGTGTGTGTGTGCGCGCGTGTGTGTGTGTGTGTGTGTGTGTGTGTGTGTGTGTGTGTGTGTGTGTGTGTGTGTGTGTGTGTGTGTGTGTGTGTGCGTGCGTGTGTGTGCGTGTGCGTGTGCGTGTGTGTGTGCAGGGTGCCCGCCCCCTGTCCTTGTCGGGTCATGTGGGTTTTGACGGCCTGCCTCATCAACTGGTCAACAAGTCAACCTGCCAGGGCTTCTGCTTCAACATCCTCTGCATCGGTGAGTGAAACTAGCAGTGCTGTCTGCGTTGTCCGACGCTGTGTGTGTGTGAGAGAAATAAGCAACCAGGTCTACGAAAACAAGTAAGAAGCGACTATAGTAAGAAGCGACTATTATTATAGGCTGCATGAACACTTTTTCCCCCCTAAATCTTTATCCCACGATTTTGTAAGCCATCACACAGTGCCAATGTCCTAAACTAATCCTGGGCTCTGCTCTCCCTCTGCCAACCTGGGGAAAGCCCCGAACTGAGCTCATGCTTCCTTCAGTGCAGGAGGAGCGAGCAGTTCGCTTCTTTTCACCTGACAGGGGGGGAGTTTCCCCGGTAGGACGTAGCGCGTGGAAGGAACACGTTATTCCAAATAGTTCTTTCCCCTCAGTATAGAGACCAGGATTACTTTAAACTGTCACTTTAAACCTGTATGCTGTACATCGGCTATTTGAAAATAGCCGATCTACAATCTCACAAGAAGATGTTATTGGTCATCTAAGAAAAAACATTGAATCGGTACTATCTATCTCATCTCATGATGTCTCTTCTGCTCCTCACCGCCCCCTGCAGGTGAGACGGGCATCGGTAAGTCCACCCTGATGGACACGCTGTTCAGCACCAACTTTGAGAACTGTGAGTCGTCTCACTTTGAGGCCAAGGTGAAGCTGTCTGCCCAGACCTACGACCTGCAGGAGGGCAACGTCCGCCTCAAGCTCACCATCGTCAACACCGTGGGCTTTGGAGACCAGATGAACAAGCAGGAGAGGTAATACAGTCTGTATACATCACCAGGGGTCTTCAACGTGTGCAGGCCAAGGACCCCTTAGCTGAGAGAGAGATGAAGCAGGGACCCCTTAGCTGAGAGAGAGATGAAGGGACCCCCACAACCTGTTCATAGATTCCATATAGTTTCACCGTTTAATCATCAGTGTATTTTTTGGATTCATGTCAATTTGTGTTTTCAGATATTTAACCACTTGAACGGTCAATACTTAATAAACTTGACCTTTCACTCTGTACTTAGTCTGCTCTTTTTCCCCTCTACATCAAACGTCTTTCCCGAAAATAGCCGATCTACAACGGCTATTTTTGGCTAAAGTTCTCAGAATATGGACGCTAGGGTTCAAGTGGTTAAAAAAAAGGAGAAAAAAGGTTTCCATCACTCAAAGATTTGGAGGACCCCCTGTAGTAACTCTGAGGACCACCTAGGGGTCCCGGACCCCCGGTTGAAGACCCCTGGTATATACAGTATATGGTGTCCTGTTGGTTCGTTTAGAACAAAATGCCTCAAATCATGAACGCAGCATGCAGCGTACAATCACTGTTAAAGGCAGAAGAAGACATGACACCCTTTTCACATTGGCTTATTATAGCGCCACCAGGAGGCCACAACAGTTTGTTCGTTCATTCATTCATTCATTCATTCATTCATTGTTACCATAGTTACCAGCACATCGTAGACTACATCGACACCCAGTTTGAGTCCTACCTCCAGGAGGAGCTGAAGATCAAGCGGTCGCTGCACAACTACCACGACTCTCGCATCCACGCCTGCCTGTACTTCATCGCCCCGTCGGGACACTCCCTCAAGTCCCTGGACCTGGTCACCATGAAGAAGCTGGACAGCAAGGTGAGAGGGACCCTCACGCCTGTTTGTTACAGTTTACAGCAGGGTTCCCCAATTAGTTTTCCCCAAGGGCCAAGTTATGTCTAGAGTACCAAGCCGAGGGCCACAGCATTGCAGGGGGCGACGGTGGCGTTCCCGCTACTCCAGTGACAGTTCAGATATCGTCGTTGTCGGGTGAAAATCTTGTATGTCCAAAACTGTTCGTTTTGCATTCATCATTTTAAAAATGATTTAAACTAGTGAAAACAGCCGATCTACAAGCACTCAACGCCTCGCACTGCGAGGCGTTGTGTGCTTGTAGATCTGCTGTTTTCACTACTTTTGTGAGAGGGCCTTGAATGATGAAGCAGGGCTTTACTTTGCGAAAGAACGTACACATTTGGAGATACGAGGTTTCCACCTGACAACGACGATATACTAGTGTTGTTGCTGCTCTTATACCACCATTATTACTGGGGTTGGTGGGGGCCTGCCGCCTGACAGTAACCCCGCAAATGGCCCGCGGGCCACCTATTGGGGAACCCTGGTTTACAGTTTAGGCATTTAGCAGACGCTTTTAATCCAAAGCGACTTACAATAAGCAGATAACATCACGATAATAAACAAGATAATATGTCAGAACATCAACAACAATATAACAAATGCATATGATTATCAATCTAAAAAATATGCCAATATAATCAGTAAAGAAAAAAGGATTCTAAAAAACCTCAAAACAAATGCTAACTAGCTTCATGTATGGTCATTGATTTTTTTTGTAGTGCTAAGGGTTTAGGTGGAGTCTGAAAAGGTGAGTCGTCAGTCCACGGCGAAAGCTAGCGAGTGAGTCCGTTGTTCCAAGTGCGACAGGGAGTTTATTCCACAGCTTGGGGGCCAGGAGGACAAACTGTCTCGGGCGAGTGGATTTTTGTCCTGGGGTTTTTAGCGGGGGTTCTGACAGCATCCCTGTGAACGGGTGGAGGTGTAGGGGTTGATCGGGTTTTGGAGGTATGGAGGAGCCGTACTTTTGGCTGCTTTGAAGCTCAGCATCAGTGTTCAGTGTTTTGTATTCGTTCCTCTTAACAGGACTTTGACTGTCAAACAGCACTCCCTTTTGTACCTGTGTTGAGTGACCCAGTGGTTCTCTGTTCTGGTATCTGTTCACGAGTTCGGACTATTTTGTCCGACTTGTACTTACATCCCTTCAGATAATCCCTACACTAGCACTCATACGACAATGATGAAAAACGACTACCTTTTTTCATGGACAAAAACTATGTTATGGCTACTGGAGAAAGAGATCCAGTAGAACTAACAGACAAGTCATTTTATGTTTGGCTGTGCTCAGGTGTTGCGCTCTGAAAATAGCAGATCTACAAGCTCTACAAGTTGTGAGCTTGTAGATCGACAACCAACTTTTAATTACGATTTCATTATAAAAGAAGAAAACTCTCTCGCACATTTATACAGAGACACTTTTGGAAAGGGCGAGCAGGCAATTCCATGTTTTGCTTTTAAACTCCCCAAACAGCTTGAGTGGTGAAGTGTTTGGGCATGGAGCAGTGGCAGCAGTAACCAGGGCACTTGTTGCTTTGTAATTATGTCTGTTGAGAACACAGGACTGAGCATGCCTCACATAGCGGCCGGCTGAGTCAGCGCGCACTCCTCACAGCCGGAGACGTACGTTAGTTTCTACAGAGGTTGACGACTGATGGCATTCCGCTGGCATTCCGTGGGAACACAAAAAAAAGGGTGCGTGAGGGATTATGTCACCGGGTATCGTGGGAGGGATAGCGGACGCGTTTCGTTGCTGCACTTAAGCCCCTTTTCCACTGACATGGCCCAACACCACACCACTCCCCACCGCCCACTTGTGCCAGCTTTCCCCCTACAAGGACCTGGGTAGAGTGGTGTGAAAGTGGTACTAAACGTGGTACTAAAAAGTATCCACTCCAGAGTAGGTTTGAGCAGGGCCAAAAAGGGCCAAGCACTTCATAATGACCGATCACTCATTTACTTTTCATTTAGACCACCAGGATATAGTTGTAATAGATTCTATTGTGTTATAACCACTATTATAATCTATTATAGTGTATTATAGTTAGCATAGTAATACATTAATACTTTATAGTGTATTATAATCACAGTTATAATCCATTATAGTGTATTATATAATTAGGATAGTTGTAATACAAATTTATATTGTATTACAGTTAGGGATGCCCCGATCAGGGTTTTTTTTGCTCCCGATCCGATACCGATCAAATATTATTGCTTCCGATTCGATCCCGATCTTTCCCGATCCGATCTTTTGGCAAGGCATTAAGAAAAAAAAAATCTATTCATTCTATCACTTAGTGCAGCACTGAATCAACAAATTAAAAACAAAGCTTATGAGTAGTGTATAGTGATATAGGCCTACTAGTGCAGTGTTTCTCAATCATTGTGCAGCGGACCTTTGGTGTGGCCTTTGAAATTTGGCAGTGAAGTCACGATTTAAGGACTTTTAAAACCTGTTTAATATCTCAAAGAATTTAATAAAATAGACCATTACAACATAAAAAATAATCAACAAAACATTGGCCATTTTTAAAGTTGAAACAAAATAAGTTAAGAACCAATTAACCAGTCTGCTTGAAAAGTATGCATCTGTAGCAGCTAGTGTGCAGAGAGACATAATTGCCTTCCTTTGATCCATTAACAAGGGGCCAATTACTACTTATTGGCATCAGCTGCCAGCTGGACACAGAGTCTGACACAATCACCTTCCCTCTGCAGTGCTGTCTGTCTCATTTCTCCAAAAGCCCTTGAATATGATTGAAAATGATTAAGGATTACTGTGATTATGGTAAGCTTACATTTCATATCGCATTCACCTTACCTGTAACTTTCAGTACTCCCAGAAAAAAAAAAATTAAAAAAAAAAAAAAACTTTTTTTTTTTTTTTTTTTTTTTCGATATTTTTTTCCCGATCTCCGATCTTATAAAAACGGCCATATCGGCGGCCGATCCGATCACGTGATCGGGATCGGGCAACACTAATTACAGTATGATCACAGTTAAAAGGGCCAATTTGTTTCTTACCAATAGGGATACTTTTGTGTAATGGAAAATGTCGATATTTTTATGTGGTGTGGTGTGGTGGTGTAGCTGACTTGGTTCCGTGCTCAAAACAGCCGATGAGAACTTGTAGATCTGCTATTTTCAGAGCCCAAAACACCAGAGCGCAAACAAACACAAAATGACTTGTCTTTTAGTTCTACGACCAGATCTCTTCTCCACTCGTCCCTCCCCCAACATTTTAGTTATAAAATAGCATTGTTTTTATTTCGTTTTCGTCAGTGAAAAAAGGGTAGTCGGCGAACATTTTTCCTCATAGTTTTCAGTCAAAGAAACAACGCTGTTGTCCCACTTCCCCTGAGGAGTGACGGTTGTACTGAAACCCAACCTGGGACGTTCTGGTTCCTCAGAAACCTGGCAGTGATGATCTGTCTGCGTTATGAACGTCTGTTTGTGGTTTGTTTCCCTTAACAACACTGCACATTAATCTAGATGACAGTATGAATGAATGAATGAAACTTTATTTATATAGCACCTTTCATGACAGAATGCAGCTCTCTTAACCCATTTAGGCCTAGAAATGATTGAATGCTTTAACCAGTGACAAATAGCAGATCTACAAGCTCACAGCGCGGCACCAAGTACTGCGCTGCGAGCTTGTAGATCTGCTATTTTTGAAAAGTCGTGAAAATGTGTGCAAATCTTTGAATATTATGTGTTTTCAAGCGAACGTTTGTAACTCAAATTTTGCTTCGGGGGGGGGGGGGGGGGGGGGGGGGGGGGTCGTCCCTGGAACTAAATATTTTGAGATGGGGGTCCGTGGCCAAATAAATATCATTTTGGGGGTCCTTCACATGAAAAGGTTTGAGCACCACTGACATGGTAGTCTCTCAAGAACAGACTAACTGAGCTCCAGTTTAAGTGAAAAGGACCTTTTCTTTGACGATGGCTGGCCAGATTGCTAACATAGAAACATGGGTTTTTCAAAAAACCTTAGAACGATTCAAAAGACACTTATAGAATCGGGTCAAAATTCGAAATGCAATCCAAATCCAAAAACATTATAATAATAACAACAAAAACAAAAAGTGTGGCTCATACTGTATGTTAAAGTGGTTCTAGTATTTGTCCTCAGGGTAAACTATAGAGTGTGACTGTGTTGTGAAATGAGTGGGTGTTTTGTGAATGAAACGAGGAGTGGGCGTGTAGGTGTGACACAGTGGCCTTAATGCCCCAGCTGACTGTACCACTTTCTCCTCTTTCTCTTTCTTAAGGCCCTCTTACATCTAACAACTTTGAAAAGATTTTGGACAGATTTGGAAAGATTTCTAAAAGACTACCCTCTCACACTATAAGATTTGAAAAAGACTTTCCAAAGACTTAACGATGATTTTTAAAAGATTTCAGTAGTTAGATGTGAGATGCCTCTAAAGATTTTGTAAAGACTGGTTCAAGATTCCCTTTTATTTGCTGAAATATGCCTAGGCTATTATAACCATGTGTTCCTAGTCCTCTGACTAGCTCCCACACACACACACACACACACACACACACACACACACACACACACACACACACACACACACACACAAAGTAGCCAACTAAGTTCATTTGAGGTATTTGTACGTTACTTGAGTATTTCCAGTTTTCAGTACTTTTACTTCTACTCCACTACATCAGAGGAAAATATTGTACTTTTACTGCACTACTTTGAAAGCTTTAGTTACTAGTTACTTTGCAGATATAAATTATAATATTATAAAACATTAACCACTTTAGCCCTATTGGGCTAAATGAAAATAGCCAGTCTACAAGCTCACAACATGTCGCATCGCAGTATTGATACTTTTACTTGAGTAAAACATGTGAGTACTTTTTCCATCACTGCACGCACAGATTGCACACACAACGAGCTCTGCCCTCCTCCCTCAGCCCTCTCTTCTCCCGTTCTCTCCTCTCCATAGCAGGCGCAGATTGATCCTATCAATTTATTAATTCAATAAATCAACTTTGAATGTTTGGAATAATGTACTATTGTGATAAGCGGTGAAACAAAGGGCTGCCGTAGCCGCACCAACAGCTAAGTAGTGGCGGCCAGGCTGGCAGCTCAGCATCTTGGGTAATGAATGGCTTTTGGCTCGCTAGCGTTCTGTTTTGGTTCAGAGAACTTCAGACTCAGCCCCGATTTGTGGAAATATCAAAACAGTTTGATATTCTCGTAACAGAATCTGGGTCTCAAGTCGGGGGAAAAATCGAGTCGGACCACTAACTCACACTTAACGATTGAGTAACGACTGAATCACGGGAGCGCGCCGTGACTCGTCTTGATTTTATTAGGACTGAGAAATCTTTTCAGAGTTGTTAGGTGTAAGGCTAGCTTTATCAATATTGTAGACAGTAGACAGCTGTGTCTTTTGCTGAGATTCTGAAATCTTAACTCCCCTGAGTCCCCATCTTTAAACCAATCCAGTGACTTTGATTGGTGCAGGGCTGAGCATGGATCAGATTGTAAATACCATCATTTATCTATTTCACTGCAGATTAGGTTATCATCCAACAAATTATTTCAATGGACTAAAATCTTGTTGTATTTGATGGCCTTCCTGGCCTGGCATTTGGCCTTTGTGCCCTAAAAAAATGCCAAAGACCAAGTGGCCTTGCCCCTAAAATGACGAAATTACAGGCCTGACTGTTCTAGTATTTAAATCAATGATCATTGGTTGTGATAGGTTTGTGAGCTGTGTGGAAGGGCATCCCTAATGACCGCTTGACCGACATGAAGCCCACTGACCACATCTGCCCTGGCATCTTGGCCCAGTCCGGCCCACCACAACTGGCACGAACCGAACATATCAGCTGTCATATGTATGGGTGGGACTCCTGGGCCACAGTAGCCTGTGATTGGGCTGCTAGGCTGCTATTCAGATGATAGACAAGCCAGTGGGCCAATCATGTGATGTCTCTCTGCTCTGTGTGCCGGTGCTACTGAAGGATTGCACCTCTCTCTACTTAGTGGCGCCCAGCCAAAAATGACCGTAATTATCCTAAAATGGTGTCAAATCCTTTTTTTTTTTTTTTTTGGGCACACTGGCCCACAGGCCCATCCCAGCAGGCATATGCCCGGTATGCCAGATGCTGTGGTGGAATTCAGATCAATCAATAATCATAAGAAAATGAGGAGACAAGACAATTATATTAGGTGGTGGTGTGGTCAGGTTTATGTAACATGATATCATAGACAGAAATACAGTTAACACTCTGGGCAGTGGTAAAAGAGTTCTGCCAAGAAGAATGGTCAGACACTAGAGTTATACTGTGGCTTCAAGGCCTCTGGAACGAGCTGTACCATAACAAGATAGGCTTTACCAAAACAATAGTTACTGAGGCCTACTGAAGACCTCTCGACTCCTAACTATCAAGTATTAGTATCATCATACAGACCTAGATATTAATATAATCAATGAACACATGATCTACTCTAATAACGTCACACATAATAAATCATGATAAACTCTAATTTACTGCAATGCCCAATCCCCACCTGGTTGTAGTATAGTGTTGTTTCTGTGAGAAAAGGTCAATCTAAAAGATGACCTTAAGAGTAACTGTGATCTCTCCTGGCAGGTGAACATCATCCCGGTGATCGCCAAGGCCGACACCATCTCCAAGAGCGAGCTGCACAAGTTCAAGCTGAAGATCATGAGCGAGCTGGTGAGCAACGGCGTGCAGATCTACCAGTTCCCCATCGACGACGAGACCGTGTCCAGCATCAACTCCACCATGAACGTGAGTGTGAGCCTCGGCAGGTTCTCCTCCACCCAAACCATGACGCACAATGTTCCTCCACTGCCCTTTTTCACCTGCGAAAACAAAACAAAAAACGGAAACTAAGATATGATGACTTAATCCAGAGGGACTTACAACAGTATGCGATAAGGTCTTGCTGCGCGGTCATTATGGCTTATATGGACACCACAGGCAGATAAGGGGAATTATCAGCCTGAAGTGTCCATATACACCATAATGACCGCGCAGCAAGTCCTTATAGCACTTATTACCCGGCTAACAAATACAATTAATAATTTGACTCAAAACTGAAAACAAAACAAAGTATTTCCTTGTTTACAGACGGCTGAAAGTATTCCACAAGTGTTGCGCTGGGCGTTTCTCCCAGCGCAACACGGTCGGTCGCCTTGGAAAACAAGGAAGTGCTGATCAGATAGAATCCATTTTCTGATACTGCGTCGTCTATTTCTCGCCTCAAATGTTTCCAAAAACATTCTTCAGAGCAACGTTTGGTTGTAAATGACGCTGTGTGTTTGTTTACATGGCTGACATGTTGGATAGTTTACAGTTTACAGTTTAGGCATTTAGCAGACGCTTTTAATCCAAAGCGACTTACAATAAGCAAATACAAAACATCACAAGATAATGTCAGTACATCAACAGCAATATAACAAGTGCAAATGGATATCTATCTAGAAAAAAACACAATATAATCAAAGTTCTAAAAAACCTAAAAACAAATGCTAACTGGATAGAATGGATACGGCACCAAATTCACACAGCGCAGCCTGAGTGCAGCAGGTGTTCTGAGCCTTTGATTAGGCAGCGGTGAATTATAGAGCAGAGCGGTCATTATTTATACGCCTATAATTCACAGGTGATTTCAGCGCTCGACCAATCAGAATCAAGCATTCAACCAAGCCGGGTAATAAGCAAGGTTATACATCAGCTCATCAACATCAATTGCATATAAATGGTAATCTAAGAAAGATAACATAGGTAGACCAAGCACCTATTCCGTAAAAACCTAAGAAATGCTATTGTAATATAGCCTCGCAACAGCAGAGACTCTGGGAGAACCTAAGAAATGCTATTGTAATATAGCCTCGCAACAGCAGAGACTCTGGGAGAACCTAAGAAATGCTATTGTAATATAGCCTCGCAACAGCAGAGACTCTGGGAGAACCTAAGAAATGCTATTGTAATATAGCCTCGCAACAGCAGAGACTCTGGGAGAACCTAAGAAATGCTATTGTAATATAGCCTCGCAACAGCAGAGACTCTGGGAGAACCTAAGAAATGCTATTGTAATATAGCCTCGCAACAGCAGAGACTCTGGGAGAACCTAAGAAATGCTATTGTAATATAGCCTCGCAACAGCAGAGACTCTGGGAGTTCTCCATAGAAATGCTATTGTAATATAGCCTCGCAACAGCAGAGACTCTGGGAGTTCTCCATAGAAATGCTATTGTAATATAGCCTCGCAACAGCAGAGACTCTGGGAGTTCTCCATAGACGATGCATTACGCCATGACGTAGAAACTCACTTTGACTGACAGGTCCATTCAGTAGTCATCAGCGCATCAAAACATCGTCGGGAGAACATCAAATACGTCTTTTCCAGACAGAAATTCCAAAGGTGCAAACTGTTGTTCGTTTTTAAGTTATGAGATGCCGTCGATTTCAGATAAAACTTCGCTTAATGCAGCTTTTATTTGCGATTTGTTAACTCGCATCGGACATGGGGTCCGCCATGTTTGTTTATAAAATGTGAGAGCTGTAGCAGCCGCTCGACCAATCAGGAGTGGTGTGAGGCAGGTTCGCTCGAAATGCAGCCTTTTGATTGGGAATTCAAAACCTAATTCTCATAAAGAGACTCGATGGGAGGGACACCAGACCGAGAAAGGAAGCACATTGGTGATGACATAACTCGGGATGGCTTGCAAGGCTAATTGTAATACTGAAGGATACTTGCTTAACTTGTAGTTTCAGACGTGGTAGAAATGAGACATGGAGACTTTAATGACTTTCTTTCTCATGGAGAATTTCATTCAACTCTCTTTGTTTGTAGAACCTTCGCTCCACTACAGTCAATTTTTGCGAGAATCCAATGCTATTTTAGCGATAATCCAATGCCATCCTTGGCATCAAAAGTGTTTTTTTTTTTGAGAAAATGGACTGTAAAGATGAGAAAGGCCGTTGGTTTCTATGGGATGGGATCACTATTGGTGGATGCGCGATGATGATGAATCGGCGACTTCACCCGTGCCAGGGTTATTCACTGGACCCAGTGGACCAGCTTTACTGTATATACAGTATATTTCGTGCGACATCGTGGGATCGGCACTGTGGACACCTTTCAATATTTCGAGAGATATTGCAGGATCGGCGTTAAATGAGTTGAGTCCGACTATATGCCCCCAAACCGAAAATATTGGTTCCCTCTTGTCACGTACATTGAGATAATCCCCAAAACATTCCCATTATTACAAAAACCTATAACACAGATAAATACCTTTACACTATCTTAACTGTATTGTCATTGAGAGGAGGCGAGTGCTACAGTAAGCGTTATGGGCTTAGGTGTAATACTGAAGAGGTGAGTCTAAACATATTGACAATTTTGTCAACAAATAATAAAAACTAGACTAAAATGTTATGGAGGGACTAGTGGAGGAGAGATCCAGTAGAACTAATTGCGCTCAGATCTACAAGCTCACAACGTTGTGAGTTTGTAGATCGGCTGTTTTCAGCATGCCACCAGGTGTAAAATCACCATCAAGGAGCAAAATAAAATGTTGTGGTGTTGGTCTTGTTCCAGGGGATCCTGCCCTTCGCTGTGGTCGGCAGCACAGAGGAGGTGAAGATTGGGAACAAGATGGTGAAAGCTCGCCAGTACCCCTGGGGGGTGGTGCAAGGTAAACACCCCACCCCCAGTACCCCTAAAACCCCATCCCCAGACCCCAGTACCCCTGGGGCGTGGTGCAAGGTAAACACCCCATCCCCAGGCACTCGGTGCCGCGCTGTGAGATTGTATATCTGCTATTTTTCAATAGTTAAAGCATAAAATAATGATACACAATAATGTGTACCCGTTCTAAATGGGGTTAAATCCTCTTTTGGGTCTCGGGCTAAAAGGTTTTGGGAACCACTGCATCTACAGTATTACAACAGAGTGTGTGTGCGTGTGCGTGTGTGTGTGCGCGTGTGAGTGTGTGTGTGTGTGTGTGTGTGTGTGTGTGTGTGTGTGTGTGTGTGTGTGTGTGTGTGTGCTTTAGCTAGAAATGGTCAAAATATCAGCCCCTTGCAAATGCCATCTCTGCTTGTGGTTATAATTGTAAAATTATAATTTTGATATTTGGTAGCCTGGGGCATGTTCATAAAATGTGTGTGAGAGGACTCCAACTTGCTGGACTGGCAAAAAAAAGCAGCAAAACAATTGGCTAAGTTCTGCTCTGTGTCTGCCATTATTGGCAGCCACTTTATTTGGAAAAGACGGTGCCATCTACAGTATATCCATAGTTTATGTGTTTCATGATCTGCCCTATAGCCTAGGGAATTAAGGACATTATTTGTGAACATGATCTTTTGCACTGTACTGCATTGCCTCTTATTACTATTGAATTTTGATGATTTATGTCTCTAATCGTAATCCAATAAAGGAATTAAAATGTGTGTGTGTGTGCGTGTGCGTGTGCGTGTGTGTGTGTGTGTGTGTGTGTGTGTGTGTGTGCGCGTGTGCGTGTGTGTGTGCGTGCGTGCGTCCCCCCCCCCCCCTCCTCAGTGGAGAATGAGAACCACTGTGACTTTGTGAAGCTGAGGGAGATGCTGATCTGTGTCAACATGGAGGACCTGAGAGAACAGACCCACACCCAGCACTATGAGCTGTACCGCCGCTGCAAGCTGGAGGAGATGGGCTTCAGGGACCCCCACCCTGAGAGCAAGCCAGTCAGGTAGGACAGGGACCCCCACCCCGAGAGCAAGCCAGTCAGGTAGGACAGGGACCCCCACCCCGAGAGCAAGCCAGTCAGGTAGGACAGGGACCCCCACCCCGAGAGCAAGCCAGTCAGGTAGGACAGGGACCCCCACCCCGAGAGCAAGCCAGTCAGGTAGTACAGGGACCCCCACCCTGAGAGCAAGCCAGTCAGGTAGTACAGGGACCCCCACCCTGAGAGCAAGCCAGTCAGGTAGTACAGGGACCCCCACCCTGAGAGCAAGCCAGTCAGGTAGTACAGGGACCCCCACCCTGAGAGTAAGCCAGTCAGGTAGGACAGGGACCCCCACCCTGAGAGTAAGCCAGTCAGGTAGTACAGGGACCCCCACCCTGAGAGCAAGCCAGTCAGGTAGTACAGGGACCCCCACCCTGAGAGCAAGCCAGTCAGGTAGTACAGGGACCCCCACCCCGAGAGCAAGCCAGTCAGGTAGGACAGGGACCCCCACCCTGAGAGCAAGCCAGTCAGGTAGTACAGGGACCCCCACCCTGAGAGCAAGCCAGTCAGGTAGTACAGGGACCCCCACCCCGAGAGCAAGCCAGTCTGGTAGTGCTAAGGACTACAATTTGGACGGAACTATCAAACCGGATTTCAGTTTTAACCCAAAATAATTCCCCTGCGCTCAAGGACATACTTTTAGGGCCTACCTAATAAACTCCTTGATGCGGAGTAGTCTTTCTTGCTTTTGGAACATTCGTTTGGTATATGCATCTTTTAGTCCGACTGGCAAGACTACACTAGGCTACTGGAGCATTTTAATAGGGATTGGGGAAACAAACAGGGGGAACCAAAACAAAGAGACGCCGCTTCTTCTGCTAGAACATGACCTGTACTTGCCCGACAGGCAAGGGCCTCTGAGACCTTAGTGTCAACTCCTGCAGTGGGTCGGTCGCTGCTAGCTTGCCACCGTTGGTGTGTGAATGTTGGAAGTGAGGACGCTGGCGTAGACTGTTCACCGTTTCAACCACAAAGCTGACACTCTTTATATAGAGAAATTTGAAAAAAGTGCAATTGTAGAATAGGCTTTGATCCACTTCCCCACAGCCATCAATGGAATGATGTAGAATTAGTAGGGACTGTGGAACCCTGCGGAGCACCAGAAGAAAGTGGATTATGTTTTGGGGGTTGAATTGTAGCTGTTTGAGGAATGTTTTGAAGCCCGTTTAGAGAAGGGTTGGTGGTACTACTAAGATTAGATGTAACTGTAAATATATACATAGAATGAACTGAAGAGATGGTGCTTTGAACATGCTAGATCAGACCCTTGTATGAATGAATGAACCATTGTAAAGTGATTTGAGTCCGCAAACTCTCCATACCTGGAGACCTGACGTTCAGTAATCGGTTCTCATGATGAAAATAAGAACGTTATAATGGTGTGTAAAATAAATGATCTAAAATCTGCCACGGACAAGACCAAGTCTTTGCCACGGACACATTTAGCCATGTACAGACATATTGAGGACCACTGTGTGTTATGGATAAGGAATCCTGAATCCCTGGTGTCTTGTGTGTCTCATCCATCCACAGATAGATAAGATAGATAAGATAGATAGATAGATACCTTTATTATCCCAAGGGGGAAATTCAGTTGTCCAGTAGTAGCACAGCAGTATACAGTTATTTACAAAGTTACAGAGACGTAAGAAAAAATAGATAAGAGGGAAAGAAACAAGAGAACAAAAAAATGAGCAGTACAGTACCAATAAAGAGAAGGTGCATCAATAGAGGGGGCGAATAATATATAAGTATATATACATAAAGTGTCTTGCAAAAAAGACCATAGCAGTCAATGCTAGTTAGTGCAAACAAGTATCTCACTGTCATTGTTAAACAAAGCAAAAATACTCAGAAACTACCAACACAAACTAATAGTGCAAAGTAAAAAAAAATCAGTGCGAAAAAAGAAGAAACTAGGAAGCGTGTCACCGCAAGACGCACATGAGCACTCTTCCTGGACGGTCCTTTTGGGTCAAAGTCAATACAGCAATAGTTCCTTAGAGGTCAATGTCAATACAGCAAAGGTTCCGTCAGTCTAAGTTAGGAAGGGAGACCTTTTCAAGCGTCCGTTATGTGTCTCGTTGTACAGCTTAAGGGCAGCCGGTACAAAAGATTTTCCTAATCTCTCACATCTCCGTACTGGGTAGGTAAAGCGGTCGTTTCCTCTCTTACTCCAGTAACTGGTGATCTCTAGATGGAGGGGGTGGGAGGAGTTCTCCAAGATGGAATCCAGCTTCCTCGCTGTGCGCACACTGGTTACTTCCTCCACCCCCTGCAGAGAGGACCCAACGACAGAGCCTGCTTTCTTCACCAGTCTGTTTAGGTTAAACGTGTCACCTGCTCTGTTGTTGCCACCCCAACATGTTATACCAAAAAAGAGGACACTTGCCATGACAGACTGATAGAACATCTGTAGCATCCTATTGCACACCCCAAACGATCTCAGTCTTCTCAGGAGGAACAGCCTGCTTTTCCCCTTGCTGTGAATCGCCTGTGCATTGTCCGACCAGTCCAGTGAACTATTCAGGTGTACTCCGAGGAATTTGTAGTTATCCACAAGCTCAACCACCTCACCGTTAATGGTGCTTGGCACCGGGGGGACTCTCTTGGAGGTGCGGAAGTCCACCACCATCTCCTTGGTCTTGCTTGCGTTGAGCCTGAGATGGTTAGCCTCGCTCCATTGCACAAAGTCCCTAACCACACCATCGTGCTCAGCCGTGTTGTCACCCGAGATCTTGCTGACCACCACGGTATCATCTGAGAACTTCTGCAGATGACAGGTCTTGGAATTGAAGAGGAAGTCCGATGTATAGAGAGTGAACAGGAAGGGTGAGAGCACAGTTCCTTGCGGGGCCCCCGTGTTGCTCACCAGCACATCAGACCGACAGCTCTGCAGTCTCACAGACTGTGGTCTTTCTGAAAGGTAGTCTGTGATCCATGCCACAAAGCCCTTGTCCACCCCCATCAGCGTAAGCTTCTCCGCAAGCAGAGACGGTTGGATAGTGTTGAAAGCACTGGAGAAGTCAAAAAACATAATTCTGACTGTGCTGCCCAGATCTTCCAGATGGGTGGCGTCAGTTCAGCAAACGCTAAGGTATGGCAACATGACTAGTGCCATGCACGCACGCCGTGCGTGCATGGCACTAGTCATGTTGCCATACCTTAGCAACAAGCATGATGTTTAGTCCATCAGTGGATGATTGTATATTATCCTACCGCAGGTACAAGTAAAAAACATTTGAAAAGAGTGTCGCTGCTGCTAATTTACAATAATACATTGCACCTGTGCTGACCTACCGAACCGGGGGAATAAAACATTTGTCAAGATGGGAGGGATACACGTGTTGTGGAGAATATAATACCTGATAATATAGTTATAATTTGCATTGAAGTTAGTTAGCTTAAAGTGATTTAATAACAGAATAATCAACACAGATAGTCATAGAGACATTCATGAATTTATTGTAAGAAATGCATCCCCCCCCCCTTTGACGCCTCTGTCCGCGTGCGTGCGTGCGTGCGTGCGTGCGTGCGTGCGTGCGTGCTTGCATGCGTGTGCACAGTCTACAGGAGACGTACGAGTCCAAGCGTCAGGAGTTCCAAGGAGAGCTGCAGCACAGGGAGGAGGAGATGAGGCAGTCCTTCGTCCAGAGAGTCAAGGAGAAGGAGACCCAGCTCAAAGAGAAGGAGAGAGAGGTGAGAGAGAGACCCAGCTCAAAGAGAAGGAGAGGGAGGTGAGAGGACCAGCAGCCACACACCACGTACAGACGCGTGTATCAAAACAGCGGCGCAGTTCGGCCAGTGGAAACGCCCCTCTTGTCCCGCTTGCCTCTGATTGGCCTAAGCCCGTATGCGGCACCCGGGTGGGGACGCTGTCATCTCTGTCAGGCGCGTAGCGCGTTACTTTAACAATAACCCGACACGTTATAAGTTATCTTGAGTATGACAGTAGTTCGGGTTTTAATGTTAAAGTAAAGGCAAATTCGAATAAGCTTTAAGGAAATGATGAGTATGAACGTTAATTCACATTTTATGGTTTCCTTAATTGTTTCCTACAGCCCATGTTTTACAAATGTAGCCTATTACATTTTTGGCTGTTGTAATTAACAGTTATGTCTGCATTTTCTAAGTTATGTCTGCATTTTCTAGTAGTGAACAAAACTTTTCAAAGTGTGTTGTGAGCCGTTTTCACTCATTCTAATTTCTCTTTTGTACCATGCCAACCCATTAAAAAAACACCCAGCACAGAAGATAAATAAAATGAGAGGCCTTTCACAGTACAAGTGTCAAGTTTATTTTGAGCACAGCACAAAGGTGTCAAGTGCAGGCTTTAACAGTTTTTTTTATATATATATAGCCTATATATATCAATATATGCGTGTGTGTTGTTAAGAGGGGCGTCTCTATAGAGTATAGGGGCGTCTCCACTGGCCGAACTGTGCCGCTGTTTTGATACACGCACTTCAGACACCATGTGGGCTGGAATCATAATGACATATTGAAACATTTTTAATTCATAATTTGAATATTAATAGGCAAAATGGGATCAGACCTCCCGACTACTACGAGGTACCCGGCTACCATTTAAGCAATATTACACGAGAGGGTGTGTGTTATCGTGATTATTGGAACGTCTGCGTTGCCACAGGCACGAGCCCGAAGGTGAATGCCTGTAGGCAGCACAGAAGGTACAATAATCGCATAACCTACACCCTCGAGTGTAAAAGCCTGGGTTTCCGAGGCTACCTCGAGTTTGAGATTGCAATCATACAACAGTTGCCCTAAAAATCAACTTAATTTCATTGCAATTATATTTCTATCGATATTCGATAGAAATCTGTAATCTTTTAATGCCACATTTAGCTACTGCTGTATGTCCCTGAACTTCACATGAAAACTGCTAGTGTGCCCTCTCGAGCAACCAGACCAATCCACCTGGGCAACAAAACTTGCCCTTGGTGAATATGGGTCTGGCCCCGCTCAATTGTGAATCAATTTCCTCCCTGGGGGACAAATCAGGGCCCAGCATTGGTCTGGTCTAACCAATCGTGTCCATACAGAACCATTTCTTAACACACCCCTTGGAAATGAAAATTCTGCTCACTAATATCCGATACGCAATGAGGAATTAGTATGAGCAACGCCAGGCTAGAGCGGTCGGTGAACTTAAATCCAACCCCTGCTGCTTTGTGTGTGTGTGTGTGTGTGTGTGTGTGTGTGTGTGTGTGTGTGTGTGTGTGTGTGTGTGTGTGTGTGTGTGTGTGTGTGTGTGTGTGTGTGTGTGTGTGTGTGTGTGTGTGTGTGTGTGTGTGTGTGTGTGTGTGTGTGTGTGTGTCCAACAGCTACAGAGCAGGTTTGAGCAGCTGAAGCGTCTTCACCAGGAGGAGCGCAGCAAGCTGGAGGAGAAGAGGAGGAGTCTGGAGGAGGAGCTTAATGCCTTCAGCAACCGCAAGGAGGCTGCAGAGCTGCTGCTGCAGGGACAGACCTTCAATGTGAAGAAAGACAAGGACCGCAAGAAGTACACACACACACACACACACACACACACACACACACACACACACACACACACACACACACACACACACAGGACAGGGCAGGAATGAAAAGATTTTGCACAAAGGTACAGTGACAATAGTGGCGTTTCCATGAAGCCGTTTTTTGCGCATTAACCCATTTAGACCTGAGGCTGAGTCTGGAAACACCTTCTAAAACCTAACCTAAGGTTTCTGAAAACCTTACATTTCTTATTACAAAAACGTAAAATAAATGATGTATAGCAAATACTGAAGTGACACAGACGTAGCACCCGGCCTTAAAGGTAAAACAACCAGGTCTAAATGGATTTTGCGCATAATTCTTTTAATGGAAATTCTAAACTCTCATTATTTGCAAAAAAACATTTATGCGCTTGGAGGAGGTGGATTTTGAGGCTTTATCAAAAAAACTAAATGCGCAAAAGGGAAATGGAAACACTAAGCGAAGAGGTTTTTAATTAAATTGCATTGAACTCGCATGATATGGATTTGGCTAACATGTTGGCCCCGTGTTCCCAACTACTGTACCTTGCATCGGATGTTTATTTTACGGCGCTGTTGTGTGCAGGCCTCGTCCGTCACATCACTGTGTTGCGTGCCAAAAGTGGCCAATCTACAAGCTCACACTTGCAGATCGGCCACCTTCCAGATGCAGAAACTTGCCGGATGAAACGTCGACTCGGGGCAGACAAGAGCTCCCAGCTGTGTACTTTACTTAACAACTGCATCGTTAGCCATTTGGTAGCTAAACCGTCTGGGAAGTTTATTTTCTGCAAAAAATAAAACTGTGACGCAATTGAAAGACAGATGTGCTCAGCTATTTTTAATGTTATCCCACTTGATAGCAGGCAGACAGATAGACAACAAACCAGACAAATAGCAGACAAATGTACATTTGTTTTAATGTCTGTGTGGAATATGCTAATTGAACAGGGAATTATTAAAAAGAGAGAACATTTTGCAAATTACTTATTGCAAATTGTGTCATTGACAGAATATTAATGGAATTCCAAGCCATAAAATAATGCACATTGCACTTGTCTTACGTTGTGTGGAAATAAAGCAAATAAAAGAGAGAGGTTATCAAGTAATGTCATTTTATCAACTGACCCGTGGCCCCTTGGCATTTGGCCCACTGGTTCAGAAGGTTGAGTATCCCTGCTCTACAGTATGTCTCCCTGCTTGGAACTCAGCATCAAGGGTTGGATTCCAAAATTATAGTTATATTGTTTCAACCGTAGTGCGAGCGAGTCCCTTTTCATCTCATCAAATCACTGCAACCAACATTATTCTTAAACTACACGCTAATATTTCCTTAAATGATTTAACTAAGGGGTCTTCAACGTTTTCAGGCCAAGGACCCCTTCCTTAGTTGAGACAGAGATGAAGCAGGGACCCCCACAACCTTTTCATAGATTCCATATAGTTTCAATCATCAGTGTATTTTGGATTCATGTCAATTTGTGTTTTCAGATATTTAGCCACTTGAACCGTCAATACTTAATAAACTTGACCTTTCACTCTGTACTTAGTCTGCTCTTTTTCCCCCTCCGCACCAAAGCGGAGGGGGAAAAAAATAGCAGATCTACAAGCTCACAACGGGCATTGTGAGCTTGTAGATCTGCAATTTTTGGCTAAAGTTCTCAGAATGTGGATGCTAGGGTTCAAGTGGTTAATATTAAAAAAAAGAGAAAAATAGGTTTCTATCACTCAAAGATTTGGAGGACCCCCTGTAGTAACTATGAGGACCCCCTAGGGGTCCCGGACCCCCTGTTGAAGACCCATGATTTAACTTTTCTCTTTGTTCTTCTCCGTAGCGCTGGATTCATGTGAAGGCACGAAGACAACACACAATCCCTGCTACCAGACGACAATCCAGCATCGCACAATCATCAGCCTCATTCCTGTCTTACTTTACTAGTTATGAAAAACAGTCTCATCAGAACAACACCAACCCAGTATGTACTGTATGTGTTTTGCTGCTACAGCTAGAGGGCACCAAAGGCTTAGAATCTAAGCCCCAGATTCCAAGCACCTCAAAGGAGTAAATGTTGAATGATATTGTTGCCTTTTTGAGTTCAGATGACAGTGTAGTGACAATTTAAGGACTTATATAAAAAAAGAAAGAAAATAAAAATACATTAATGCATCAAAATCAAAACTGGTGAAACATTTGCCAAATGGTCAAATAATATGAGAAAGAGACAAAAATAGTGAAAATAGACGATCTACAAGCTCACTGTTATCTTGTAGTTCTGCTAATTTCACAATATTTATCTGTGGAACTGAAAATGTAATGCCTCAAGTCCTACATTCCAAGTGCCTATTAGGGTGGGGGATCCCCAGTTCAAATATGATTTTTTTTATTTTATTTTTTTTGGGGGGGGGGGGGGTCCCCAGTTCAAATATGATATTTTGGGGGGTCCCCAGTTCAAATATGATCATTTTTTATTTTGGGGGTCCCCAGTTCAAATATGATATTTTGGGGTGTCCCTAGTTCATAAATGATATTTTGGGGGGGGGTCCCCAGTTCAAATATGATTGTTTTGGGGGGTCCCCATTTCAAATATGATATTTTGGGGTGTCCCTAGTTCATAAATGATATTTTGGGGGGGGGGTCCCCAGTTCAAATGTGATATTTTGGGGGGTCCCCAGTTCAGATATGATTATTTTGGGGGGTCCCCATTTCAAATATGATTATTTTGGGGTGTCCCCAGTTCAAACATGATATTTTTGGGGGTCCCCAGTTCAAACATAACTATTCACGGCCTGAAAAGGTTGAGAATGGACCACTGTCCTGGTGTACATGTGATGCATGATGTTTGAACACAGACGTAGAGTTTTAATATCAGGTGTGAGTTTTAACGTGGTCTTCACAAATCCTCTCCATCTGTAACAGTTGTCACAGCACCGGAGCTCCTTTGTTCCAGGGTCCGTTTTGTAGATTAAAACTATGACGAAAAATCTCCGTCGACTACCTCTTTACACTGACCAAAACTAAATAAAAAAACGTGTCAATTTCGTCAACAAAAACTAGACTTATGCCTCATTCACACTGCAGATATATAGTTGAACGTTTTGCTTGGTAATTCAATGTAATCTCAATGGAAACCAGCTTTAAAGCTTCCAAAGCTTTGTTCTGAGCATCTCCTGTATCTTTAAAGCTGGTTTCCATTGAGATAACATTGACCAAGCAAGCAAAACGTTCAACTATATATCTGCAGTGTGAATGCAGCATAAGGGAGGGACTAATAGAACTAAAAGACGAGTTATTTTATGTCTTGGTTGCTGAACATGGGAGTGTGTCGTCATTTCCACTTACTGTAACATCTGTTCGACGGCACATCTTTTCTACGCTGGTGAATGCTAACCTGGTGAATGTTAACCACTATGCCTAAACCTAACCATAACCCTAACCTCGCGTCACCATGTTCGTTTTACAACAGGCCGTTTGATCCGGTCTGGGCGGAAACCACAAGCAGAAGAAGCAGCGTCGCTTTGTTTTTGTTCCCCCGTTTGTTTCCCCAATCCCTATTAAAATGCTTGAGTAGCCTAGTGTAGTCTTGCCAGTCGCTAACAGTTGGACTAAAAGATGCATATACCAAACTAATTTTCCAAAAGCAAAACTACTCTGCATCAAGGGTTAGGGTTATTTGGTAGGTCCTAAAAGTATGTCCTTGAGCGCAGGGGAATTATTTTGGCTTAAAACTGAATCCGGTTTGATCTTTCTGGTCAAAGTGTAGTTCTTTGAGTACTGAAACATGACGTAAAGTGGTTTCCACTCCCGACCGGATCAAACCCCGAAAAGTGAAGATACCCCCGGCTACCTTAAACCTAACCCTTAGTCGGAATGATGGGACGTCAAAATAGCCAGATTTCACCGAAAATAGCAGATCTAGCGCAACGCGCTGTGAGCTTGTAGATCTCCTATTTTCAGCATGCAACCAAGTGTAAAATCATTCATGACTAAAATCTTACGATATTTAGTCGACTAAAACATCTACGATGACTAGCTTGTAAATGTGACTAAAACTAAATTCAACTTTATCCAAAACACTATGACTAATGTGGTCCTCAAACATCCTCTACGTCTATAGTTGTCACCAGAGGTCCTTGGTTCAGAGCCAGATAATCAGATCAGTGCCTTACTTTAGCTCAAGTGCCTTTGTTTTTTTATTTTTTAGTTTCTTTTTAATATAATATATGTTTTGGGGCTTTTATGCCGTTATTGACAGGACAGGAAATGAGGAGAGAGATGGGGGGTGACTTGCAGCGGGAGGCTCTCTCCACTCCGATATCTCTCCTTTCCGACATGTCTCCATTCCGACACTAACCCTATCTCTAACCCTAACCCTAAACCTAACCCCTATGGGAGTGTCGCCACTCCGACAATAAGAAGTCAATTTCGGAGTGGCGACATGTCGGAATGGAGAGAGCCTCCCACATGCAGCAAACCTTGGTTTGGGCTCAGGAAACGCCTTTGTTTTTGGGAGGGGTGTCACAGTGACTACGTGTTTTTTTTTTTTTTTTTTTGCTTTTGTGTAAACACGTTTTCTTGTTGTTTTTTTGTTGTTGTTGTTTTCTTCTTCTTTGTGTCACACAAAGTACTGTTAATGGTAAATGTATATCATATAACACATTCACCCATTCACACAGTGATGTCAGAGGAAACCATGCTTGGCACCAACCTGCTCATCAGGAGCAGTTAGGGGTTCAGAGTCTTGCTCAAGGACTCTTCCACACTAACTCTGGGGGAGCCCGGGATCGAACCGGTTCACAAGCGGTCACTTCTACCCTCTGAACCACTGCTGCCCCAAGCTGCCCAGCATGTCATGGGTTTTTACTAAACTGCATGGATCAAAGCTCTCATTACATTTAATTTCAACTTGTTTTACCGCACAGACCGAATACTCACAATTAGACCTTCAGAAGCCACACTCCCAGCAATGTGTGTGCATTAGGGCATTCACCAAATATTACAATATTCGAATATCAAAGTCACTATTCGACATTATTCACCGAAGTCGAATATTCGCTTATTTTTATTGTTTTCTCTTTAAAAATGTATAGTTTCTAAAGCTTGGCTAGATAGGAAGTCATATGAATGAGTTGTCGATGTCCCTGGTGGATGAATCTGTTAATGCTCTATACCAGGGTGGGGGTCCCCAGTTCATATATGAACTGGGGACCCCCACCCTGACAAGCACTTGGGATTGTAAGTATTGCATTTAATGTGACTCGGTTCCGCAGTTGCGAGGCGTTGTGAGGCGTTGTGAGCTTGTAGATCGTCTATTTTCACAATGTTCACCTCTTGCTTACTTAATATTTGACAGTTTGGCCAGTCCTGTCAAATATTCGACTATTCTAATACTTTGAGGTCGAATAATTCGAATACTAAAAATCACTATTCGTGAATGCCCTAGTGTGCTTATGATCTGGTTATACTATTCAGTATCTATGGCTGTCACATTCTTGATTGATGTTTACATGAGTGGCCACGCCTTTGTTCCTATTGCTGCCATTCATTAATTAATATCTGATCAAAGTTTTATGCTGTATTTTTTGTACACTTAATGAAACGACCAAGATCACTCTTTAACCAACGATAAGAAGTTAAATAGCATGCAAGTTCCATAGGTGTCGATTGGGAAGAATTGTATTATTATTGTGAGAAATAAAGTGAAAACATAATTCATAATTCTCTCTCTATTCATTCTCTTGAATCACTTGAATTATGGTAAGCATCGTCTGAGATATTTGTTTATACCTCTAACTTTGTGAATCGTGAACATTTTTGTAAGTCTTTGAATATTTCAAATCCTTTTTTATTTGAACTATGTTTCTTTGTCAGTGGTGCTCAAACTCTGTGAATTGCCCCCAAAATAATAGGTATTTGGCTACGGCCCCCATCTAAAAATATTTAGTCTTATGAATTGGGGCGTAACTGCTTATACCTTTTATTTGGCATTAGTTAATACAATTAGACATTTACAGAGTGATAACAGGTCTCATGCAGGCTATTTCTCACGGATATGAATACCTTTGTGCCTAGAGATTTGGACCTGACCTTCAGTGTGAAGTTAAAAACCACTGGTCCAGACAAATAAACTCATACATTAGTTTAATTCATTCGTTCCAACTCTCACAGTGATAAGAATGACTTGTCGTTTCTCACGGATATGAAGGAGTGTAAATGGTGGCTGCACATTTTCAGCTGTTGTCCCGAAAGTGTGGAATAGTTGCGACCGTAAGGTCGCAGTTACTATCAAAACCTCCACCGGCTGTCTGTCAGTCAGTCACACGTCACACTTTTGCCCTTCTCATATCTCCGCCACCGTTGCCCCGATCCATGCCAAACTTTGCACGTGCACACTCATCTCACATGGCCCTCTTCTAGAGCCACCATGAGACTTAATTGTTTACCTCTAACATAAATGTGTGTAAAACAAGACTGCATGTGTTTTCTTGAACCTCTATTTTTCACCGCGCTGTGAGCTTGTATATCTGCTATTTTTCAATAGTTAAAGCACAAAATAATTGTGCGGGGGCCCGCAGTGAATCCTTGTACCCAGGGCCCAGAAATTGGTGTGACACCCCTGTGTGTAACATTGTAAAATATATAGATATAGTCTACACCAACTGTCTGGCCGCTTGGAACACTCTAAAGACATTTTTTATCAGTTAATTATTTCTATATTTACTATAGGCTTATAGAGCAGTGTTTATCTGATTGTGTACACATGTCCCTGTATCAGACAGTCACATGGTTTGGTCCCAACAATGACAACAGAGGCTTATAAATTCTCACCTCCAGCTTCACCTACACAACCTCTGCAAGGTAAGAGCAAAGACAAGAAACTTCATATTCACATCTATAGAGCATACATATTCAATTATAATCTTAATATCTTACTAAAAAATGTTTCTATCTTTGCATTGAACCAGTGATATTTAGTTTTCATTCTGTTGCTGTATTGTGTAAATGAATCAAATGTAAATCCATATACTTCTTTCTATTTTTCTTTCTTTTTTTTATTCTTTTTTTTTTTCAGATGTTCAGAATGTGGACCAGAGTGGTGGCAGCTGTTGTGTTAGTTGTGTTCATACAGAATGTTAGTGGGAACTCACCAGGTAAACTGACTCTAATTCCCTCTTATAGAGCAGTGTTTCTCAAATGGGGGTACGTTAGGGTGGATCTTAAATGACCTTTTTTAGATTTTCTTGAGTCTTACCCCCCAATTATGTTCCAATGTACAAAAAAATGCTTTGGTTAAAATTTGGTTGAATTTCAAGCATATTTAGAGGTAGCTCAATCAAGTCAAAGATTGTACATTTTATTGGTCAAAATCGAATTGCACTGCAGGCACATTTAAGTTATACATTACACATTATTCTTATACTAAGCACAGAAATTGTATTTTTTAAGCTTCCACAATCTAAACACAAATCTGATTACATGTTTGTCATATGTCAAACCAGAATTAATGTATTGTAGGAAATAGCAAAGCAAAGAATGACAAATTGCTATTTTTAATTTAACGTGCACAATGACATGTCTTTATTGCACACTCTTCAATCATACTCACAACACACAACAAGCACACAGCCCCACTTCCTTGTTTACCCCCAAACCCCCCAAAAGTCACTGCAGTATAGTAATTCAGTAGTTACTGATCAATTAAAGTTTGTTTACGGCTATCGGGATACTTGTGCCGATGGTTCTGCACAATTTGCAGCAAGTATTGGAGTTGGGACTCATCTTTAGTAATGAGACCACAATATTCTTGTAGTAGGGCAACCCCCACGCTCTGCATGATCATTGACAACATTCATCGCCTTCACTACAGCCAGAGCTTCTTGGTAGTCTACCCTGGGCTCCCACTCATTGGGATCAACGTCAAGGAAGTCATCTGGGAGATCCATCATTTTGAAAAGCACCTTGGATTTGGGAAACACAAAATCTTCAATGTTCTTCCTTGCAATTGTTCCAAGGTCAACAGTAATTCTCTTCATATGCCCCTGTTCATCATCTTCATTTCCATCTTTCATGGCTCTCACCATCAGCCTCTTCGTTTGCGCGCTCACTTGACTGTCAAACAATGCAAGTCCGACGATCTCTGGAGCCAAATGATTGGAAAACTTTTGAGAAGCAGCTTTAGACACCTCAGCATTTATTGATGAATATTCCAGCAACGATTTTAACAGCTGCCAAGTCATTTAGTGGAGCGCTGACAGCAACAGTTGCCATCATCCATGCCTTCACATAAATGCAAAATGCACAAATCCATGCATGCTTTTTCTTCCCTGAGGGTCAGTTTGAATTGGCCATGAAACATCCAGATCTTCAAACAATAAATAACCTTTGCCATCCAACGGGCATGATGGGTAGCTCCTGGAGCTCTTTATTCATCAATAAATGCTGAGGTGTCTAAAGCTGCTTCTCAAAAGTTTTCCAATCACTTATGGTGAACAGGGGCATATGAAGAGAATTACTGTTGACCTTGGAACAATTGCAAGGAAGAACACTGAAGATTTTGTGTCTCCCAAATCCAAGGTGCTTTTCAAAATGATGGATCTCCCAGATGACTTCCTTGACGTTGATCCCGATGAGTGGGAGCCCAGGGTGGACTACCAAGAAGTTCTGGCTGTAGCGAAGGCGATGAATGTTGTCAATGATCATGCAGAGCGTGGGGGTTTCCCTACTACAAGAATATTGTGGTCTCATTACTAAAGATGAGTGAGTCCCAACTCCAATACTTGCTGCAAATTGTGCAGAACCATCGGCACAAGTATCCCGATAGCCGTAAACAAACTTTAATTGATCAGTAACTACCGAATTACTATACTGCAGAGACTTTCGGGGGTTTTGGGGGTAAACAAGGAAGTGGGGCTGTGTGCTTGTTGTGTGTTGTGAGTATGATTGGGTTAGGGTTATGAAGAGTGTGCAATAAAGACATGTCATTGTGCATGTTAAATGAAAAATAGCAATTTGTCATTCTTTGCTTTGCTATTTCCTAGAATACATTACTTCTGGTTTGACATATTATGACAAACATGTAATCAGATTTGTGTTTAGATTTGTAAGCTTAAAAAATATCATTTCTGTGCTTAGTGTAAGAATAATGTGTAATGTATAACTTAAATGTACCTGCAGTGCAATTCGTTTTGACCAATAAAATGTACAATCTTTGACTTGATTGAGCTACCTCTAAATATGCTTGAAATTCAACCAAATTTTAACCAAAGCATTTTTTTGTACATTGGAACACAATAGACCGTTTGTCAGCCTTCTGATTGGTCCCTGAGACTCCCTGACTGGCCAACCAGAAAAAAACATTCACTTTTTGCTATCGGGGGTGGAGTTTGTGCAGTGGAGAATGTTGCTTCAGCCTTTCAAAAACTGTCCGCAGTGCGCGACACGGAGATCGGCCGGTACGGTGATAGCGACGGCAAGCGTCAAGCGATCTCGCTCATCATAACGAATAAGCTTCAACAAACTAGTTCACATGTACCTTATCAATGGTCTAAGAGTCACGATTGGGTACATATAATTTAAATGGGCAGAATTACGAAAAGCCAGCCTATTATGTGAGGAGAAACATTCTCTCTGTCCTCTTCCTAGTACCCAAGATGCAATGCGCTTCTCTTTCTATCTCTGATCCAGAGGATTAAACTAATTAAAACATTTATTTTTCGGGGGAAAACTACTGTTTTGCTATGTAATTACTGTACCTTTTTCTTCCCTTTTTATTAATATCACGTAGATGTGTTTTTTGTGGTACTTTATATAGCTGTAATGAGGCTATGAAGGGAAAAAAAATCGCATCCACTACCACTATAAAAGAATCTGCAAAGAGGATTCTGTCCCACTGGGATTAAACAAATTAAAACATATATTTTCGGGTAAATCCCCTGTTTTGCAATGTAACTACTGTACCTTTGTCTTCCCTTTTTATTAATATCACCTAGGTGTTTTTCCTTTGGTACTTTATATAGCTGTAATGAGGCTATGAAGGGAAAAAAAAAACCATCCACTTCCACTATAAAAAACAATCTGCCCAGGGTTAATGTCCCATCATAGTAACAGGGCAGAATGGGGCGGGATTTGCAAAAGGGTTTATTGGGGGGTAAGACTCAAGAAAATCTAAAAAAGGTAATTTAAGATCCACCCTAGGGTACGTGTACCCCTAGGGGTACACAGGGGGGCATTGGGGGGCAATGCCCACCCAGATTAGACTTTGTGCCCCCCCCCAGTCCAGATTGGCCAGTATATCTTACCCCACCATTGTTTTAAGATGTTTTACATGTGTTAATAATAGCCTATGTGCTCTTTGTTGATTATTATAAATATACATTTTCAAATTAATTAATAGTTTAATGAAAATAAAAGGTTACCTAAGTGCCCCGTTTGGAAAATTGAAGCCCCCCCCCCCCCCCCCCCCGCCGATTATTCCCAGGAGCCTCCACTGCACGGGTACAGCAGGGGGTACGTGAGACAAACTATAACATGGGTATATGTATTTTACTGTTATGGTTAAAGGACAACTTTCGTTTTTTACAACAAGGGTTCATATTTTAGATTGTAATTAAAGAATATAAAAGATGAGTGTTAAAATTATTTAATTTACTTCTTTCTGTTGTTTTAGAAATTCTTATTTCAGTGGTTGGGGGCGTACAAGTGGCTAAATATGTCATTTTACTCAGAATAAGCCCATTTCCAAGATACAACGCAACCTTTCATGGTTGGATGTGACTTATGGGGGCTAGAAGTGTTACTGTAAATAGCAATAAAGAAATTGCTGGCTTATTGTGTCTAAAAATACATATTTAGCCACTTGTACGCATGCCCCCATGCATACGCATGCCCCACATTTTAGCACGGTAAGCGCGATAAAACAATAGAACGAAGCAAATGGAAACATTTTAAGACTCACTTTTTCTTTTCTCGAATTACAATCTAAAATATGAACCCTTGTTGTAAAAAACTAAAGTTGTCCTTTAATGATGATAACATTGACAGAGTTTGTGTGAGCTTGCTCATCTGTACATTTCTAAACCAAATTACATCAATTACTTGACTAGTAGTAACAGTTTATGAATAGAAAGCAATGTTTATTTGCCATTATGCTGTTTTATTTTTTTACGTATTGGTATTGGAACTGGACTTTAGATGTCAATTTTGCTGTAGTCAGGGGAAGGGGGTACTTGGCTTTGGAAAGCAGTGTAACCTCTTACTTAACTGCAGCCAAAAACCAGCATCACACACACAAGAAGCATCAAAAGTAACAAAAGCGAGGTGTTTTGGCCTTGTGGTCAGGGTTGTCACACCAAATTCTGGCCCCTGGGTACAAGGAATCCCTCACATTTTGTGCTTTAACTATTGAAAAATAGCAGATCTACAAGCTGCGAGCTTGTAGATCTGTTATTTAATTTTTTTATCGTGAAAGTTTGTACAAGTGTTTGAATATTTCAAATCCTTTTTTTAACCTAGATTTCTATATCAGTGGTGCTCAAACTTTTTAATTTGAAAGACCCCTAAAATGATATGTATTTGGCCACGGAACTGCAGCCAAAAAGGATTGAGAACCACTGGGATAGGGAAGAATCTGACTGAAGTACCTGAGATGAAAAAAAGTCAGTATTTTAACATTTTGAATATAGATATATATATATATATATATATATATATATATATATATATATATATATTATTTTTATTTACCAGACTGTAAACCACAAACTAGAAGTTTTTAATCTGTTAAATTCTTAATGCACTCCCCCCTCATTATGTTTTTTTTTTTACTTAACATAATACTTATGGAAAGTGGAAAACCAGTATAGGCCTATTTGTGGAACAACAGTATAAGTCCGTACAAGCAATATTCAGCAGACAAAGGGAGCAGATAAAAAAAAGAAAAAAGGATTAAAACAGACAATTGAACAAAATGACTTGGTTATGGTTTACTTTGTAATGAATTATCACCCTATAAGGACATGGATTCTATTTAAATTTGACAAAAAAAGGACTAATTCCTTTCCCAGGTCCAACTATCCTCAGCTGTGACTCATGTCACGCTCACGCTAAATGCCTGAAGTCACCCGTCAACACAGAGAGAGTTAACACCTTCTCCAGCCAATCAGTGTCCTGCGTGTGTAAAGACGGCTTTGTCGGTGACGGCCTCGCCTGTTGGGATGTAGAGCTGTGCAGTGACTCCTCCTGCTGTCACCATGGTTACAGATGGTCACCAGAGAGAGGCTGTGTGGACATTGATGAGTGCTCGCTCCCTGAGGCCCCCTGCAGCAGCCATGGCTCTCAGCTCTGTGTGAACACACCTGGCTCCTTTCAGTGCCTCGTGCCTCCCTCCACGGCCAGGTCCACTGTTCACTTCTCCTGTGATGAAGAGCTTTGTCCGCTAGGTGAGGACTGCATCAGTGTTAACGGGAGCTCTCGCTGTGCAGATCCATGCCAACATTACACCGTACTCAATGAGACCTGGAGATCAATATATGGGACGCATTATAAAGAAACCCCGCACTGTGGCAAGAACTTCAGCTGGCACGGCTGGTATAGATTCTTCCTGGGGAAAAGCGACGCTCAGATACCCACCTTCTGTTGGGTAGGAGCTGGGCTAGGGTGTGGGGCGTGCGGGGGTGTTAGTTTATGGTTTAACCAGAATAATCCTTCTGTGTCGGATGGAATTGTACAGCGCACACCCTGTAGTTTTTATGCGAGCAACAAAAGAGGCAATTGGCAGCGGCGGTTGTACAGCTCTTGCCAGTTTACCTGGCCTGCCATCCATGTCAAGAACTGTCAGAACTACTTAGTCTACAAGCTTGTATCACCTCCAGAATTTGAATACAACTATTGTGCAGGTAAAGTAAAGTTCATAGAATATGAACCACATAAGCCATATTAAAGGACCACTTCACCTCTGGGACAACCAGATCTTATTTTATTGTTGTTTGGGACACGATCAACACAAGAGTTATGTTTTTGTGTTCAATCTGTGTTTTTAGATATGTTAGTATTTCAGCATGCTATAACTGGTCATATGATGCTTTGTAGCATGATATTGCATCATATAATGCAAAATGCATCATATGATGCTTTGTAGCATGCTGAAATACTAAAATATCTAAAAACACAGATTGAACACAAAAGAATAACTCTAGGATTCTGTTGATCGTGTCCCAAACAACAATAAAATAAGATCTGCTTGTCCCAGAGGTGAAGTGGTCCTTTAATATATTAATGATGTAAAAGTGTACATATCTATCAATCTTGGACTTGAAGATGTATGTATTTATTTATTATTATTATTATTTTAAATACTTTATTTTTCAATATATTAAAACTACTTATGTTATATTAAGATTGCTGAAACAATTCTCTCACCTTTCCATACTTATGCTCTAGTCAGTTCTCAGCCTCCAAGTCCAGGTTCAGTTACTCAACCTCCTCGGCCATCTTCAGCTTCTGAACTGATTTGTGGTCAGACTCGAATCCAACTTGGCCTGCGACTGTCCAGTTTAGGGTTCTCTGGGTTGAATGGATTCTCTGGTCACCTGGCCGATCCAGCCTGCTCATCTTTCACACAGAGTGACGGGACAGTGTGGTTCCGGGTGGAACGTCAGGCCGACTCCTGTGGGAACTTATTGACGGTGAGGATACAGTATAGTATATCTGCTACTGTAACTTGTTATTGTCTGTGAAGCATGATCTTCTCACTGCACAAAAATGATCTCCTTTCTCTTCTCCTGCGATGTAAGTTTCTAATTATAGTCATTGCAGGTAAAACCATGAATTGTATTTTTATTGTATTAACCCTCCACCGGCTGTCCCTCTGTCAGTCCGTCCGTCCGTCCGTCCGTCCGTCAGTCAGTCAGTCAGACAGACAGACAGACAGACAGTCACGACGATTTCCCCTACTCATACCCCTAATTTCTCACATGGCGCTCTTCTAGCGCCACCATGAGGCCGATTCTTGCAAGACACATTTTTGGACACTGCTCTACAGATTTTGCCCTCAAATCACGCAAAGCGGTACACAGTATCTCTAAAGTCATGTCATCAACAAGGATCTGTCCCATTTCCCATACTCCCTCCTGATTGGCTACCATTGCCTTCTAAAGTTTGGGTATGCTACCTGGCGGTCGCTTATCTCCCGATTTAGGGAGTGTTAAGCCCGTATCAGAGTGTACGGTGGAGAGCTATCCACCGGTGGAAAGCTTTCCACCTCAAGTCAGAAAATAAGTGCAGGACATCATAGTACGCCTGGTGGTGGAAGGCTTTACACCGCGGTGTAGTCTAGATTGACCAATCAGTGAACAAGGTGTAGAGCCTGTCTGTCTGATAGTAAAAACAGAGAGATGTGTTGGGACTTGCGGTGGAAAGCTCTCCACCGCGAGGAATGATGTAACGTTGTAGTTTCATGACTCAAAAAGACTCGAAAAGACTACACCGCGGTGTAAAGCCTTCCACCGCCCAGGCGACTATGATGTCGGCTTTACTGGTTGTATTAACTTCATGCATTGTGTTTCACTCATACTGTGTGGTGGATGTTTGCAGCTGGCTTGATGATTCACTCAACTGATTTCACCTCTGTCTTTCAGACCAACAGCACCCATGCCATCTACTCCAACAGTGTATTCTTCTACCTTAATAATGCCTCAACTCCTGAGAGTTTTCCCTTCTCCTGTGCCTATCCCCTGGACACAGAGACCAGCCTCACTGGGGCCATCAGACCATACATTCGGTTAGTAACCAGTTCACAGTAGTTAATAACAATGATAGCTGTGATGAACACAGTTAAAGGACAACTTTGTTTTTTTGCAACAAGGGTTCATATTTTAGATTGTAATTAGAGAAAAGAAAAAGTGAGTGTTAAAATGTTTTCATTTGCTTCGTTTTATCTTTTTATCGCGTTTACCATGCTAAAATGTGGGACATGAGTATGCATGGGGGCATGCGTACAAGTGGCTAAATATGTCTTTTTAGACACAATAAGCCAGCAGTTTCTTTATTGCTATTTACAGTAACACTTCTAGCCCCCACATAAGTCACATCCAACCATGAAATGTTGCGTTGTATCTTGGGAATGGACTTATTCTGTGTAAAATTACATATTTAGCCACTTGTACGCATGCCCCCAACCACTGAAATAAGAATCTCTAAAACAATAGAAAGAAGTAAATGAAATCAATTTAACGCTCATCTTTTATATTCTTTAATTACAATCGAAAATATGAACCCTTGTTGTAAAAAACTAAAGTTGTCCTTTAATACCTTTTAATGTAGATATAATAAGTGAAGCTAGTGAGGCTCTAAACTGTGCTAAGGTGGCTTTCACAGAACAGATTTGATTAATGACAGATATCAGACTAAATCATCACCCATTGTTGTAATGTCTTTTTCTGCCATAAAATAAGAGGCTATAGATTTCTGTCTTTAATTAGCCAAGCTTCAGTCAAGGCTAACGTTTTATTTGCAGGAAAACCTACCAGAATATATCAAACTCTCACTGAATTGAACTGAATCTTGAAAATCACAGACTGCTTTAGAAAACATTTTGTATATGAATGAGCTAAACATGTCTGACCATAAGTACAAGATGCTCCTGTAAGTGTCATGTTTCCTTGACAGGACTGAAGGTCGTGGGGTTGAAGGTGACATTTCAGGTGTGGGTTCACAAGCCAACGCCTCCATGTTCTTGTTCCAAGACTCCAACTACACAGAGCCTTACCCAGCAGGTCCAGTCACCCTGCCAGTGGGCTCTGTCCTGTATGTGGGAGTATCTGTACAAGAAACTGATCCAAGCCTGGTGGTCGTCCTGGACGACTGCTACGCCACTCACACCTCCAGCTCTGATGCCCCTGTGCGACACTTCTTCATTCAAAACAAGTATGTTTCCGTCTTAAGCATCAGCAGGTGGTTTGTGACAGTTTGTGTAGTCCTGGGAATTCAGAACGTGGCACACCTTTATCTTATTCCTGTTTGAACCTGGTGCCAAGCCAATCAGTGTCACGTTTGTTTCCAGTTCAAATCTGCTACTGAGCCAATCAAACAAAGACAAGGGAAACTGAACTTCTACTGGAGAAATGTATGCCACCTCCTTGATATCTTTATTAGATAACACACATTATAGTTCTAGGGAAACTTTATAGACTTCTAGAGTAACCTGTAACTTTTTATGGACTTTTTTTCTGCTTGGAAATCGCAGGGTAAAGCTGGTTGCACACTGCTGCGTTTTTCGGGCCGAATTTCGGAGTGAATTTCGGAGCACGCAAATAAAAAAATCAACCTAAAAATCAATCACGTTTGCACACTGCCGCCCATTTCGCGCACCACTCGGTCCCTTGCTCTCTCTATCAATCTCTCTCTCCTTGCCCTGAAAAACGCATTTCGCAACGAAAAACGCTGCAGTGTGCAACCACCTTTACTCCTCAAAAATGTTGTAACTTTCATCATCAATGACGTGACTTGATTACTAGCGTAACTTTTCTGCTGCCATTGGAAATTGATGGAATCATTGGGAATGGGAATCAATAGGGAATCAATGGGAGTGGGAATCAGTATGAATCAAAGTGGGAATGAATAATGAATAGGGAATGAATTTGTCAAGCTTCACATGACAGTTAGCTTACTGCAGAATATAGTCAGCAACCACACTTGCAATTTCCATTTGCATCTTTTCATACCCAGAGGAAGGCTCAAAGGAGCCGAAACGTGTGGGTGATCCCATTTTTAACCTCTTTTTCAATTATGATTTAGCCAACACTTATTAAAGGCTTAGTGCCTTGGTTTTCTTTTTTCACCTGTTCCTCCAGTTCCCCACCAAAGAGCACCTTCACCACACCTTTTCTTTAATACTTCCGAGCTTCTTTCTTTCTGCATCTTTTCTAGTTAGATGAATGAAGGACGAAATAGTGATGTGTCGTGAGCCTCCAAACTGACCATTCTTTTCCCCCAGGTGTCCTAGTGACCGTGGTGAGGTGACAGTGGTTCTTCATCTCCCCCAGGTGTCCTATAGTGACCGTTGTGAGGTGACAGTGGTTCTTCTTTTCCCCCAGGTGTCCTAGTGACCGTCGTGAGGTGACAGTGGTTCTTCTTTTCCCCCAGGTGTCCTATAGTGACCGTGGTGAGGTGACAGTGGTTCTTCTTTTCCCCCAGGTGTCCTATAGTGACCGTGGTGAGGTGACAGTGGTTCTTCTTTTCCCCCAGGTGTCCTATAGTGACCGTGGTGAGGTGACAGTGGTTCTTCTTTTCCCCCAGGTGTCCTAGTGACCGTCGTGAGGTGACAGTGGTTCTTCTTTTCCCCCAGGTGTCCTATAGTGACCGTGGTGAGGTGACAGTGGTTCTTCATCTCCCCCAGGTGTCCTATAGTGACCGTGGTGAGGTGACAGTGGTTCTTCATCTCCCCCAGGTGTCCTAGTGACCGTCGTGAGGTGACAGTGGTTCTTCTTTTCCTCCAGGTGTCCTATAGTGACCGTGGTGAGGTGACAGTGGTTCTTCATCTCCCCCAGGTGTCCTAGTGACCGTCGTGAGGTGACAGTGGTTCTTCTTTTCCCCCAGGTGTCCTAGTGACCGTCGTGAGGTGACAGTGGTTCTTCTTTTCCCCCAGGTGTCCTATAGTGACCGTGGTGAGGTGACAGTGGTTCTTCATCTCCCCCAGGTGTCCTATAGTGACCGTGGTGAGGTGACAGTGGTTCTTCTTTTCCCCCAGGTGTCCTAGTGACCGTCGTGAGGTGACAGTGGTTCTTCTTTTCCCCCAGGTGTCCTAGTGACCGTCGTGAGGTGACAGTGGTTGAGAGCGGCTCTTCCCTCCATGCTGGGTTCTCTGCCCTGTTCTTCCTGTTCCAGGGGGACAACAGAGATGTCTACCTTCACTGCAGCCTCCAGCTGTGTGACAACAGAGCCTCCTCCTGTTCCCCTGTAAGTTTCACTCTACATTATACTGTAAATATACAGTTGTCTGGTGATACAGTACTGTAAATATACAGTAGTTATGAAGGTCTGTTGTGATTCCTGTTCGTCTAAAGCTGGCAGCATATGTCACGAGAATAATAAAAAAAGATTATTATTAATTATTTTTATTTTTAATTTTTTTCATTTTTTTTTTATTTTTTTTTAAAGATGTCAAAATGACCTGAGATCAGAGAGGTGCTTTTCTCTGTTTGTGTGTTGGCTCCCTCGTTTAGCTGATTGAGAAAATGTGTGTCCAGGCCATTCTAGTGGATGGACACTTTTTTTTATTCATTCAGCTCTATCTCTGGAACCATTTGTCTGATTGACAAAATTATTGTTGCCACTGAATCACAACAACTGTGTCTGTTTCTGTGGGGGAAAGAATCTAAAAGTGCGAATCTTGCATAGTAAAGAAAAACATACAAAATCCTGGCACAGGGACCTTGGGCCATTTTGGCCCTGGCATGGAAAGTGTTAAGCTACCTTACTAACTTACCTCCTTTTTTAAGCGATGCTCTATTTTAGCTCCTTCATCTGGCTTTGTCCGGTCAGGGCCCAATGGGAAAACACATTCAAAAATATTAAATGTAGTAAATTGAAGCGCGGACTTGAATTTCTGGCCTACATCCTGGCACAAACAGCTCAAAGTATGTTGTCCATGTTAAAAAATGTCCACCACAAAGTGTGTTTTATGCCAGTGTCCCATTGGCCAAGCTTTGCAGGACACGTTGTGATTGGCTAGTGGGACGCTTGATTAACCCTCTAAGGCCCGCATTAAGAAATACTTGAAATAAAAAATTGAAAAAAATCAGATGGTGTTGTAGGAGTCCTATTAAGAGGAAAATGTAATGTTTTTTTCAAAAAAATGTTTTTGTAAGATTTTATAGCCATAAATCAAAAATCATAAATCATGCTCTAATTTACATATGGGGGATATTTTTCACAATAATAACATATGTACATGTTCTAGACATTCTAATGATCACCAAAAAAAATAGTACAGGCATTTTACTTATGTTTTTGTGAGGTATAGCTTCCATGAAAAAGTGAGATGTTGTTCGTCAAAACTCTGGAATTTCAGCGGGTGTGGCGGGTGTGAATGTCAGCCCCTGTGGGGGGTATTTATATGCAAATATTGTGGCCAATGGCATTGTAATACTAAACAATAGAATCCAATGGTGGTGTTTAGGTGGTAGGGGGAGCTAAAATAAAATGATTTAAACCTTTTTTTGGATAAAATACAAACGTTGTAATATTACAACCGTGGGCCTTAGAGGGTTTTTAAATGAACCTATAAATAGCACTACTCACTTCACACTAGGTGTAAAAAAGTACTCAGACTCTATCCGGGCTCTGAAGCCTACATCTGGCCTAGATCTGGCCCACATTGTGGCACAAAGGGCTCAAAATGTTTTGTGACATAAGGCCTCATCCCAAATTAGCCATTTTTAGCAGGACGCTTAATGACATTAACTCATAAATACATAAGGCCTAGATATGGCCTACATCCTTTCGCAAACATTCTTTTGTCCGGTCGAAAACTGGGGGGAAACCGGGCCTACATTCTGGCCTACATTCTTTATGTTTGTTGTACGTCCAGTCACGATTGAGGATAGCAATTTCATAACTGACATCACAAGATAAATAGCACAAATATCACTTCACACTAGGTGTGATTTTTTTTAAGAGTTATATACAGCAGTTGACACTGCGTTAGTCTGTTTTCTCACAATGACGTGATCTTGTTCTTAAAGAGGTGGTGCCATGATTTTTCCCCCCTCTAAAACATGATTATCAGGTATTATGATTATACTAGGAGGAAGATTTTTTCCAAAAAAGTATACAGAAATAGTTAAAATTGGGTTTTTATGTGGCCACACCTCCAGTTCATTAAGTATGCATGGATGTCATGGTGGGTGGTGACCCAGCTGAAGTTAGCCACACCCCACAGTGTTGGGTGAATGGTAATTGGGGGAGGAGTTGATACTGTGACATACTTAGTATCTGTGTTTTTTAACTGACACTTTTGACCACAAGGTGGCAGCCTCCAAGAGAAAACAAACAAATACCAAGAGAATACATAATTGCTCATGAAAACCACACCAGGGTGTCTAATGAAGTACTTTCAACCTCCTAGACACATGAAAAACAGAAAACGTACAAAACTATGGCACCACCTCTTTAATGTCCAGCTGAAGCTGAACAAAGTTGCTTAGCAGTGGTGCTGCAGGCTTACGTGTGACGTTACTCCTCTTCCTTCACCATTGACAGGTTTGCTCAGGGAGGCGAGTTCGCTCTGTTTCCACATCTGTACCCATCAAGCCCCTCACCATTGGACCAATCACCTGTGAGTATCAACAATAACATCTTAACCCATTTAGGCCTAGAATTATTGAATGCTTTAACCAGTGAAAAATAGCAGATATACAAGCTCACAGTGCGGCACCGAGTGCAAATCTTTGAATATTTTCAAAGCAAACGTTTGTAACTCAAATGTTGCTTCTGGGGGGTCCCTGGAACGAAATATTTTGAGATGCGGATCCGTGGCCAAATAAATATCATTTTGGGGGTCCTTCACATGAAAAGGTTTGAGAACCACTGACATAGTCGTCTCTCAAGAACAGACTAACTGAGCTCCAGTTAAGTGACCTTTTCTTTGACGATGGCTGGCCAGATTGCTGACATAGAAACATAGGTTTTTCAAAAAGTCTTAGAAGGATTCAAAAGACACTTATAGAATTGGGTTCAAAATTCTAATTTTCAAGATCAAAAATAGCAGATCTACAAGCACTGCTCTTTGAGCTTGTATATCTGCTATTTTTCAATAGTTAAAGCATAAAATAATGATACACAATAATGTGTACCCGAATGCAAAATAGAAGGATGTAAAATAGTGACATGTCAGCAGTGTTGGAGTTGAACTAAATGTGTTTTCTGTCTGCTTTGGATCTTCAGGGGAAAAGCCAGCCGTGTGAACCAGTGGGCATCTTTAAATGACTACAACATATTCCGTTTAGTAATTGATTTGATTTGGTTTTACATAATGATTTTGATGTTTTTTGATTCATATAAAATATTGTCAGTGATCCAGAAATGATGATGAATCTCATCTTCCCTTCGATATTTACTTACTAGTATTTCCTGGATGATTTACTCCTCTCAAAGTGAAATATATTAACAGACCTTTAAGGTTTCTCTATATTTGTTCCGTACTGTTTCACCACTCTAACCCTATATAACCCTACACAGTAAATATAGAAAATGAAATAAAGGAAATTGCATGGCAAAGTCTGTGTCTGCTTCTTCAATTCCAACAATAAACGGGTCCTTCATGTTTCACAATCAACCGTTTGAAAGGGCATTTAGTTTCTTAAATGAGATATCATGAATAAACACACATTTAATGATCATTGATCAATGATGAAGTCAACTTCAAAGGTTATAATAATAATAGTAATAATAATACATTTTATTTAGGCGCCTTTCAAGGCACTCAAGGTCGGCGTACAACAGTATAAAAACAGCAGTTAATACAAAGGACAAAACAAAATCACAACTAGAACAATTTGCAGCAGAGCACAACAATATAAAAACAGCAGTCAGAACAAATCACAAAATCACAATAAAAACAGAACAATTAGCAGCAGAGCAACAAAGAGGTCAGGCATATGCCTGCCTAAAGAAGTGAGTTTTGAGGTGGGTTTTAAATGTGGGGAGTGATTCACAGTTTCTGATGTCGGGGGGGGGAGTTCCAGAGGTGAGGGGCAGAGCGGCTGAAAGCTCGTAACCCCATGGTGGAGACACAGGCTGAGGGTTTGTCAGGGGGGGGGGGGGGGGGGGGGGGTGTCAGTTGGATGGCAGAGGCAGACCTGAGAGACCGGTTATGTCTCACTATCTATACTGACTGTGGGTTCTGTCCTTGTTTCTCTATGTACACTTTGGACAATTTTTTATCCCAGTTAATTGCGACCGTAGGTCGCATTTACTACCAAGAGCTCCAGGGACCCCCAGGTCCCTGGGGGACCCCCAGGTGTAAAAAAATGTCCCTCTGTGAGTGACACGTCACACTTTTGCCCTGCTCATATCTCCACAACCGTTGCCCCCATCCATGCAACATTTTGCACACACACTCCTTACCTGTCAAACTACAACCTCCAAGGACCCCCGGAGCTCCAGGGACCTCCAGGACCCTGGGGGACCCCCAGGTGTAAAAAATGAACAAAAGTGCAAAAATGACCAAATGACCACCCCAACGGGGCTGCTCACGGGGAATTCCTGGGGACCACCCACTCCTGGTGCTCCAGAACGGATGCAAAAGTGGTGGCGCCCCCAGTGGAGGACCCCCTCCACTGCAGCTCACATAAAATGCCGTAACTCCTACAGATTTTGCCCTACAATCACGAAAATCACTACACAGCATGTCTACACTCATGTCATCAACATGGATCAGGAAGATTTAGGAAAAACATTTTTTTGCCCTATTTGTGGAGATAAGCGACCGTAGGAGTCTTACTGGTATACTGTTAGTTAGAGCACTTTGACTACCTGTGAGCATCAGGTCAGAACAAAGCATGTGTGCTGCATAGTGACTGTACAGTGGTATGTGCTGCATAGTGACTGTACAGTGGTATGTGCTGCATAGTGACTGTACAGTGGTGTGCTGCATAGTGACTGTACAGTGGTATGTGCTGCATAGTGACTGTACAGTGGTGTGTGCTGCATAGTGACTGTACAGTGGTATGTGCTGCATAGTGACTGTACAGTGGTGTGCTGCATAGTGACTGTACAGTGGTATGTGCTGCATAGTGACTGTACAGTGGTGTGTGCTGCATAGTGACTGTACAGTGGTATGTGCTGCAGCTAACACTAACAGAGTGATCTAACCAGCGGTCCATCTATATTAACTCACCTGCTTTGAATGTTATCAGCACATTAAGTAAACAGCCGTTATCAACTGTAATCAGTGCCATAGTAGAGATTCTACCTACTGTCACTCAGTAGGTAGTTATCATCTATACATTGCTTTGGTCATGGCCTGTTTCACACAGTATTCCTCTACTAACATTTTATACCAGTAAGACTCCATAATCGGGAGATAAGCGACCGTCACGTTGCATACACAAACTTTAGAAGGCAATGGTAGCCAATCAGGAGGGAATATGGGAAATGGGACAGATCCATGTTGATGACTGCGTACCACTTTGTGTGATTTTAGGCCAAAATCTGTAGGAGCAGTGTCCAAACATTTGTTTTGCTAAAATCGGCCTGATGGTGGCGCTAGAAGAGGGCCATGTGAGAAATGAGTGGATGGTTGTGGTTTGCCATCCAAGGAGTGTGTGTGCAAAGTTTGGCATGATTAGGGGCAACTGTGCCCGAGATAAGAGTAGGGCAAAAGTGTGACATGGAGAGACGTGACGTGACATGATGGACAGACTGACTGACGGATGCTGAAAAGCCCGATCCCGAGGCTAGACGGACTGACTGATGGACAGCCGGTGGAGCTTTTCATAGTAACTTGCGACCTGACGGTCGCAATCATTCGGTCTGCTGTTATCATCGCATTCATTCATTTGATCATACAGTACATGTCACATGTCTGGTGTATAGGCCTACATCTGCTCTGCAGTGAAAACAATCAACATGGCTGCCATAACTTTTATTCTCACCGGAATATGCAATATAATGTCAGCATAATAATGTTTTCGATGACATTTTGTTTACACAAACTTTGTGTGATTATAATAATCATAACAATCGTAATACAATCTGCTCAGATTCATATAGGGCTTTTCTAAGCACCTAAATAAAGTCTCGATACATAAAGAAAAGGAAAGAACCAACTTTATTATCCTAATTAAATGTTTTCATAGAGCTGTTTGCTTGTCTCTCGCAACATCTGGCAACGTGGTCTCCTCCCCTCCCCTCCCCTCCCCTCCCCCCCTCCTCCCCTCCCCTCCCCTCTCCCCTCCTCCCCCTCCCCTCCTCCCCCCCCCCCCCCCCCCCCTCCAGGTCCTAGGAGGGGACAGAGCGCAGACGGAGGCCGTGGTTTCGCTCCTACATGTCTGCCTTCACAGCGCAGAGCTCAGCCTCACCACCACCACCACACTAGACTAGACAAGACAAGACAAGACAGGTGGGACGTTTGCGAACGAATCGAGTCTTTTGAACGGCTCTTTGAAATGAACGATGGGATCCGGTTCGCAGTATTGGGAGCCGTTCCTCTTTTTGATTGATTGATTGATTGATTGATTGATTGATTGATTGAAGACTTTATTAGAAGAAGACTTTATTAGTTTGCATAGGAAAAAGTACAGTTTCATGACGGTACAGTTCACTAGTACAAGGTCTACTAAAAGGAGATCCTAGAAAAGACTAAGCTTATTTCCACAGGAAACCATTGAAGTATCTCATATAACATGGAATGACAGGTGGATAGAACACAGTACTATGCAGTAGATATAGTCAGGAAAAAAGGGGGGAAACAATTTAAAAAATGTAAAACATTCTATAGTGAATGTGTGAATGAATTGTGAGACAATTAACATGAATCTAAACCATATCCAGATAGTTAAAGCTACGGGTCAACCGTCAAATAATTACAACTAGAGGCTCGCGGCCCTTTGGGTCGCTCCCATCTAGTTAAAAAGAAAAAAAAAAAAAAAAGTTGATGGTCAGCAAGGTATATGCGTTATTGATTTTTGTATTATGTTTTTTAGACAATTGAACAACTACTGAACGTGGAGTTGCAGATGCACAGACATACATACACACCACCCATTCTAATTAGGTTGTGGGATGACACAAGTATTGAGGCTTCCATGTTTTAATGATGGAACTATGAAAGGGGGGGGGGGGGGTTATGGGATATTTAATGTTGTTGTTGTTGTTGTAAAACACTATGCAACTGATGAGGGGTAGTAAATTCTTTACTCAAGTAAAAGTATCAAATGCTCCAATGTAGAAATACTCTGCCACAAGTAGAAGTTTGGAATTAAAATGTAGGCTACTTGCTACTTAAAGTGGCTACCAATAGTAGAAAGTAGTTATGCACATTGCAGAATGTCTCATCCATATGACACGTTTTCCAATGAATAAAATGTAGAAAGAAATAGGGGAAATGTCGGCCTACCTATATATGGCCGAAATGTTTATAGGGTTGAAGTGATTTGTAATTATAATCAAAATCTACAAAGTAGACCAAAATGAGCCAGTCTTGTGAACGGCTCTTTGAAAGGAACGGATCCCAGAGATCCGGCTCACTTCAAAGAGCCATAAATCCCATCTCTAGACTGTCTGCAGCCTGCATGGAGCCTCTTCTATCAACACCAGCCGCACAACTTTAACTCGTTTATTAACGGGGGAGAACAAGGAGACAATGCAGACACAGCAAGGCATTGTGAACGACCAACGTCGGTTCGGATGTAGACCTATTAATCCAGGGGGAGAATCGTTTTTCGGCGAGAGCTGATTACCGTTATTTTTGCTTTACTTCTAGGCTACAGTCTAGAGCCCTACAGCCCTGTACAGCCTATGGGAATTACAGTTGTTTTATGCAAAGCAACTGAATGTTGCGAGGATTTCCCTTCTTGCCTGGCAATGTGAAAGTAAAAAGGTGGGCTTTTTAAGTTACATTATTTTTCTTATGGTAGTCTATATTACGTATAGCTTTCTTTGTCCTGCATTGATGGTAGTGTTTAAAGGACAATATAGTCTACCATTCATCAGTGGTGTGTAACGTATCTACTAACTAAATAAGTACATTTACTTAAGTAGGCCTACTGTATAGCCTACTTAAGTACAATTTGGAGGTATTTGTACTTTATTGGGTATTTCCAATTTCCAATACTTTTAATTCATCTTGGATCATAATATTGGACTTTTACTCCACTACAATTACTTGAACACTTTAGTTACTTTGCAGATATACATTATAATATTATAAAACATACATACACCACTTTAGCCCTATTTTATAGCCTACCTTGACTATTTGAAAATAGTCGATCACAACATGTCGCATTGTGATCTGCTATTTTCAAACATTTTGTACTTTTACTTTTAGTACTCTTAAGTACATTTTGATGACAATACTTTTGTACTTTTACTCAAGTAAATTTTGAATTCTGGACTTCTACTTGTAAGTGACAGAGTACTTCTACGATGTAGTATTGATACTTTAAATCAGTACTTTTTCCATCACTGCCATTGCCATACATAGGCTACACTCTCACTGACAATAGAAGATGCAAAACTTTACATAAACAAAGCCCATCATGGATTTAAAAAAATCAAACCTCGGTTCGAAGTGAAGCGGTGAATTTTTATTCTATGTGTTCTAGAGCTATGACATCTGTGTTCTAGATCTATACTTTCTATGTGCTTTAGTTCTATATTTTTTTATGAATTCTGAATGAATGAATGATTTTGTCTGGAGGGCCAAATTGTCATGTGAAGCTTGACCAATCCTCAATCCTGCATGTACAGGACATGTACGGGACAGACAAAAGCCTGTTCATTCTGGACTGGAATGACCATATATGGACATGTACGGGACAGACAAAGCCACTCCTTGGAAGCGGCTTTCACCGCTTCAAAAATAGTTGTATTTTAAAAAAGTGTTTTTCTTGCAGGCTAGACGAAGACGATGCGTTCCTTCTCTCCGAACCAGTTCTCCCTATGATCATCAGTGGTCTCTAACGGTAGGATCTCCTGGGGACGCGCCAACATGAGGTGGACATTACAGTTAGGTGTGATGTTCCTACTGCACATGAGCGGACACGCCTCCGGCCAGGGTTCCAGGACCATGGTCAGACAGAGCGCCTTCCACCGGGGCCCGTCCAACAGGCATGTGGTGCACACACTGACATCAAAGGGGGCTTGAGCCCCTGCCCTTTTATCCAGTGGTGTGTTCTAGGCATTTTATTTAGGGCATATATAATCTATGATCAGCTGCTATTCGTGTGGCCAGGGCAGACGCCAGTGCATAATGCCTATCAAATACGCTACTTTGAAAGTAGCTCTGGTCCATCGCGTCACCTCCAGTGATGCTCTGACAGACCCGTCGGCAAATGACTAGACCGCGTTTTCTCAGCCCCTACGAGCGCTTAACTTCAGTCAAAATAAACAAAACTACTTCACTACTCACCAAACCAAAGGTAGTTTTGCATTGTTGAAAGTCTATTCTCCACATTGGTGAGCCCCTCAGCACCCCACCTACTCTGTAAAATACACTATTTCTGGCATGAAATAAAGTGCATCCAACTTGACCGCCGCTTATTTCCGGGTTGTGAACCATTGTATCTGCGGTGGCCGCTGGGTGGCTCGAGGTGGGTGCGTTTTATTTCATGAGAAAAATAATGTATTTTACAGAGTGGGTGGGGTGTTGAGGGGCTCACCACCGCGGAGAATAGACTTTCAACGACGTAAAACTACCTTTGGTTTGGTGAGTAGTAAAGGAGTTTAGTTTATTTTGACTGAAGTTGAGCGCTGGTAGGGGCTGAGAAAACGCGGACTAGTCATTTGCTGACATATTTGTATTTCCGACAGCAGACGCTGTATACGTGCGTTACAGCTAGAACACAGCACTGCTTTTATCCATCTGTAAAAAGTGCCCTCTCCAGACCATGAATGCAGTTTCTACTATGGTGAAAGCAATGCAAATGCCCCCTCTTTCCATGCCATACCTGAAGGCAGCATTCAAGAGAATTGCCTTGTCCAAACTCTCCTGAACTTGAATGCAGCATTTTATGTTGAAAGAATTGCCCTCTCTGTGTAGAAATTCCATGCCGTTACACCACTTGATTATGATTATTTCATTGTGACATCAAGCACCGAAAATAGCCGACCTCCAAGCTCACAGCTGCGACGCGTTGTGAGCTTGGTAACCTCGCATCACCAGGCTTTCCCCTGAGAGAAAGCCTGGTCTTCGTTTACTAAACGGGCCGTTTGATCCGGTCGGGAGCGGAAGAGCTCCTACGTTTTTCTGTAGTCCAAAACGGACTACACTTTGGCCGGAAACAACGACCGGAAACAGTTTCAACCCAGTTTAGCGCATGCGCAAGTAGTTAGCGCATGCGCAAGTACGGGTTAAAACTGTTTCCGGTCGTTGTTTCCGGCCAAAGCGTAGTCCGTTTTGGACTACAGAAAAACGTAGGAGCTCTTCCGCTCCCTACCGGATCAAAAGCCCGAAATTGGAAGCCAGCCCAGGCTATGAGCTTGGAGGTCCTCTATCTTCTTTTTTTTTTTTTATATATATATAATTTTTATCCCACGATTTTGTAACCCATTTTCACCCAGTGCCAATTGGCTCTGCTCTCCCTCTGGGGGAGACAACGGACTGACCTCATGCTTCCTTCTATGCATGACTTGCCCAAGTTGTTTCTTTTCACCTGACAGGGGGGATTTCCCCGGTATGGACGTAACCCGTGGAAGGAACACATTATTCCAACCAGTTCCTTTCCCCTCCATCAGGCGCCCCGGCTGGCCAGTGGGAGGCAGTATAGAGACCAGGATTACTGCATGTTTTTGTGAGGGTACCTACCCTATAGGAGACGCGGGGAGAACATGCAAACTCCACACAGAAAGGCCCTGCTAGCTATTTTCGATGTTTTCACCAAATGTGCCCTTTTAGAGATTTCAGCCCCTGCCTCTCTAGTCTCGCGTGGCCAGACTGTTGCCTCCGCGATTTGGTCAAATGCTCCCAGCATACAGTCTGATTTGGTCAAATGCTCCCAGCATACAGTCTGATTTGGTCAAATGCTCCCGGCATACAGTCTGATTTGGTCAAATGCTCCCGGCATACAGTCTGATTTGGTCAAATGCTCCTGGCATACAGTCTCATTTGGTCAAATGCTCCCGGCATACAGTCTGATTTGGTCAAATGCTCCCGGCACTAGTCTCGCGATTTGGTCAAATACTCCCGGCATACAGTCTGGGAAAGGGAAATAGAAACGATGAGTGCGAGATGAAGCGGAAGTGAAGCCCCCTCGTCACTTCCGTTTCAGTCTCACATCGCACACATTTATCATTGTATAAATAAAAATCATATAAGCATGTTTAGCTTGCTGCTTAGCAGAAATGACATTTTAAAATATATTTTCTTGAACGGTAACGCCCGTTTCCATTACTCGCCGTTAGGGAGCTGCTGTTCCAGACTCTATATAGCATTCAGAGATTGTGGAATAGTTGTCTGGCTAGGCGAGACTACTGCCTCTCTAACGTTCTCTGCACGTCCCTGCTGTCCTACAGAACGCAGCAGAACCTCCACGTCGCTAACAAAGAGAGGAGCACCAACAGCCTGAGTGCAGCCGACGGCAGCGCCCAGCGCTCAGCACATCACCAAGGCACACAGCAGCAGCAGCAGCAGCAGCAGCAGCAGGGAGACCCGGGTCGAAGGACGGGACCAAAGAGGGTCAGGGTCCCGTCCAACAGGCGAGGGCCGCAGCCGTGGCCCCCCACCAACCACACCTCCTCCTCCACTACCCCGGACGGTGGTGGTGGTGTCGGTAGGGCTGTCACAATTATTACATAATCGTCTAATCGCAATTCTTTTGCATAATCGCAATACTTTCGCATAATCGTCATAATCGAGCTCACAACGCTCACAACGCGCTCACAAAGCTCACAACGCATCACGAGCTTGTAGATCGGCTATTTCCACTATCAATGTTCTTTTTTAAGTATAAAGTTCTCAAATATGTCAGGCATTTCTTTGTATATTTAAGTTATGTGTCATGATTGCCAAGTGCAAATTCAAAGCCTAAAAGCCAAACAGGAATGTAATTGTCAACAACAAATACACAATTAAATCGTTAATCGCAATTAATTTGAGTGACAATTAATCGTCATGTATAATGTCCTAATGGTGACCCTAGGTGTCGGCATCAAACCGCAGACCGTGGCGGCCCCGCCCCCTCCCACCAGGACGCTCTCTGGTTCCTCCTCCAACGCCGGCGGCTCGCTCAACGTGCTGGCCAGCTTCGCCGGGAAGAACCGCGTGCTGGTCATCTCGGCGCCGCACCCGTCGGACGGCTACTACAGGTAGGGCTGGGCGATAGGGTGATAAATATATCGCTAAGACGATACCATGTCTCCATGATAAGCCTTTTCAGTGGCTCCAGCCAATAGACCCATATATGGTCCACCCGGCATATTTGTCGTATTAGCCAGCTCTGACAGTGTACAAATGAACCCAAATGGACCTGTATACTGTCATTTGTATACTGTCAGAGTTACATACTTGTAAGGCTCAATTTAGACCTCCCAAAAGGAACCCAGAGAGTCCCTGGACCCTACATTGAGGACCACTGGTCTAAATGTTCTGTTACCCCTTTTTATTTAATTTAACCATTAAAAAAAAAAACATGAAAAAGGATCGTGATAAGATTGTGTATCGTGATTACAGCTTTGACAAATATCCTGATGTTGTATTTTCCCATATGGCAGGCTGATGGCGAGCTTGCTGACTCCGGACATCTACTGCGAGATGGCGGAGCGCCACATGCAGCAGGTGTGGTAGAAATATTTATAGAGTATTTATCCTATACTTACATTCAACTTTGTATAGAACTTAGTTTAAAGCAAATCTCACACTAATGTACTGTACATTTGCCTGCAGCTGTCATACCAACAGCTGACTGTGACTTCTACTTCGCAGTGTCAAGAGAGAGTTTTGTTGCAGGTCTTTCAGTCCGAGTGTATCAATAAAGCAACTGGGTTAAGCACCGTTGGTCCCACCAGTTTAACACTTGCTTTTTGATACACTCAGACTGACTGAAAGACCTGCAAAAAACACTCTCCCGTGTCAGCATGTCCTAAAAGACATGGTCACTGCTAACTTAACCAGTCAGCCTTGTTATAATATAGCTGTTTCTATTCTATCTCCATTTATGGAGAGCATCTACAGTATGTGTATAAGAGTCCCATATGACAGTGGTTCTATTCTATCTCCATTTATGGAGAGCATCTATGTGTATAAGAGTCCCATATGACAGTGGTTCTATTCTATCTCCATTTATGGAGAGCATCTACAGTATGTGTATAAGAGTCCCATATGACAGTGGTTCTCCACCTTTTCAGGCACCGACCCCCAAAATAATCATATTTTATCTGGGGACCCCCCCCCCCCTCCCCCCACCCTAACGAGCACTAAGAGTTGGGGCATTGCATTTTGTAAAACACAGTTCTATTGTGAAAATAGCAGATCTACATGCTCACAACGCCTCGTGTTGCGAGGCGTTGTGAGCATGTAGATCTGCCTTGTGAGCATGTAGATCTGCCTGTCTGTCTGACAATGTCTGCCTCTAATATTTGACAATTTGACCAATGTTTAATTTGTCATTTTAGAGGTATTAAAAAGTCCTCACATTGCCACTTTAGAAATGTGCATACACCCTCTATACACGTATACCTTAATCTGGTTTGTTGCACATTATGTTAATCATCTGGAGACCCCCCCTGGGGGTCCCGACCACTGCCATATGACACTTCAGGAGGTCTCCTGCCCCACATGGGTTCAAACTCCGACCAGCAGGCCAGAGCTCTGGTGCTGTGTATGCCGTTTCTCTGTTGCTGAATGTTCTTAATAAATTGTCAACATCACCCGACTGGATATGACTGTTTTTCCCTCATACAGGTGGTGGTGTTCCACGGGGAGGGCCAGGCGGGCGGGACGGTGCGTCGGGTGTCCGGCCGCGGGGAGCTGACAGAGGAGGCCCTGGACCCGACACTCGTACCCAGGCTCATGAGCTTCCTGAAGCTGGAGGAGGGCAAGTTCTCCATGGTGCTGCTGAGGAGGAACCTGCAGGTAGGGATGGTTCTCTATGGTCCTTCTGAGGAGGAACCTGCAGGTAGGGATGGTTCTCTATGGTCCTTCTGAGGAGGAACCTGCAGGTAGGGATGGTTCTCTATGGTCCTTCTGAGGAGGAACCTGCAGGTAGGGATGGTTCTCTATGGTCCTTCTGAGGAGGAACCTGCAGGTAGGGATGGTTCTCTATGGTCCTTCTGAGGAGGAACCTGCAGGTAACCTTATTTAACTGGGACTGTAGTTGTACTGACTCTGACCTCTAAGGACCTTCCAGGGAGGGTGCTCATGTGCGTCTTGCTGTGTCACCCTTTCTTGTTTTCTTTTAGTGTTTCTTGCACTGACCAATGGACACTTTTTTTTTTTGGAGCGGTGGTAAACCGCTCCATAGAGTGGCTGTGTGTGTGTCTGTAGCCACTTTTTCCTCAGTGTTTTGCCATAGCAATGTGCGTGTGTGTGGCCTGTATTACATCACCAATTACATCCTAGACCTATATCCTAGTCTGAAGACGTTATGCAAGCACGACCACCGCTCACTTCACATTGGGTGTGATCTTTTTGTTGTTGTTTGGCTCTGCACTATTAGATTGTGTTAGTAGTATTGAGTATTTTGCTTGTGTTTGACATGGTGGTGAGATACTTGTAGCACTGACTAGCATTGACTGTTATGGACACTTTTGTTTGGTACTTTATTGATAGTTGTGCTTAAAGGAGTAGTTCACCCCCAAAATGACTTTTTTCTATTGATTAGTCACGCCATGGAGAGTAGAGTTCAATAATATTTTTTGTTTTTTGTCGCATTCCTAAGACAAAAATTTGATTCCAGAAAATTTACCCCCATTGATTCCGGATGGGGACCCGTTTCGAAACGGGTCTCCATCCGGAACGAATCGGGGTAAATTTATTGTTATCACATTTTTGTCTTAGGAATGCGACAAAAAACTAAACATATTATTGAACTCTACTCTCCATGGCGTGACTAATCAATAGAAAAAAAGTCATTTTGGGGGTGAACTACTCCTTTAAGTATTGATATTTTCTTTCTTTTTTCTTCTTCTTCTTTAAAAGAGCTATAGTCAACTTTTTCTTGAAAAACGGATGCTAAAATAAAAATAATGTTTCGAAAATATTTTATAAAAAAATAAGCTCCATATATGTGTTTCTATTCAAAAAATAGCCAAAAAAATGATAAAATAATCATTTTGGCCATTGTCAGACCAACACTTTGTTTACATTCTAGTCTATAGACTAGGATGTAAACAAAGTGTCGGCCCTACAATGAAAAAGTTGACTATAGCTCCTTTAAGTATTGCTGTTTCACTTATGAGCGTCGGGCATTCGAGGCATGAGCTACACAGCCAAACGTGTGGGTAGCGCAGACCAAAGTTTTGCCAAAATGGCTTGCAATACTGTTCTGCTGGAATTTACTCTCGTTTTGGGCTTCCCTGACACTGAGCTTAACATTAACAGTGTAAAAATGGCCAACATGTGTTGTTTTTTTTCTTTTCCTTATTACTGTGGGAGAGTGCAATCATTCAATGAACCAAGCAAAAAAGATGAACACCAAAAGAACAGTATTACAGGCCTGCCAGGCCATTTTGACCATTTTTGGAGGGCCGCTACGCACACATTTGGCCGTGTTGCTCATTCCACGAATGCCAGATCCTTACTAGCTGTACCCCATTGTAAAGGTGACGAATCAACGATAACAATGATATCAAACACAATACCATTTGGCATAATCAAAGGGGAGACATAATAGACCAAATCTTGGCACGTTTTGGTTCGGCGCTACCCACACGTTTGGCTGTGGGGCTCATTCCACGAATGCCCGATGCTTACAAACTGTACCTTGTTGTAAAGGTGACAAATCAACGATAAAAATGATATAAAACACAATACAATTTGGTATTATTAAATGGGAGATATAATGGACTGAAGTCAAGTTTCCTTTCTTTTTGTGCTGAGTCTATCTATCTATCTATCTATCTATCTATCTATCTATCTATCTATCTATCTATCTATCTATCTATCTATCTACCGTATCTAGGTGGAGGAGAGGTATCCCTACCCGGTCAGGCTAGAGGCCGTCTACGAGGTGATGGACCAGAGCCCCGTCCGCAAGCAGGAGAAGGCCAGACAGAGGGGCTTCGTGCAGCGCTGCAAGGCGGCCGGGGTGGAGGGTCAGGTGGTGGGATCACCTCCGAGGGTGGAGGGTCAGGTGGTGGGATCGTTGCCTCCTCCGAGGGTGGAGGGTCAGGTGGTGGGGTCGCTGCCTGCTCCGAGGGTGGAGGGTCAGGTGGTTGGAGCGCTGCCTCCGAGGGTGGAGGGTCAGGTGGTGGGATCGCTGCCTGCTCCGGGAGCTGCTGCGAGGGACGCGGGCGGCGCGCGAGGCGCCGGGGCGGCGAGTAGCAGGTAGGGCTGTCACGATGTGACATTTTACATGACGATTAATTGTCACTCAAATAATTGGCGATTAACGATTTAATTGTGTTTTTGTCGTTGATAATTAGATTTCTGTTTAGGCTTTGAAGTTGCATATGGCAGATATGACATATAACCTAAACACACAAATACATTACTGACATATTTGACAACTTACTATACTTAAAAAAATAACATTGATAGTGGAAATAGCCGATCTACAAGCTCACAACGCGTCGCGATGCGACGCGTTGTGAGCTTGTAGATCTGCTATTTCCACTATTTCTGACATTTTTCAACATTCACGATTATGACGATTATGACAAAATAATTGCGATAATGTCAAATAATCACGATTAGACGATTATGTAATAATTGTGACAGCCCTAGTAGCAGGACACCGGAGAAGAAAGCAGCGGTGAGGAGGAGGCCGCCTCACAAACCTGCACTGACGGTCGAAGCAGCAGCAGCGGCAGCAGCAGCCACAACCACCAGTTCAACCTCCACCACGACTAGGAGGTCACAGACCACCACCACAAGACCAACACCTACAACCACGACCACGGCACAACCCCCGACCACAACTACAACGACCACTGCAACAACGACGACAATAAAACAGACAACTACCACACAGCCAACTACAACCAGAAGTACCACAAAATCAACGACTACAACCAGGACTACAACGAAACCCACAACGACAACGAAACCCACAACCACAACGAAACCAACAACCACAACAAAACCAACAACCACAACTAAACCAACTACTACTACAACAACAACTACGGCGAAACCGGCAACAGCCAAACGGACGACAACAACAACCACAACAATGACCACAGCCAAGCCCGTTTTAAGGAGAAGGAAGTTCAAGCACCGAGCCACGGCCGCTCCCGCTCCCGTCAACCGGCAGCCGACCACGGCTCCGCAGGAGCCGGAAGTGGCCACGACGAGCCACCAAAAGACCAGCGCGGCGGGCCACGAGAGCGACGCAAAGCAGAGCGTCGCACCACAACGACATCCCGGCGGGCACAAAGAGTCGCACCTCCTCGACCCCGGGCGCAGCAAACCGGGAGATGGCGTCATCGCCGCGGCTCCCGCCCAGCCCACCCTGCAGGACAGTTTAGACGGAGGAGAAGAGGAAACGGGAGGGCGAGGTAACCAGTGTAAAGTAACTAAGTACATTTACTTAACCCATTTAGAACGGGTACACATTATAGTGTATTATTATTTTATGCTAAAACTATTGAAAAACAGCAGATATACAAGTTCACAGCGCAGCACCGAGTGCTGCGCTGTGAGCTTGTAGATCTGCTATTTTTAAAACATCTTGAAAATTTGAAATTTGACCTGATTCTATTCGTGTCTTTTGAATCCTTCTAAGATTTTTTGAAAAACCCTATGTTTCTATGTCAGCAATCTGGCCAGCCATCGTCAAAGAAAAGGTCCTTTTCACTTAACTGGAGCTCAGTTAGTCTGTTCTTGAGAGACTACCATGTCAGTGGTTCTCAAACCTTTTCATGTGAAGGACCCCCAAAATGATATTTATTTGGCCACAGACTCTCATCTCAAAATTTGAGTTACAAACGTTCGCTTTGAAAATACACATATTCAAAGATTTGCACACATTTTCACGACTTTTTCAAAAATAGCAGATTTACAAGCTTGCAGCGCGGCACTCGGTGCCGCGCTGTGAGCTTGTATATCTGCTATTTTTCACTGGTTAAAGCATTCAATAATTCTAGGCCCTAAATGGGCTAAGTACAAAATGTGAGTACTTTTTCCACCTCTGGAGGTGACCCCGAGCTGGAGGGGGCAGGCGGCGGCGACGACGCCTCGTCTAAGAAGGGCGGCGTCGCAGACGCCGGCGGCGGCGCGGAGGGCGGCAGGACGAAGACCGGCAACCACTTGGCCAGGAGAAACAAAGCGGAGAGGAGGAGAGCGAGGACGGGCAAAGACGGAAGCCCCAACCTCCGAGGGAGAAAAAGCGGCAAGAAGGGAGTCCTGTACCAGGAGAAGCACCAGGGTGAAGCCTCCCCAGCCAGGAACCCTGCCAGTCCCCTGACGGCCTTCTTTGGTTCCTTTGAAAGAAGACGGAGGCTGCTTGTACGTATAGAGCTGTCACGGTTACAGATGTAAATGTACAATGTCACACAAATAATTGCAATTAACGATTTAATTGTGTTATTGTCATTGAAGACTGGAACATACGAATACAAACTTCATATATGTTTGCCATTTAGGGCTTCATAATCACAAATTGCACAGGGCAGCTTACTGACAATCATTGCAGTAATTTTCTGAGTCCAATTTAGACCACAGAAAGTCCACTGAATGATCTATTTTTGGGACGGCATAGCTCAGGGGTAGAGAAACCGTTATTAGAGCACGAAGGGTTCCTGAAGGGTTCCCAGTTCGAATCCGGGCTCCCCCTGAGTTAATGTCGAAGAGTCCTTGAGCAAGACTCTGAACCCCTAGTTGCTCCTGATGAGTAGGTTGGTGCCTTGCATGGTTTCCTCCAGCCATCGATGTATGAACGTGTGTGTGAATGGGTGAAAGTAATGCACAATCTATGTAACGCGCCTTGGATAAAAGCGCTATATAAATGTACCATTTACAATTTACCATTTATTCTGCAAGCTTGTAGATGTGATATTTTTACAAGTTCAGGTCCTTGCTTGGGTGCGAACGAGGTCTAATCTCTATTTAATTGGGTCTTCCAGGTGATCACGACCCCGGGCGAGGACAACCGCATGTACACCCAGCAGAGGGACGAGTACCTGGAACACGTGTGTGAGATGGCCCTCCGGAAGATCTCCATCGTCACCATCTTCGGCTCCTGGAACAACGGCTCCATGAAGATAGACCACTATCAGCTGGGTAAGAGCATGAAGATAGACCACTATCAGCTGGGTAAGAGCATGAAGATAGACCACTATCAGCTGGGTAAGAGCATGAAGATAGACCACTATCAGCTGGGTAAGGGTAAGACCATGAAGATGGGTAAAGCCCGTATCATAGTCGGGTCCGCGGTGGAAGGCTTTACACCGCGGTGTAGTCTTTTCGAGTCTTTTTGAGTCATGAAACTACAACGTTACATCATTCCTCACGGTGGAGAGCTTTCCACCGTGAGTCCCAACACATCTCTCTGTTTTTACTATCAGACAGACAGGCTCTACACCCCGTTCACTGATTGGTCCATCTAGACTAGTCAGTCACGGTGAATAGGACTCCACCGTGGCGTACTATGATGGCCTGCACTTATTTTCTGACTTGAGGTGGAAAGCTTTCCACCTCAAATTTGCGGTGGATAGGTCTCCACCGTACACTCTGATACGGGCTTAAGACACCACAAATTACCTTGATTATAAGGTAGGGTAAGTTATGCTTATCTAACTGTTAAAAGAATTCATTAGAAGGTTGCATAGGGAAAAGTACAATTTCATGAAAGTACAGTTCACTGGTACAAGTAAAAGGAGATCCTAGTAATCTGTTCAGCTTATTTACACAGGAATCACTTTGTGTATCTCGTATAACATTGAAAGACAGACGTAAAAAGAACTGTGATGCATCCAATGGTGTTTTTCTTTGTGCTTCATTCCAGAGCAAGACCAGCCGTTGAAAGGCCTCCCGAAGGAGGAGCTGACCAACCAGGCTCTGATCAAAGCTCTGAGGAAAGAGCTGGGCATGACCTTCAACGACTACTACATGGTGCTGACCGATGTGGACATGAAGGCCAAGGTCAGTGGGGACGGAGTCCCTTTTTAGCAGGGCTTTCAGTCCCAGTGTATCAAAAAAGCATCTCGGTTAAGGTGATAAGAAGTGGCCTGCTCACTCCTCGTGCACTGAAGGAAGCATGAGCTCAGTTCAGGGTTCTCCCCAGGTTGGCAGAGGGAGAGCAGAGCCCAGGATTACAGCTTAGGCATTAGGGGTACAGGAAGAAAATGTGTTTCTAACATGGTAAGATTCAGAATCGATTCTCATTTTCCAAAAATAATATTTTTTATTAAATATTATTTATTAGACATTATGATTTTTATGATTTTTTTATTATGATAATTTATTAGATATTATGTTGTGTTTATACAAGTTAAAAGAATGTGTGCAAGCATGCATAAATCAGACATGTTTTTACAGTTGATAAAACCTTTACAATTATAAAAGCTACGTAAATGTACTCTGCTTTCATGCCACAGACTGGAGTAGATCCTGATATATGAATTGAATAGAGAATCGTTTTTAAATCGGAAAATACTTGTTTCTGAATTCAAATCGTTTGGATTTGAAAGAATAGGAAAAAATCGTGAATCGTGACCCAAAGAATTGATTCTGAATCGAATCGTGGGATACCCAAAGATTCGCAGCCCTATTAGGCATTGGCACTGGGTGAAAAATGGGTTACAAAATTGTGGGATAAAAGAAAAAATGCCCCTGAATGGCCATAACAGGTCCGTAACACTGAGAGTACTCTGAGAATGTTAAAATGGAACCAAATGGACCCTATGAGTCCATTTGGTTCCATTTGAACACTCAGAGTCTGAGAGAAGAGTCTCAGAACATCTGAGAACCACTCAATAGTACTAGTGGACTCCTAATGTGCCACAGTGTCATAACCAGTAAGACTCCCTAATCGGGAGATAAGCGACCGTCAGGTCACATACACAAGCTTTAGAAGGCAATGGTAGCCAATCAGGAGGGAATATGGGAAATGGGACAGATCCATATTGATGACATGACTTTGGAGAGACTGCATACCGCGTGATATTAGGGCAACATCTGTAGGAGCAGTGTCCAAAAATGTGTTTAAAAAAATCGGCTATAGTGTCACATTGATACATTGTCTTGTTGTTCCTCTGCATGTTTGTCTCCGTGCAGCAAGAGTACGAGGTCCCCATCGCCATGAAGGCGGTGCTGGACTACATCGATAACTTCTCCTCTCGCATGGCTGAGATGGAGCAGCAGAGAGAGAGCGGAGTCACCTGCAAGAAGGAGGACAAGTCCAGGTCTCTGGAGAACTTCCTGTCCAGGTAACGGAATGAATGCCATTGGCTGTAAAACAGGGGTCTTCAACAGGGGGTCCGGGACCCCTAGGGGCTCCTCAGAGTTACTACAGGGGGTCCTCCAAATCTTTGAGTGATAGAACATTTTCTTTCTTTTTTTTTTTATATTCCACTTGTTATGGAACCACTAGTTTGGTTCCAGAGATACATATTGTGAAAATAGACAATCTACAAGCTAAAAATGGCTTGCATTGGGAGTATACTGTATATGCAAAGGCTATTTTCCAAAAATCTGGAAATCATTTTGTAAAACAATTGAAATATTGTAAAGATTTATTTTTATGCCTTTATTGATAGGACAGTAGACTGACAGGAAAGGGGAGAGAGATGGGGAGTGAGTCGAGTGACATGCGGCAAAGGTTGTCCGGATCTGGAATCGAACCAGCGACACCGTCAGGCATCAAAGCCTATGTGGTTTTGCACCTGGACCAGTAGGCCAGTGGGCACCCCAATTAAAATATTTTAACAAGACAATTCTTATATCTCTGGCACATACTGTAATATGTTCAGGTCCACTGCCAAATATATATTAGTAGTGAAAATAGCCATCTACAAGCTCACGTACAACGCGGCGTGAAGTGACAGTTGTAGATCTGCTAAGTCTGATTCTACTATAGAGCCAGATTGTGTGGAAAATGCTTGATAGCCAGCATTATGCACAGAGCACCCACCTGCTGACTCTGTGCAAATAGAGTGACAAGCAGGACTGTTTGCATTCCAGCTGCACACTGGTCATTGGCTCAGGGCTCTAAACCAGGGCTCTTCAATGTTTTCAGGCCGAGGACCCCTTAGTTCAGAGAGAGATGAAGCAGGGACCCCCACTACCTGTTCATAGTTTCATTGTTTGACAACACAATCATCAGTGTATTTTGGATTCATGTCAATTTAACCACTATTTAACCACTTGAACCGTCAATACTTACAAACTGACCTTTCACTCTGTACTTAGTCTGCTCTTTTCCCCCCTCTACACCAAATCTCTTTGCCATCATCTATTTCTGGCAGAACGTTCTCTCCCCGGACGCTAGGGATCAGGTTGTTAATAGAAACACAAAAACTAAAACAAATGTCAAAAGTACAACACTAAAAGCATTCCTATTCCTGCTCCCCCTCTCTCTCCCTCTCTAATCTCCTTTTCTCCCTCTCTTGTTATCTCCCCTCTCTCTCTCTCTCTCTCTCTCTCCCCCTCTCCCCCCCCCCCCCTCCAACTGTCTTAACAAAGTAGTATTCCTATATAGAAACGTAGGTTTTTCAGAAATTCCTGCACACCCTCTGATTAAAGCGAGAGAGATGTAAATAAATCCAATCTAATTAGCTCTCAGCATTACAATAACAGTGGCTTAGAGATAATCTCTTTCCAGTTCTATCATTCAGTTCTAATGTCACAGTAAACAGTAAACAGTCTTTCCTGTGTTGTTCTGTCCAAGGTTCCGTTGGAGACGCAGGCTGTTCATCATCTCTACTCCAGACGATGAGGACTGGGCCTACCAGCAGCAGCTGTTCATCATGGCCAGCCAGGCCTGCAACCTGGGTGAGTAGGCCTACTGATCATAATGATAATCATAATAATATCTCACATTTACATAGGCTAGTGCTATTTTAAGTACCCGACAACGCTTTACTTGGGGAGGAGAAAACGACAAAAGAAAAACATATTTTTATTAGGGAATACAATGAATCAAAAACAGTGGAATGATGAGACAGTGGGGTGTGCACTTAGCTGGGGAAAACCATGTTGAAGAGCTAGCTGGTTTTGGAGTTTGGAGCAGTTTTGAAGGATTGGTGGCATCTCTTGAGAGTTGAGGAGTTCAGGGGTGTCACACCAAATTCTGGGCCCTGAGTACAAGGATTCACTGCGGGCCCCCCATGAAGGTTCTTCATATAGGGAGGAGGGGGTTTAACCCATTTAGACTGGGAATGCATTATTACACATTATTTTGTGCTTTAACTATTAATGAATGCCTCGCTGCGAGCTTCTAGATCTGCTGTTTTTGAAAAATCATGAAAATTTGTGCAAGTCTTTGAATATCTCAAATACTTCTAAGGTTACTTAAAAAAAAAATATATATGTTTCTATGTCAGTGCTCAAACCTTTTCATGTGAAGGAACATTTGAGTTACAAATGTTACGCTTAAACAATACATATTCAAAGATTTGCACACATTTTCACAACTTTTCAAAAATAGCAGATCTACATGCTCACTGTGAGCTTGTATATCTGCTATTTTTCAATAGTTAAAGTATAAAATACCCCCCCCCCCCCCCCCTCCCTAGTAACTCATTCCCACTTTTCCCCCTCTTGTGACGCCCCAGGGGGAGTTCATTCCACAGGGTTGGGGCAGCACCAGAAAAGCTCTATCACCTACTGTATACACTGTAGCTATGTAATCTACAGCTGTGAAATCTATGAAAAAGTCAAATCCAAGACACAAATACTAAAATACTGGGTTCCTGCCTCACCTATAGCTCTCTCTCTCGGCTGTGGGGTCCCAGCATTAGACTTTTCAGGATGGCCTGGCTTGTGTTTGTCACCAGCAGTGTCGCACCCAGCTGCCAAAGTGTTGAGAATGTGCGAGCACCCTCTGGTCTGCCCACTAGGGCATTCACCAAATATTAGAATATTCGAATATCAAAGTCACTATTCGACGTTGTTCACCGAAGACGAATATTCGCTTATTTTTAATTGTTTTCTCTTTAAAGAATATATAGTTTATAAAGCTTGGCTAGATAAGAAGTCATAAGAATGAGTTGTCAATTCCCCTGGTGGATGAATTTGTTAATGCTCTATACCAGGGGTTCTCAAACCTTTTTAGGCTGTGACCCCCAAAATAAACATACCCCCACCCTGACAAGCACTTGGAATTGTAGGTATTACATTAAATCAATAAGTTACTCAGTTTCGCAGATAAAGAAAATAGCAGATCTACATGCTCACAACGCCTCGCAACGCGATGTTACAATGTCACAATGTTCGCCTCTTGCTTACTTAATATTTGACAGCTTGGCCAGTCCTGTTGAATATTCGACTGTTCGAACATTTTGAGGTTGAATAATTCGAATACTAAAAATCACTATTCGTGAATGCCCTACTGCCCGCTGTCGCCCTCACACTCTGAGGGATGCTATCCGGGGGAGGATCGGACATCTCAGTCTGTCTGAAGAGGGCAAGTGCAAGTCCCCAGTTAAAATATTATTATTTTGGGTGTTGTGGCCTGAAAATGTTTAACCACATTAGTAAGGCGCCCTAAGGACGAGAAGCAACCTCACCCTAAAGGAGGCTTCTCAAACCTTTTTAGGCTGTGACCCCCAAAATAAACATATTTGAACTGGGGACCCCCACCCTGACAAGCACTTGGAATTGTAGGTATTACATTAAATCAATAAGTTACTTGGTTCCGCAGATAAAGAAAATAGCAGATCTACATGCTCATGTATGTGCACATGGCCGTGTGCACATACAGTAGGCACGTGCTCGCATCCGCCTGGGTGACAGCAGACTGCAGGGTGAGCGCTGGCACTTGGCATGGGAACAACTTTGTCCAATTGATTGTTTAAGTTGGACAAAATATGGCCTAAATGTGGTCAAACTTTCCCAAATATGGAGATGACTGACAACCGACGTCATAGACCACATGAGACTGACACAATATGTCCATATATGGGCATTCCCAGATATGGGCTTAATATTGATGACATCAGTGATCTCCATATATGGGCATAAGAACAAGAACGTGTATTAATGACATTAGGGATCTGATGTCATCAAGACATCAGTTCAGCGTGACATGAGGCGTCACGCCTCAGCGTGACATGTGATGTGACGGTCATGATCTGCAGGTTTTCATACTAAATAGCGACCTACGGTCACAGTTAAACCCTGTTACTCCCCTAGAGATCCCCAGTTAATTGTAACAGTTAAACCCTGTTACTCCCCTAGAGATCCCCAGTTAATTGTAACAGTTAAACCCTGTTACTCCCCTAGAGATCCCCAGTTAATTGTAACAGTTAAACCCTGTTACTCCCCTAGAGATCCCCAGTTAATTGTAACAGTTAAACCCTGCTGTTACTATTTTGGGCACATCTTCAAATGTTTTCCTCATTTGTAAAGTTACTTTTTGTAAATGGCCACTTTAGTGCGCTGTGAGCTTGTAGATCTGCTATTTGTTTCCCAAAACCTCCCCCATCTACTAAACCAAACAGTGAAAACACCAAAAGATGCAGTGTGTTTGTGCTGGTAAACACCACCACAGTACTCCAGTGGCTGACATACTGTATGGAACTCTCAAAACCTTTCAGAAATGCCCCAAAATAGGATCTGCTGTTGCTGAGCAAGAGTTTTCTGAAAAACCTACGTTTCTATATAGCTAAAATCAAAAAAAGACACCGATGCTTTCCCGCTTTTAATGGGTTAATTGGATGTGCATGCCTCATGCGGTCCATCCTTGAAAGCATAATATTTCTGTTCATGTGCGTTCCAGCATATGGAAAATAAATGTACATTTATATGTACAGTATCCCTTGACAGAGCTTCAGAGCTGCTGTGCTAATGTTACGGAACACGACCAGTTGAAACCAAATCTACCAAGTTCACTTTATTCAAATCCAATGTTTTATCAAAAATGCTACGTTCTCGCCCATAAAGCCTCACTTGAAAATGTTCTGGCGTTGCAATAAAACTGTTTTAAATTGTTTCCTTTAGACACCAGGTAAAACAAGATACTAGTTCATACTAAAAAGACAACAGCGTTACAGCTTGCAAGAAAAGCCACAGCATTTGCTCCAGAGGCTTGTGGCTTATTCTATTTCTGTGACATCATTAATCCATGCTGATTGATTGGCCAGTTTGTGCGTCTGTAAGCATGATCTCAAGTCAGGTTCATTTCGGTGACTTTATGTTATGAAAACCGACCACAGACCATTTGACAAATCGCTGCTTGCAAACAAGCTGACGGGAGTTTGTTGGAGAAGTTAGAAACATGGCTGCGTTTGTTCCTTCTTTGTTCTTTGAGCAGAGAGACAGAGAGGGAGAGAGAGAGGGGGGGGGGGGGGGGAAGAGAGGGAAGGAGCAGGGACGTGCTGGCCATTGGGAAAAGCGGGACAACTCCCGAACGGCCGGTTCATTCCCGGCTGGTCCAGGCCGGCCATTAGGAAAACATGAAAAATAAAATGTCGGCCTTCGTTCCATTTTGGTGGCTAGGTGGCCAACAAAGTAAATCGTCACTGTTGGGCAGAAACCTCCTATCTCCAAGTTTCAAATTTGTAATTTTTTTTCGCAAAGCAAAACCCTGCTTCATCATACAAGGCCGTCGCACAAAACTAGTGAAAACAGCAGATCTACAAGCACACAACGCCTCGCACCGCGAGGCGTTGTGTGCTTGTAGATCGGCTGTTTTCACTAGTTTATATCATTTTTTAAATGATATATACAAAACAAACGGTTTTGGACATACAAGGTTTCCACCCGACAACAATATAACTCATGTAATTGGCCCACTGGCTATGGAGACATCTCTCTCTCTCTATAGCGCGCAATGAGGGCCTCTCCAACTCTTTTTCCCGGGCTGAATCAGGGGCCCAGCACGTCCCTGGGAGGGAGAGAGAGAGAGAGAGAGGGAGGGAGGGAAGAGAGGGTGAGAGGGAGGGAGGGAGGGAGAGAGAGAGAGAGGGGGAGGGAAGAGAGGGAGAGGGGAAAGGAGAGACCACTCCAGGGCTCAAGTTAAGATAGGAGTCTCCAGAGAGTCCACAGAATGCCTGGTATTTGCTTGTTGGTTGAAAGAAGAGGGTCTTGTAACCACAGCCACATGCAGAGCCTTGGGTCCATGTGTTGGCAAATCACCAAAACAACGTCAAAATGTTTTCTACAAAAAACGTTTAAGAACTCTGCTTCAGAGATTAGCTCCAGCCGGCGGACAGGACAGACAGAGAGACAGGACAGACACACACACACACACACACACACACACACACACACACACACACACACACACACACAGAGACGCATACACTTATGGCTAGCCTCCTACAGAGCCATGGCGTGAAAAAATATTTAAAAATAAATTGTAAACCACCGATCCAGGGTTCCACCCACATTGTGCCAGGCCTTGCCAGTTGGTAAATCCTGGCTACGCCCCTGCACCGATCAAGCTCACAACGCGCCACTCTGTGGCCCGTCGTGAGCTTATAGATCGGCTAGTTTTGGCTCAGGGCTTAAAGTACTAGTTCACCCAAAACATTGACACATCTTCTACCAGTAAGACTCCCTAAATCGGCAGATAAGCGACCGTCAGCTCGCATACACAAACTTTGGAAGGCAGTGGTAGCCAATCAGGAGGGAATATGAGAAATGGGACAGATCCATGTTGATGACATGACTTTAGAGATACTGTGTAGCGATTTGCGTGATTTTAGGGCAAAATCTGTAGGAGCAGTGTCCAAAAATGTGTTTTTAAAAAATTGGCCAGATGGTGGCGCTAGATGGGACAGATGCATTTTGATGACATGACTGTAGAGATACTGTGTACCGCTTTGTGTGATTTTAGGGCAAAATCTGTAGGAGCAGTGTCCAAAAATTTGTCTAGCAAGAATCGGCCTCATGATGGCCATGTGAGAAATGGGGGCTGTGGTTTGGCAGCCAAGGAGTGTGTGTGCAAATGTAACAGAGGTGATCCGAACCTCCCCACCCGGTTTCGAACCCAAGTCTCCCACGTGAAAGTTCAATATCTTAACCATCACTCCAAAGGGACATCCCTTTAGAACAAGAGCAATCACTCCAAAGGAACATCCCTTTAGAACAAGAGCAGATACTAGACTTTTGAGGCTTCAGGCTGGGGCTGCGACTATCACACTGTATGGCAGTCCTCGACCCACCACACAAAGTTTGGCATGGATCGGGGCAACGGTGGAGGAGATATGAGTAGGGGAAAAGTGTGACGTGTGACGTGACGGACGGACTGACGGACTGACAGCCGGTGGAGGTTTTGATAGTAACTGCGACCTGACGGTCGCAATTAATTCAACACCACATGAAGCCTTGGATTCATGGAAATTTATTTTGCTTTTGTCGCTTTCCTGAGCCAATAATTGGATGACAGTAACAGACTCTTTGAGTCTCTTACCGAAGACTCCGCTGGTCATCAAATTATTGACGAAAGCAAGAAAAATCGCCACGAATTCAAGGCTTCGTGGGGTGTGGAACTGATGGAAAATAAGTCATTCTTTGCGTGAACCACTCCTTTAAGTGATGTTAACTGCATCCCGTTGCTGCATGTTGGGCTGATCAGAAACAGGCCGTTTTGCGTTGTGTTCCGTGTGCTACCATCCTCTATACATGAATGGCATTCATAAGGCAAGCAGCGTTGCCAGATTGTGTGAGACAAATAAGCAACCAGGTCTAACAACCTGGTGACAAATGTGGGATGTTTTTGAAACATTTTAACAACACACATCTGCATGGCACACAGATCCCTGGCACAAAAGACAAATATATATTAATTTGGAGGTTATCTTAATATCTTGACATGAAAATGTTTGAGAACCACTGGTCTAAAAAACATTTAGGAAGACAGCACAAATAAGAAACCCATTTAGAAATAAGCCCCCCCCCCAAAAAAAACACTACAAATCCGTGACTGACATTTTGATTTTGCAGTGCCGTTCACCACCCCTGCACCCTTTGTTTCATTATGATGTTCAGTCAGACATTACAATAATTTACAAGCAACGTAACAAAAAAAAAAAAAAAACAAGACCAAAGTTGCTTATAATAAGCAGACATGGCAACACTGGAGCCAAGCATGAAAGCGCAGCGGCCGACTGGAAACGTTTTCAATCTGAGCAGAGCAGTAGGAGTAGCCTGGGAGGAGGAGGAGAAGGACAGTTTACTATTATCTGGCTCAGCGCTGCTGACACATGAATCCACACTCACTCTGTTTGGATTTTGTTGGACGTTGAGATGCATTCTGCATTCTGTGTGCAAGGGGCGTCACAAGGGGGGGAGGGGGGAGTGGAACTGAGGGCCCAAGGTGGAGTGGAGGGGGGCTGCCCTTAATTATTTTATACTTTAGCTATTGAACAATAGCAGATCTGCTATTTTTGAAAAGTCGTGAAAATGTGTGCAAGTCTTTGAAATATAATGTATATTTTAAGCAAACATGTGTAACAGAAATTTTGCTTCTGGGGGGTCCCTGGAACTAAATATTTTTTGAGATGGGGGTCCAAATAAATATAATTTTGGGGGTCCTTCACATGAAAAGGTTTGAGCACCACTGACATATAGAAACATATAGGTTTTTCAAAAAACCTTAGATTTTCACGATTTTTCAATAATGGCAGATCTACAAGCTCGCATATATCTGCTATTTTTCAATAGTTAAAGCACATGAAGAACATTCATGGGGGCCCGCAGTGAATCCTTGTACTCAGGGCCCAGAATTTGATGCGACACCCCTGTGCATTCTGTGTGGGTTGGACTGCTGCCCCTTCTGTGTTATTCCTCATCTTTAGCCTTTTCCATGCAGACAGTATGTGTATGTAAGGTAAAACCCTATGCAGAGGGGCCTCTTTCTGTTCCTTTCCCACACAGCAGCAGATTTCTGAGCCAGGGACGTGCTGGCCATTGGGAAAAGCAGGACAACTCCTGAACGGCCGGTTCATTCCCGGCCGGTCCAGGCCGGCCATGAGGAAAAAATTAAAAATAAAATGTCGGCCTTCGTTCCATTTTGATGGCTGGGCGGCCAACAAAGTAAACCGTCACTGTCGGGCAGAAACCTTGTATCTCCAAGTTTCAAATTTGTAAATTTTTTCACAAAGCAAAGCCCTGCTTCGTCACACATGGCCGTTGCACATAACTAGTGAAAACAGCAGATCTACAAGCACACAACGCCTCGCACCGCGAGGCGTTGTGTGCTTGTAGATTGGCTGTTTCCACTAGTTTAAATCATTTTTTAAAATGATAAATACAAAACAAACGGTTTTGGACATACAAGGTTTCCACCCGACAACGACGAAATATAACTCATGTAATTGGCCCCACTGGCTTGTCACTTGTCATGATCTGAAATGGCAAATCTTTGAGTAGCAGCAGCGCTATAGAGAGAGATCTCTCTGTAGCACGCAATGAGGGCCTCTACAACTCTTTTTCCTGGGCTGAATCAGGGCCCCAGCATGTCCCTGTGGTGAATAGTAAATTGTAAATTGATATCAGACCAGCTCTGAGGCCTTTCTGTATAGCTTGGAAAATATGGATGAGTTACACTGAATTCACACCATGTCTACTGCTGCATTGTTCTGTTAAATGTGGCACTGGAGTATGTAGAAGGAAGGCTCTGTTTAATCCTTTCTTATAAGTTATTTACAGGGTGCAGGCAAATAACGTGACAACGCTTCCTTGACCTGACGACCATGTATTGACATGGAAACGTTGTCACTTTATTTGCCCGCACCCTGTAAAAAAAGAAGGCTTAAACAGTCCAGAGTTTGCTTCATACTGTATATGTTGTGCTGGAGTCTGGACTGACTGTGTTCTCTCCTCAGGTCTGCGTCACATGTCTGTGCTGAAGCTGACTGGAAAGGACATGGAGTATATGGGCGGGACTCTGGAGCTGTACCCAATCAATGGTAAACATCTTTACCAAAGAAATAGCAGATCTACAATCTTGTAGATCTGCTATTTTTCAATAACCAATGTAAAAAAAATAATAATGCTTTTTAGGTAAAAGTCTAAAATGACACAGATTTCCTGGTTTAACTCAACACCCCCCCCCTCCCTCCCTCCCTCCCCGTTGCAGGCAGTTCCACGGTGGAGCGCGAGGAGCTCTCGCCCTCGCTGGTGCGGGACGTCCGGAACTACTTCCAGGTGAGTGTTGGGGTCGATTCAGAGTCTAATGAGGAGCCTAACTTATTTCGGTTCGGCACTGTCCAGACCCAGATATGGTTCGCCTCCCCCGGTCCGTCTAAACTGGTTCCTCGGTGCTCCCGAATTGTTGTGACCTCCCGACTTAATTTCGGTAATCACCGGTGTCTTCTCATTCATTCAGCCCGGCTCTAAGTTCATATTCTCGGCTGTGAAGCCAAGGAAACAGCGGTCGTTTGGGAGGGAGACACGCCGACTTCCAAATGCTTGTGTGGCCATGTATTGAGCGTCGCAGAGCGGATACATTGTCCGCTGACTCTGGCTGGAGAGTAGAGGCGCGCGCGCGACACACACACACACACACACACACACACACACACACACACACACACACACACACACGCACACAGCTTTGCTGCGTCTCGCTAGTCACTAACCATTTTTAAGAGAAAAGAAGAGCTTAAAGTAAACACAACTTTGCGTTACGTGTTGATAGCCTATATTAGAGAGACCCCGTCTTCATCTGGTGCTGCGGTGTGGAGCTGCTGCTCACTGGACCTCCAGCATGTAGCCGTGAGGGCCAGTCTGAGTCAGATATTATGTTGATCTCATTTATTGGCTTCAAACGTTGTCATGAAGTACTTACATTCTTTACTTAAGTAAAAGTATCAATACTGCAATGCAGATGTACTCTGTTACAAGTAGAAGTCCGGTATTCAACATTTACTTGAGTAAAAGTACAAAAGTATTGGTATCAAAATGTACTAAAAGTACCAAAAGTAAAAGTACTCATCTTGCAGAATGTCCCATTTTAAGTTATCAAATGTATAACAATCTTTTGAAAATAGCAGATGTACAAGCTCACAAGCATTGTGAGCTTGTAGATCGGCTATTTTCAAATGGCCCAAACATATATACGGCTGAAGTGGTTAATGTATGTTTTGTAATACCGGTAATAATAAAAATCTACAAAGTAACTAGTAACTTAAGTTTTGAAATAAATGTAGTGGAGTAAAAGTACAATATTTGGATCCGAGATGTAGTGGAGTAGAAGTAAAAGTATTGGAAATTGGAATTACTCAAGTAAAGTACAAATAACTCAAAAGTGTATTTAAGTACGGTACTTAAGTAAATGTACTTAGTTACTTTACAACACTGCATGCCATGGACCTCCAATATTTACAAGTGACTTTGGAACTAACCGTTAAGAAAGTATGAATGGACTCCCCCCAAACCTAAACAATTTGGGGTCTGGGAACGCTCCCGAACTTAGGCTAAGTTAGGCTCCTTATTAGACTCTGAATGGACCCCAAGGGTGGGCGATATGGTGATACATATCGCTGAGACGATACAATGTCTCCACGATATGCCTTTTCAGAGATATCGTATGTATCGTACCGGTATGTACCAAATGCATTCAGGTCCCCATCCGGACTCAATTGGGGTAAATGTACTATAATTCAATTTTTGTCTTAGGAATGCGACAAATACAAAAAATATGTATATTTTGGGGGTGAACTACTCCTTTAAAGGGGCACTCCACCACTTTTCAACCTATGTTCATATAATTGGTCCTCACTCAAAAAAAATAATATATATATATTTTTTTTATCAGTGGAGGGCTGTGGGCAGGTCAGAAACCCATCATCGATTGCCAATCCAGCTTATAGAAACTGCAGGCTTTCTATTCCTGAAAAGTTGCAATTTTAAAGTGGAAGCCATTGTCCTCGCGATAATAAAAATCTAAATATTTTTTTCAAAAATATTGATTAATTTTCTTTTGTGGAAAATGATGATGTCACAAGACGATGGATTCTGAACTTCCCACAGCTCTCCTAGGAGACTTGGACTGAGTCGAAAAAAATTGTGATATTTTATCATGAACATTAGTGAGGACCTATATTATATGAAGACAGGTTGAAAAGTGGTGAACTACTCCTTTAAGTAACTTGAAAAATAACCATAAAAAAACAACATGAAAAAGAACCGTGATAAAATCGTGTATTGTGATACAGCTTGAAAAAACTAGACCAGGTCACCTGGACGTGCCAGACCCGCAATGAAAACTAGTATGGCACTGAACTAACACATGAACACACAGGATTTTATAGTCTCAGCAACAAAGCGTAGTGAGCTTGTAGATCGGCTGTTTTCACTAGTATGGCACTGAACTAACACATGAACACACAGGATTGTATAGGCTGAGCAGCTGGAAATGTTTGTGAGCTTGGAGATGGGCTGAGGAATTTATAGTGTCAGCAGCTCGTCAGCCAACTCAACTCAGCTGGTCCTGTACAGGTGACGGCACTCAAGGCAATCAGCCCAGCAAGGGAAGGGAGGGGCAGATGAGCAGACAGGCACATGAGGAAAAGAGGGACAGGCAGAGGAGGAAAAGAGGGACCGACAGACCGACCGACAGACAAAGCCTTATGTAGGCCGACCCCCTGGGTCTGGCAAATATCACGATATTGTATTTTTCCACATCGCCCAGGTGAGCGCAGAGTACTTCTCCATGCTGCTGGTGGGCAAGGATGGCAACGTGAAGTCGTGGTACCCGTCGCCCATGTGGTCCATGGGCAACCTGTACGACCTGGTGGACTCCATGCAGCTGCGCAGGCAAGAGATGGCCATCCAGGGGTCCCTGGGCATGCGCTGCCCCGATGACGACTACACTCACCACGGGTACCACCAGCAAGGCCCCGACGGGTACCATCACCGTGGTTACGGTTACTAAGAGGCCCCGACGGGTACCATCACCGTGGTTACGGTTACTAAGAGGCCCCGACGGGTACCATCACCTTGGTTACGGTTACTAAGGCCAGATTTAGACTGCAGTCAAATCCAGCCCATAAATCCGATTTGATTTACTTGATTTACTTTTCACACTGCATTTACAAGTGACACAGATCTGATCTGTGTGTTCAGACTGATTTTAACAGAGTCAGCCCAAAGCTGCCCTGCGGCGACATATCTGCTTTGGTTACCGTGGTAACGACATAGGCGTCATGACGTTACGTCTCAACGTTGGCACTAGTTGATTACGTTCAGGAAATGCGACAACAACAAAAACAAACACACGTTAAAATATTGTTTTTCTCTCTTCTTTTCTTTACTCTTGTGTTTCGCTCTTCTCTCTGGTTTTAACTGTTTAGCTCACGTGTTTGGTGAATGGTAAAAGGGGAGGGGATGATTACATGATGTAATTTTATCTGGGTTTTTGGCACTTTTGACCCACAAGGTGGCAGCCTCCAGGAAGAAACCCCAAATACAAAGGGATTACATAATTTCTCATAACAACCACACCAGGGGGTCTAATTAAGTACTGTCAACCTCCTAGACACATGAAAACCAGAAAAGGTACAAAACTATGGCACCGCCTCTTTAATCAATGAAGGGTGCTCCACTGCCGACGTTGCGCTGCTGTGTGCTGCGTAGAGTGACGGCGTCCAAAAAAAATCAACCTGGTTACATTTTTGGCGCCGTCCACAACAGTCCAGTAATGTATAAAATATGATTAAATGTAATTGCATTGTATATTTAAATATACATGCTTTTCTGCCGTTGGCTATCCATTCACGTCATTCACAAGGGTGACTAGATGTCCCAAAAATTCTAGCATATTTTTTATGTAATTACAGTGGTCTTCTTTGATGTATAAAGTAAACACAACAGGCTATACTAATCATGACAAAACAAAGTGGTCAGTGGTGCATTGCTGCTCTCTGCTGTTTGTGTGACAACATGAGCATACAGCTATATACGTTCACATTCAGGTCGGTTACAAATAGTTTTATTCCTGTCATGTTGTGAACTTGTATCGCCGTCCCAATGTGAAGGACCACGATAAAAACGTTGCATTGGTTCCGCAATGCAGTTTCTTTAGTTTGTGTTTGTTTTTATCTCTGAAATGTTCAGCCCATCTGATGGCCTGGCCATGTGAGACTATAGTTGTCGTTTCCATAAAGCTTATTTGAATTAGGAAGCAAATTATCATTAAGTCTTAAAAAGAAAATGCGCATTTTGCCTGTTTCCATTCACTGATAAAATGTGATTCTTGGAAGATAGTTCAGTCAAGTGAGACATTATTGAACATGCACTCTAACCCAGGGCTCTTCAGCCTATAGATGTCATATAACATAAGCAGGGCAAGAGAGAGAGAGAGAGAAGAGAAGACGTTCCACTCCACAACCCCGCAACAGCATTGAGCAGGATAACAGCTGATGTGAGCTTGGAGGTCTGCTGTTCTCGGCCGTTCAGTGCACGCGACGCTGTCGCGGAGCGGAGAATAATAATGACGAATGGTTTTACTTTTGAGCACAACTTTGAACTTGTTGGTAACTTGGTACAACCAAGAGGCGGCCGACCCACACCAGCCCTTCCTGCATTTTAATTCAAAACATAATTGGCTTTAGTGTTTCCATCCACTAATGCGCATTAAGTTTTTTTCGATAAAGCCTCAAAATCCACCTCCTCCAAGCTCATAAATAAATGTTTTTGCGAATAATGAAAGTTTATTCGAATTTTGAAGTGTTTCCATAAAAAATGGATGCCCAAAAGCCTTAATGCACATTAATAGGCTTTATGGAAATGCAAATTGTGTCTGTTGTGCAGTAATAGGACAGACAGGGCGTGACATATTTACTCTGCCTTCCATGTCTGGCACCATGTGTCACATCTTTCTCTAAGGTCTTATACATGTAATAACATGCATTTAGAGATTATATGAACATCTTTCTCTAAGGTCTTATACATGTAATAACATGCATTTAGAGATTATATGAACATCTTTCTCTAAAGTCTTATACATGTAATAACATGCATTTAGAGATTATATGAACATCTTTCTCTAAGGTCTTATACCGGTACATGTAATAACATGCATTTAGAGATTATATGAACATCTTTCTCTAAGGTCTTATACCGGTACATGTAATAACATGCATTTAGAGATTATATGAACATCTTTCTCTAAGGTCGTATACATGTAATTATCCTCTACTGACGAAGGGGATATCAAACACAAACCTGTACTGTATTATTGTTCTGTCAATGTTTGTGATTTCCTGCTGAACACATTTTTGCAGGGTTTCTATTTGAAATATTTACCCTTTTTTTTGTACTGCTGACCTTTCTAAATAAAACACTTTTTTTTTTTTATGTATGTAATTTCTCTGTCCTATACGTTTTGCCCCGGCCTACTGATTGAAAACGGAATTAAATCTGTTCAGAAGTATGACTAAATCAAAAACTTGCTGTCAAACTTTAACCTACTAGTAGGACAGGGGTCTGGGACCTTTAGGGGGTCCTCAGAGTTACTACAGGGGGTCCTCCAAATCTCCCAATCCTTTTTATATTAACAACTTGAACCCTAGTGTCCATATTCTGAGAACTGTAGCCAAATATAGCAGATCTACGTACAGAGGCTAAGTACAGAGTGAAAGGTCAATTAAGTATTGAGCTTGTAGATCGGCTATTTTCGGCAAAAGTAGAGGGAAAAAAAGAGCAGACTAAGTACAGAGTGAAAGCTCAGGTTTATTAAGTGTTGACAGTTCAAGTGGTTAAATATCTGAGAACACAAATTGACATGAATCCAAAAATATATGATTGTGCTGTCAAACAATAAAACTATATAGAATCTATGAAAAATTGCGAGGCGTTGTGAGCATGTAGATCTGCTATTTTCACAATTTCTGTCTCTAAAATTTGACAATTTGGCCAATGTTTTAATTTGTCATTTTAGAGGTATTAAATTATACCTCTCTACACTTAAACGTTATGTTGGTTTCTTTATACTGTTGAGTGAGAAGACAATGTTGCACATTAAGTTAATCATCTGGGGACCCCCCACAATAATTTTGGAGACCCCCCGGGGGTCCTGACCCACAGGTTGAGAACCAGTGGTGTAGAAGACGTCACACAACGTCAGTGTCCAAAGTACTCATTAGCAGAGTTCAAGCTATAGTGATATTTTAGCACCTTAATATTTAAATATTGATATGTATTTTAGGCCACGTATTGAAATATCTCCCTGTAATAATGTATGTGGAGTCCACAGACAGAGTGGTCACATATTTTGGAAGGTCACCAACTTCACCGTAACGCCAGTTATTGATAGATTGAAGTCTTTATTAGAAGTTTGCAGAGGAATATACAGTTTCATGACTGTACTGTTCACTGGTACAAGGTCAACTAAAAGGAGATCATAGAAAAGCACTTGGCTTATTTGCACAGGAGACTTGTAAATAGACTTCCACTTCCAATTCTTCTGCTTTTGAAGTTGACGTTATCCTATAGATAAAAGTAGTATGTTCTATCCGTCTGTCATAAAGTGGTTCCTGTGTAAATAAGCCGTAAAGGCTTTCTAGGAACTCCTTTTAGTTGACCTTGTACCAGTGATTTGTAGGCCTACTGTCATGAAACTGTATTTTTTTCTATTGCAAACATGCTAATATATCAATCAAACATAATTATGCAGAATAATAGACCCAAATACAGAGTGAACATTTTTTAACTCAAATCTTTCCTTTGGGGGTCCTCACTCCCTAGTCAAAAAATCCTATAGGATCTTCGAAATTTCCAATATAATCCTATAGGATTTTGAAAATCCTATAGGATCTTATTGGTTTTTCACAAATTTCCAATACAGTCCTATAGGATTCTATCGGTACTTTAGAAAATCCAATAGGATTTTGCAAATTTCCAATAGGATCCTATTGGGTTATATCTAACTTTGGAAAGTCCAATAGGATCCTATTGGATTTTGCAAAGTTCCAATAGGATCCTATTGGGTTATATCTAACTCTGTAAAGTCCAATAGGATCCTATTGGAACTTTGCAAAATCCAATTGGATTTTGTAAAGTTCCAATAGGATCCTATTGGGTTATATCTAACTTTGGAAATCCAATAGGATTTTTCAAAGTTCCAATAGGATTTTATTGGAACTGTAGGATTTCTGATAGAAAAATCCTTTAGAAAATCCCATTAAGAATCCTATAAGAATCCTTTACAGTTTTGGAACAGATCCTATTGGATATTTTCTTATAGGATAATAATCCTATAAGAAAAAAATCCAATAGGATAGAAAAATCCTTTAGAAAATCCCATTAAGAATCCTATAAGAATCCTTTACAGTTTTGGAACAGATCCTATTGGATATTTTCTTATAGGATAATAATCCTATAAGAAAAAAACCAATAGGATTTGTGTAGGGGAAATCCTATTGGATCCTATAAAATGTCAAATAGGACCAAAAACCAATCTTTACTAACAGGAGCTGTGGCGCAGAGGATCAGGGCAGGATTCAAGCACGGGAGGTCGTAAGTTCGAATCTCACTCAAGATGTCAATGATAATGTCAAATCTAATACTGTATGTCTTAACACTGATAGCCTGATAAATCAGTCAGCACAACACCACCCCCTGTTGGTAGGTGGCAGCCAGGCAAGGCACCTATCCTATAAGAAAATATCCAATAGGATCTGTTCCAAAACTGTAAAGGATTCTTATAGGATTCTTAATGGGATTTTCTAAAGGATTATTATCCTATAAGAAAATATCCAATAGGATCTGTTCCAAAACTGTAAAGGATTCTTATAGGATTCTTAATGGGATTTTCTAAAGGATTTTATAATACTATAAGAAGATATCCTATAGGATTTTCTATAGGATTTTTCTATCGGAATCCTAAAGGATTTTTTGACTAGGGCTGGAACTAATTATTTTTAGATGGGGGTCCGCGGCCAAATAAATATCATTTTGGGGGTCCTTCACATGAAAAAGTTTGAGAACCGTACTGGATAGAGGCTGATTCGATCTACAAATGTTGCTATATAGCTATCAGTGGCGCTCAAACTATTGATTACATGGAGACAATAATATGTTTAGTTTTTTGTCGCATAAGACAAAAAAATCATTTAAATTTACCTCCATTGATTCCGGATGGAGACCCAAATCCAAAATGTTTGCCTTGGGAATGCGAAAAAAATATATACAAACAAATATTATTGAACTCAAGTCTCCATGGTGTGACTAATCAATAGAAAAGGTCATTTTGGGGGTGAACTACTCCTTTAAGGCCAAACACAGGGGAGCGTTCCTCTCCCCCACAGCAGCGATCTGATCTGTCCAGACTCCAGACACACCACAGATCAGATTAAAATGCCATTCACTGAACAACACGGACCACACGGACACTCCTGAGGTCCCGCACACAAGCAAAACACCCGTAGCGATGGGTTGAACTCTTTACATGTGACATATGAAGGTTTGTGTCGATGGACGGACCATGAAAGAAAAAGTGCAGACACTGTGTTGAAGTCCATCCATGACAGCTCGGCTGTTCTCGCGAGAAGTGGATAGCGGAAGGGAACAGGCACGTGACCCACCCAGCCAGGTCATGTGACCCAGTGCTGCTGTTGACAGTCTGATGTGTTCAGCTGCTACACCGTGAGTTCATTACTATATTATATTAATAATAATATTAATCATTGATTTACCGAGCCGTTAATCACTCCTCTGGTGTTTCATAACCACTGTTTGTTTCATACTAGTGTGACGCGTTGTTAATTAATCGTTAATTAGATGCAGAACGTCATCAACTCAGTGAAGGGAACGGCTCTCGGCGTGGCCGAGTTCCTCACTCCTGTTCTCAAGGTAAGAACTATAGCCTATACTCTGAGTGTACATTTAACCCTGAATGGTTCTTAACTACTCCATGGGTGTAGATTTAACTCTGAATGGTCCTTATACAACACTCTAGGTGTAGGTTTAACCATGAATGGTCCTTAACAACTCCCTGGGTGTAGATGTAACTCTGAATGGTCCCTGTACAACGCTCTGGGTGTTGATTTAACTATAAACGGTCCTTATACGACACCCTGGATGTTGATTTAATCCTGCATGTCCTTATACAACATTATGGGTGTTAATTTAACCCTGCATGGTCTCCAATGTAAGACTAGCAACTCTCTGGATGTTGATTTAACTATAAATGGTCCCTAACAACTCCCTGGGTGTAGATTTAACCCTGAATGGTCCTAATACAACAATCTGGGTGTTATTTAACCCAATGTAAGACTAGCAACTCCCTGGGCATTAATTTAACTATAAATGGTCCTTAACAACATCCTGGGTGTTGATTTAACCCTGAATGATGTTGTGCTTTTTCTGCCTAGAGTAGACAAAGTACTGTGTTCTATCCGTCTGTCTTTCAATGTTATATGAGATACTTAAAATGGTTTCCTGTGTAAATAAGCCATAAAGCTTTCTAGGATCTCCTTCTAGTTGACCTTGTACCAGTGATTTGTGCTGTCATGAAACCAAACAGTACTTTTTTCCTATCACACTCTTCAATCAATCAATGGTCCGACTCCGGTCCCTAATTTAAGACCAACAACACCCTGCTATTTAACTGTGACTGGGAGCTAAATGGAACCAAATGGACCCCAGTCCTCAAGATAAGACTCATTTACCTATGATGACAGTGTACAGTTGTGGTTCTCAACCTGTGGGGGACCCCCAGATGATTAGCTTAATGTGCAACATTGTTTTCTCTCTCAACAGTAAACAAACCTACATAAAGTTTAAGTGTATAGAGGGTATCTGCACATTTCTAAAGTGACAATTTAAGGACTTTTTAATACCTCTAAAATGACAAATTAAACATTGGCCAAATTGTCAAATATCAGTGGCAGAAATTGGCGTTGTGAGCATGTAGATCTGCTATTTTCACAATAGAACCGTGTTATACAAAATGTAATGCCTCAACTCTTAGTGCTCGTCAGGGTGGGGACTGGGGGTTAGCTGTTAAAATAGGATTATTTTCGGGGAACCACTGGTGTATAGTATGGGACCAGATGGACAGGGTTCCACACTTAGCATCAGAGGTACAGTACAGGTTTATTAGGTTCCATTTGTATTCCGTATGTTCTCTTAAGAACTACAGGACACTTTAATCAACGACTGTTGGTCTTGTACTTTGTATTTCTGTTTACTGTATGTATTTAGCTTAGAGTGAGCTTGTAGATCGGCTATTTTTTGGCAAAGACATTTGATAGAGAGTGAAAAAAAGACTATCAAGTACGTATACTATAAGTGACTTTTACCAATTATGGAGGGTTTAAATGATACTGGATATGCAGCTCGGCAAATAAAAGGTGAATTGATTCCAATTGAGTCTATGGAGATTGCTGCTGGGGGGGGGAATGAACCGGTGTTGCCATGTCTGCTTATAATAAGCAATTTGTGTAGTTGTTTATTGGGCTTACTTTCTAATATATTTTAAACCAGTGGTTCCCAAATCTTTTCATATCAAGGACACCAGATTAACATATTTGTCCACAGTCGCAGACTCCCATCTGAAATATGTGGTGCCAGGGACCTCCACACAGATTTGTGTTGTTAAAATGTTTCAAAAATATTTTAGTTTTTTTTCCTCAATATTTTTTAAATAGCAAATATACAAGCTCACAATGTGTCGCAAATTTGACACATTGTGAGCTTGCTGATCTGCTATTTTCAAATGTAAATGTAAAGTAGTAAAACTGAACCTAGTTAATTCTATTGGGCTTATTTTTCATAGACCTGGCCGCTTGTTTCTTTGGCAATATCTGGCAACAGACAATTTCCTGTCACTTCCTTACTTGGGATCTCTTGTTCTTAGACTTGGGAGGAAGTGAAAAGATGTTTTTGAAGCAGCACACAGAGAAAAACTCTCTAGCGCCCTCTGTAAAAGAAAATGGCAGCCTCCATAGAGAGGGCCAGGAATATGGTGAAGAACACCACAGCAAAATGTGTGTAATTACTATATAGTGAGTAGCAGGTGGGAATAGGCCAATATTTGCTGGAAGTGGTTCATTTTCACGTGCAGCTTTTTTTTATCTCTGGACTAATAATATGTGTACAATATGATATGCTATTATCTGATCTAATAAGCATATTTTGTTCTGGTTGTCTGTCTGTGATTCATCCCAGGAATCCAAGTTCAAAGAGACAGGAGTGATCACTCCAGAAGAGGTGAGAACAGTCTGTATGATTAGATGAATGTTTCACCATGTATGGTAGCTCTGGTCCATCGCGTCACCTCCAGTGACACTCTGACAGACCGTCTGCAAATGAATAGACTGCGTTTTCCAAAGGTAGTTTTGCGTTATTGAAAGTCTATTCTCCACGGTGGTAAACCCCTCAGCACCACCACCCACTAATAAAACGCACCCACCTCGAGCCACCCAGCGGCCACCGCAGATACAATGGTTCACACCCCGGAAATAAGCGGTGGTCGAGTTGGATGCACTTTATTATTTCATGCCAGAAATAGTGTATTTTGCAGATTGGGTGGGGTGCTGAGGGGCTCACCACCGTGGAGAATAGACTTTCAACAATGCAAAACTACCTTTGGTTTGGTGAGTAGTGAAATAGTTTTGTTTATTTTGACTGAAGTTGAGCACTGGTAGGGGCTGAGAAAACGCGGTCTATTCATTTGCCGACGGGTCTGTCAGAGCGTCACTGGAGGTGACACGATGGACCAGAGCTACATGTAGGGATGCAGCAGTTCATCATATTGTTATTCTATAATCGATTAGTAATCAATCCCTTCTTAAGCCAAGTGTTTAATACATAGGGCGATCTAGATGCTCACAATGTGTCGCGCTGAGAGCTTTTCGATCGGTTATTTTCACTGTTTTTATGTGACACCATTCTGCGAAAAAGTATAAAATGGGGCTTAAAGTGGGTTAAAGGGGTATTTCACTTTACAACATGTTTGTAACTTCAAACTCAATAATGATAGATTCATTGAAAATACCTGTCTTTGGTTTTGTTGACTGATATTGCGTGATCTTTCAATTACTTTTATATATTTTTTTAACATATTTTGTTTAATTTATTTGAAAGTGAAATATCCCTTTGATCGATTTGTTGATGTATAAAGAAATACATAAACTCTGTGCCATTCGATTAGTGGTTACAAGCAGGCCTGGAATTTCGTCATTTTAGGGGCAAGGCCACTTGGCCTTTGGTGTTGTCCATTGTTTGAGGGCACAAAGGCCAAATGCCAGGGCAGGAAGGCCATCAAATAAAACACGATTTTGGTCCATTGAAAGAATTAATTTCATTTCGGGTTAAGGATGATTTTAAATGTAATATGTAGTAATATGCTGTGAAATAAATAAATTGGTATTTACAATCTGATCCATGCTCAGCCCTGCACCAATCAAAGATTAAAAATGTGGACTCAACAAAAGACACTGGTGTCTACATGACACGAAAGAGACACTGGTGTCTGACACTGGTGTCTACATGTTGGCAAGAAAGAGACAGAGCAGAAAGTGGTACAGTCAGCTGGGGCATTGAGGCCACTGTGGCCTCAGGTCATACCATTTCTTTGAGGGGCACAAGGCCAAACTGAGGGGCAACGACGGCCATGGCTTTCATGGCCTCCCTGAAATTCCTGCCCTGGTTACAAGTATAATAATGAATTACTAAGAGAATAATCAATAGTTGCAGTCCAGTCACCATGGTCCTGTCCTGTTTGTATTGATCAGTCCAGTCACCATGGTCCTGTCCTGTTTGTATTGATCAGTCCAGTCACCATGGTCCTGTGCTGTTTGTATTGATCAGTCCAGTCACCATGGTCCTGTCCTGTTTGTATTGATCAGTCCAGTCACCATGGTCCTGTCCTGTTTGTATTGATCAGTCCAGTCACCATGGTCCTGTTTGTATTGATCAGTCCAGTCACCATGGTCCTGTCCTGTTTGTATTGATCAGTCCAGTCACCATGGTCCTGTCCTGTTTGTATTGATCAGTCCAGTCACCATGGTCCTGTCCTGTTTGTATTGATCAGTCCAGTCACCATGGTCCTGTCCTTTTTGTATTGATCAGTGTTTCTTGTGTTCTCTTGTCAGTTCGTAGCAGCAGGAGACCACCTGGTCCATCACTGTCCCACGTGGAAATGGTGAGTGTCCGTCACCTCGTGGTTGGGATTCCATCGTCTGTGTGTGACTGATAGCATTGTGATCAGGGGCGTCACAAGGGAGGGGAAAGTGGGACTGAGTTACTGGGGCCCTAGTAAACTAATTTTATACTTTAGCTATTGAAAAATAGCAGATCTACAAGCTCACAGCCGCGCTGCAAGCTTGTAGATCTGCTATTTTTGAATATTGAATATATGTATTTTTTTTAAGCGTCCGTGGCCAAATACATATCATTTTGGGGGTCCTTCACATGAAAAGGTGTGAGGCGTGAGCACCACTGACATAGAAACATAGTTTTTTCCCCAAAAAACATAGAAGGATTTTAAATATTCAAAGACTCAAATTTCCACGATTTTTCAAAAAAAATCAGAAATTAGCCTACAAAAACAAATATGTTGCTACATACTGTACATGTACTGTAAGCCCCTCCCATACACTAAAATGTGTTCCCGGCCTGAATGGGTTAAGCACGAAACAATGCGTAATAATGTGTTTCCAGTTCCCCCTATGAAGAACATCCATGGGGGGCCCGCAGTGAATCCTTGTACCCAGGGCCCAGAATGTGGTGGGACGCCCCTGGTGACTGATAGCATTGTGATTCTAGTGTTGGAGTGAGTGAGCAGTCACATGAGGAGCTGGTCACAATAATAACCACTAGTAAAACATGTAACCTCGCCCTTTATCTGGTCAGTGATGTATATGGGACCAGTTAACCATATATGGAGACCCCTGGTACCCATATATGGAAATCCATGTACTGTATATGGAGATATGCTGTGAGAGCCCAAACATGCTTACTCAGTTATTCTTATGTGAAAGTCTTGTGACGTCTATGACATCTGACTGACATCATACCCTTTTAGCTGTAGCCGGTCTGTTTTAGCTATTTTTGAAAATGTAAGAAAATTCTTCATCATACAAAACATAACAACATTGCCCTAAATAGTAAAAATGCCCAAACAAATACCCATCCAGACATTTTTACACAGATAATAATACATACATTCACTTCATATAGCACTTTGCTGACTACTCAAAAGGCGCTTTACAAAAGCGAAAACAAAAATAAAAACAAAAACAACTTGATTATCTGGATCTGGATTAGGGAATGCAAGTGTGAATAGTGGGTTTCAGAAGGGTTTCACAGATAGAGAAGGCCCTGTCACCCCAGACTGGTTTCTTTGTCCTGGAGGTTGGGGTCACCTGACCTTTTCAAACGCACGTCTCACAGTGAAAAAAGAGGCTTGCGATTCAGAGAGGAGTCTGGTGGTTGTGGTTGTTGAGGGCCTTGTAGGTGTGGATCACTACTAGTGCAGCCCTGTTGCAATGTCTAACGTAAGGAGTGTGGTTCTTATGACAGGATTAACCCGGGCCTAGGATTATTGACTGCTTTAACTATTGAAAAATAGCAGATATACAAGCTCACAGCGCGGCACCAAGTCCGCGCTGCGAGCTTGTAGATCTGCTATTTTTGGAAAAAAGTCGTGAAAATGTGTGCAAATCTTTGAATATATGTATTTTCAAAGCGCACGTTTGTAACTCAAATTTTGCTTCTGGGTGGTCCCTGGAACTAGATATTTTGAGATGCGGGTCTGTGGCCAAATAAATATCAGTTTGGGGGTCCTTGACATGAAAAGGTTTGAGAACTACTGACATGGTAGTCTCTCAAGAACAGATTAACTGAGCTCCAGTTAAGTGAAAAGGACCTTTTCTTTGACGATGGCTGGGCCAGATTGCTGACACAGAAACATAGGTTTTTCAAAAAATCTTCGAAGGATTCAAAAGACACTTATAGAATCGGGTCAAAATTGAAATTTTCACGATTTTTCAAAAATAGCAGATCTACAAGCTCGCAGCGCGGCACTCGGTGCCGCGCTGTGAGCTTGTATATCTGCTATTTTTTTTATATTTAAAGCATAAAATATTGCGTCATAATGTGTTCAGGCCTAAATGGGTTAAGCATGATGCTGTGAACTAAAGTGACTCATTATGTTTCACATGTTCCACCAGGGCGTCAGGAGAAGAGAGCAAGGTCAAGCAATATCTGCCTCCAGAGAAGCAGTTTCTTCTAACACGCAACGGTAAGCTTTATCAGAGAATATACGCTGTGTGTGGAGAGGAATCAGTTGGCATAACTGCTACATTGGGGAGAAAGGGGATTAAAAAAGCAAAAATAAATAAACGTTTTTATGTGTTTCTCTGCAGTTCCCTGTTACAAGCATAAATAAATACATGTATGTATGTGTTCTCTACAGTTCAGGGGATAGTTCCACCGATTTAAAACGAATCCAATACGGAACTTAAAACTTCCTATGTTTGGCCACTAGCGCTGTTTTCCCCCGCGAGGTAAAGAATGTGTCTACATTGGACCCCATTCGTTTTCCCCTTTGATTTTCTAACCTTAATAAACTTTGTCATAAATACTTTATGGTTCCTGTCGCTAGTGAAAAACTCCCTTTCAATTACCATGATATGCGTTTTGTGCAAATATGGTCCCATTTATGTTAACCCTTTCCAAGCCACGGGGAGCCCCTTAATGTTAAAACCGTAATATATCGGACACCCGAGCAAGGAGTCTCAGCCGCGCCGTCTTTTCCCGGACTTTGTCATTAAAACCGGAAAAATGATTTTGATCCGAAAATCGGCGATCGTCTAACCTTCCCTAGTCACCGCTCGTCCATCGATAGCTCATGGCTGCCCTGACATGAAGCAGAGGGGACGTCATTGCCATTTCCTTCTTCATTCTTCCTTGACACCGTCTGTTTACTGTCTGGAGGATAACACTAGCAGAGCTGGAGTGCTAAGTGCTAAGCTATCCAAAATGGTCACATCGACTGTTCAGTAATTCTTGGATTATATGCATGGATTATTATGCGCACGTGAAACGCACGGGAGATCGATGCTCGGCCAAAACTACCACTCTATCCCAACGGAGATCCAGAAAATCACGGTGAGCTAATGACCTGAAAAAAAAAAACGAAAAAAAAAACAACGGTGCGGTCCAAGAAGGAGTGGTGGCGGGCTCATGTTTATAAACATAATATGTCTCAGATCACAATACAATAATAGAAATTTCACGGCTAATCTACCAACCACCATTCTATTTTGGCTGGCGAAGTGTTAAAATTGATGATAAAGTTGCGGGGGGCGTGGCCAACTAAACTGATACCAGCCGGCTGTGTTCTTCTTCTTCGTGTGCTGTATTTCGGGAGGCTCCGACCACATTCTCCCATGTATCCCTGCGGTTCCACGTGACCGTTGGCAGCCAATAGCATTCCTTATGATTCCTGGGGTACCATTCAAACAATGATGGAGACGCCCATACAAGGGACAAAAAAACGTCATTTTCGCAGCTTCGCACCGTCCATATTTTTTTTACAGTCTATGATAAATGTATGTATGTGTTGTCTACAGTTCCCTGTTACAAGCATAAATAAACATATTCATGTGTTGTCTACAGTTCCCTGTTACAAGCATAAATAAACATATTCATGTGTTGTCTACAGTTCCCTGTTACAAGCATAAATAAACATATTCATGTGTTGTCTACAGTTCCCTGTTACAAGCATAAATAAACATATTCATGTGTTGTCTACAGTTCCCTGTTACAAGCATAAATAAACATATTCATGTGTTGTCTACAGTTCCCTGTTACAAGCATAAATAAACATATTCATGTGTTGGCTACAGTTCCCTGTTACAAGCATAAATAAACATATTCATGTGTTGTCTACAGTTCCCTGTTACAAGCATAAATAAACATATTCATGTGTTGTCTACAGTTCCCTGTTACAAGCATAAATAAACATATTCATGTGTTGTCTACAGTTCCCTGTTACAAGCATAAATAAACATATTCATGTGTTGTCTACAGTTCCCTGTTACAAGCATAAATAAACATATTCATGTGTTGTCTACAGTTCCCTGTTACAAGCATAAATAAACATATTCATGTGTTGTCTACAGTTCCCTGTTACAAGCATAAATAAACATATTCATGTGTTGTCTACAGTTCCCTGTTACAAGCATAAATAAACATATTCATGTGTTGTCTACAGTTCCCTGTTACAAGCATAAATAAACATATTCATGTGTTGGCTACAGTTCCCTGTTACAAGCATAAATAAACATATTCATGTGTTGTCTACAGTTCCCTGTTACAAGCATAAATAAACATATTCATGTGTTGTCTACAGTTCCCTGTTACAAGCGCTGCAAACAGATGGAGTATTCAGACGAGTTGGAGGCCATCATAGAGGAGGATGATGGAGACGGGGGCTGGGTGGACACCTATCACAATGCAGGTCTGATACGCACACGCACGCACGCACGCACGCACGCACGCACGCACACAATTCAATTCAATTCAAAGGAGCTTTATTGGCATGAGAATACATAGGTTTACATTGCCAAAGCAAGTATCACAAATACAATAAAAACAGTTGAAAATGGGGAACATATATACAGTTGGAGGGGGTACAGCATTGAGTAAACAGAGCTATGTCGCATTGTGACATTTTATACATATATACAGGGTACAAATAGCAGCATTATTTTCCTCAAAATGCATTTAAAGGTATCAGCTCTGTTTCATACTGTATGTGCAGTAGGTCAAGATGTCAATCCATGGTTTGTAGTCCTTAGGGTGGTTGTGTTTCTAGCACACACACACTGTTTTAATCAAGCTTTATTTGGAAAGTTAAGCTAAGGTCCAATTGATAGTTAATGTTACTGGAACTCCAAGACAGACTGCCTTACAAGACATAGGCGTCTGTGATAAAAATAAAATAAAAAAAAAGATAAAATGAATACAAGCGCATTGCATACTGTAATATCAATAGGCTTAGATAACACAAGGTTGGCTGAGCCATACAGCCACACTAGCTGGAACGTTCCGTGTGCTGCTATGATGGGCTGTGCCTGCCCCTGTGGATGATCCGTTGTTTCTGAATCGGTTCACTCACTATTCAGCCAGTGCTCTGTGTCCCGCTACTAAGAACCGGATCCCATCGTTCATTTAAAAGAGCCGTTCAAAAGAGCCGATTGGTTCGCGAACGTCCCATCTCTGCACTGTCTGCCTCCGGCTCCCGAGTCCCATTGAACACAAGTGTTTTGAACGAAACACCCGTTTGATACTTTGCGACGAAAAAAAAAAAAAATCTCAAAATAATCAGGGGGGCCAGAAATTATTTCGGGGGGGCCAGTTTTGACCCCGCGGGCCGCCTATTGCCGACCCCTGGCATATACTGTCTATGAAGCTGTTCTGAATGTACGAGTTGACTTAATGGTTTGATTTCATATTCCTGTCACCCTACTAGGTGTGTTAGGAGTTACAGACGCTGTGCGGGAAATCTCACTGGACAACAAGGTGTGTGTGTGTGTGTGTGTGTGTGTGTGTGTGTGTGTGTGTGTGTGTGTGTGTGTGTGTGTGTGTGTGTGTGTGTGTGTGTGTGTGTGTGTGTGTGTGTGTGTGTGTGTGTGTGTGTGTGTGTGTGTGTGTGTGTGTGTGTGTGTGTGTGTGTGTGTGATTAAAACCGTGCCTCCATCTTCATTCTCCTCATTATTACAAGTCATGTGAATACAAGTAAAGCAGAGCCAGATGCTGCCGGTGATGGCAGAAAAAGATGGCAGTCTGGAATTAATTTGGCCCTTCTCAGCTTTACATAGCATTTACTCTGTTCTTGGAAGAGTTTGATGCGTGAAAGCAAAGCATAACTTTGACTAACGTTGACTATTGAAAAATAGCAGATCTACAGTTACAGTACATCTGCTGTTTTTAAACACCTTGTAAGTGTGAGAATCACTGATGTTTTTTAGAAGGCATTTCTAGAATTTAGACCAGGAACCCCTATAGGTAGTAACTCTACCCTTCAATCTGTCTGGGAACCCCTTTACGTAGTAACTCTACCCTTCAATCTGTCTGGGAACCCCTATACGTAGTAACTCTACCCTTCAATCTGTCTGGGAACCCCTATACGTAGTAACTCTACCCTTCAATCTGTCTGGGAACCCCTATACGTAGTAACTCTACCCTTCAATCTGTCTGGGAACCCCTATACGTAGTAACTCTACCCTTCAATCTGTCTGGGAACCCCTATACGTAGTAACTCTACCCTTCAATCTGTCTGGGAACCCCTATACGTAGTAACTCTACCCTTCAATCTGTCTGGGAACCCCTATACGTAGTAACCCCCTTAGGGTGGTGTTGTTGTTGTTGTTGTACAGTATGGGGCTGTTAAGTATGACATCATTTTGTAGGCAGAGGAGAGTTTCTGCCCCCAGTTTCCGTGCAATCTTTTTACTATTTTTACTATTTACGCATTTTTCTTCTCTTTGTTGTTGAAAGGAAAGTGTTAGAATTATACTTTAGTCGTTATTTTTGTCTCGGATCTGTTGAAAATAGCGAGGGACAGAAAATGCTCTGGGGGCAGATTCTCCTCTGCCTACAAAATGATGTCACGGCTTAAAAGCCCCATACAGATGTACAGTATAGCAACATATATTTTTTTGTATTGTACAGTATATAGCAACATAATATTTTTGTATTGTAATGTGATAATTTGATGACCAGCATTGGTTCCTTATGGAGACACAAATAGCCTGCTCAAATTATTGTCTTAGGAATGCGACAAAAACAAAACAAAATATTGAGTAATCGATAGAGAAAAAGTCATTTCGGGGGTGAACTATCCCTTTAATGGTGTTAAATCTTGAACTGGTGAATTAGAACATAATCAGATGTACTGCATGTAATCTACTGTGGCTCTCTATCCAGCCTTTCCACGACGGCTTTGACAACTTAATCATAATTGAAACTACAGTTCTGTTTGAGTGCCTCCAAGCTTTGCTGGCCTCCAACAGACCTCCTAATCTCATGTTTTCTTCTCTTTCTGCTGGAGAGACATTTCCATGGAATGAATCACCATATAAACAAGGCCAGCAGTGAAGCCAGTGGGTTTTAACCTCACAACAACAACAACCACATTACTGCAGTTACACAGTGAACCAGAATGTAGAACAAATACCTGGCTTCATTTGGCTCATGTAGGTTCATCCAATAGGAATGTAGAACACATACCTGGCTTCATTTGGCTCATGTAGGTTCAACCAATAGGAATGTAGAACACATACCTGGCTTCATTTGGCTCATGTAGGTTCATCCAATAGGAATGTAGAACACATACCTGACTTCATTTGGCTCATGTAGGTTCATCCAATAGGAATGTAGAACACATACCTGACTTCATTAGGCTCATGTAGGTTCATCCAATAGGAATGTAGAACACATACCTGGCTTCATTAGGCTCATGTAGGTTCATCCAATAGGAATGTAGAACACATACCTGACTTCATTAGGCTCATGTAGGTTCATCCAATAGGAATGTAGAACACATACCTGGCTTCATTTGGCTCATGTAGGTTCATCCAATAGGAATGTAGAACACATACCTGGCTTCATTTGGCTCATGTAGGTTCATCCAATAGCAGGTTTTTGGTCGTTGAACATCTTGTATATCAACAAATCGACATGGCAAAAGTTCTAATGGAGAAATCTCACTCTTTTCGACAACCAGCATTGGCAGGTTAGCTAACGTTTCATCTCCTTCTCCAGGACAACATGAACATGAACGTGAATTCTGGAGCGGGTGGCGACGGAGACGACGACGATGATGACGAGGATGGAGAAGCGGCAGACATGGAAGGTAGAGCTGAAATGACCCAGACCCAGAGCAGGGTTTCATGAAGGCCATGGCCGCCGTTGCCCCTCAGTTTGGCCGTGTTCCCCTCAAACCGATGGCATGACCTGAGGCCACAGTGGGCTTAATGCCACCAGCTGACTGTACCACTTTCTCCTCTGTCTCTCTCTTTGTAGACAGTAGACATTTCTTGTCATGTAGACACCAGTCTCTTTCTTGTCATGTAGACACCAGTGTCTCTTTCTTGTCATGTAGACACCAGTCTCTTTCTTGTCATGTAGACACCAGTGTCTCTTTCTTGTCATGTAGACACCAGTGTCTCTTTCTTGTCATGTAGACACCAGTCTCTTTCTTGTCATGTAGACACCAGTCTCTTTCTTGTCATGTAGACACCAGTCTCTTTCTTGTCATGTAGACACCAGTGTCTCTTTCTTGTCATGTAGACACCAGTGTCTTTTGTTGAGATTCTGAAATCTGAAATCCCCCTTGTCCCCATCTTTAAACCAATCCAGTGACTTTGATTGCTGCAGGGCTGAGCATGGATCAGATTGTAAATACCATCATTTATCTATTTCACTGCAGATTAGGTTATCATTCCTAACCCTTATATTAAAAGAAGAAAAAGATAATTATCTTTCAATGGACTAAAATCTTGTTTTATTTAAATGCCTTCCTGCCCTGGCATTTGGCCTTTGTGCCCTCAGAAAGTTGACAACACCAAAGGCCAAGTGGCCACAACATTCCAGGCCTGCCCAGACCCTAAGCTAACACATCTCTGTATGAGGATCTGGGGGTCCTCCCACAGATGTATGAGGATCTGGGGGTCCTCCCACAGATGTATGAGGATCTGGGGGTCCTCCCACAGATGTGGTCCGTATCCAGGAGACTCCTGCTGGATCCAGGAGGGTTGGCAGCCCTGCCACACAGGGACAAGGACCCCCGGAAGAAAATATATAAAATGATTGAAAATGTTCCAAAGATATATTATTTTAAATATCTTTACAAAATAGCAGACGTACAAGCTTATAGTTCTGCTATTTTTTTGGAATAGCTAACCCATAATTGGTTAAGATGGGGACCCCTGGGTGTACCCGGGTTTTCTATTTTTATTAGGGGACCCGTGTAAAGCTCTAGTGTGTATTGTAGTGTGTACTGTTGTGTGTGTGTGTGTGTGTGTGCGTGCACCTCCTGAAGTGGTGCACGCATGCTGTCTGTGTAATGAAAAGCAGCTTCTGTCATGCCAGCCATCGTTCCCTTGTTAACGATGGCTCTCTCCACATGTCTCCTCCTCAGAGTACGAAGAGAGCGGCCTGTTGGAAACAGACGAGGTAGGAGCACATGTGGAACGTGTGTGTGTTCATTTTGGGGTGGAGGGAACAGTGGGTGTGTGTGTGTGTGAACAAACACTATAGTAATGCCACAATATAGAGCTATTTAACACTGTTACTGAACACACACTCTATAGCGATGATTACTGTCACAATATAGAGCTATTTAACACTGTTACTGAACAAACACTCTATAGCAATGATTACTATCACAATATAGAGCTATTTAACACTGTTACTGAACAAACACTCTATAGCAATGATTACTGTCACAATATAGAGCTATTTAACACTGTTACTGAACAAACACTCTATAGCAATGATTACTGTCACAATATAGAGCTATTTAACACTGTTACTGAACAAACACTCTATAGCAATGATTACTGTCACAATATAGAGCTATTTAACACTGTTACTGAACAAACACTCTATAGCAATGATTACTATCACAATATAGAGCTATTTAACACTGTTACTGAACAAACACTCTATAGCAATGATTACTGTCACAATATAGAGCTATTTAACACTGCTACTGAACAAACACTCAATGATTAGATACTGTCACAATATAGAGCTATTTAACACTGTTACTGAACAAACACTCTATAGCAATGATTACTGTCACAATATAGAGCTATTTAACACTGTTACTGAACAAACACTCTATAGCAATGATTACTGTCACAATATAGAGCTATTTAACACTGCTACTGAACAAACACTCAATGATTACTGTCACAATATAGAGCTATTTAACACTGTTACTGAACAAACACTCTATAGCAATGATTACTGTCACAATATAGAGCTATTTAACACTGTTACTGAACAAACACTCTATAGCAATGATTACTATCACAATATAGAGCTATTTAACACTGTTACTGAACAAATACTATATAGCAATGATTACTGTCACAATATAGAGCTATTTAACACTGTTACTGAACAAACACTCTATAGCAATGATTACTGTCACAATATAGAGCTATTTACTGAACAGACACTACTCTATAGTAATGATTACTGTCATAATGTAGTGTTATTTAGCACTTATTTTAACCAAATAAAATGACTTGTCCTTCCTTTAAGGCCACCTTGGACACCAGTAAAATGATGGACGCCACCAAAGCCAAAGCGGAGGCGGGCAGTGAAGACGCCATCCTGCAGACCAGAACATACGACCTATACATCACTTACGACAAATACTACCAGACCCCTCGACTCTGGCTCTTTGGCTATGATGAGGTACTACACGCACGCACGCACGCACTCACACTCACACTCATGCACACCCACACACACATTCTGCAAAAATAGTGCTATATAAGCTTGTAGGTGCAGAGATTTGATCTATAGAGGGGCATGCGCATGCATAAAGTGAATGGCTACTCGAGTACGTGGCAAAGTGAGTTTAACATAGTTTAATGTTGTTTAATGCAATCAGACAGGACTTTTCTGTTTGGATGTTTGGGCTGTCAAGGCCAGAAAGTAGTTTTTTTTGCATTTTGCCACTCAGTAGGCGTTCCCGCATAACTTCCTGAGTTATGAAGGATCAACTAGGATTAAGTGTTTACAAGTTATTTTGAGGCAACAATGGCTACATTTCTTGGGGACATTGATCCAACTATTCAATTCAATTAGATTCCAGCAGTGTTGTTTTTGACAGCAATTCTTGATAGTCTTTTGAATAAAATGTAATTTAGTTTTAGTCATAATTTAGTGACCTGAAAAGTATTCGTTTTAGTCTAATTTTAGTCGACTAAATATCATAAGATTTTAGGCGACTAAAGCTACAGTTGATTTAGTCGACTAAAATGTATTTTGGCAGGCCTTGATGGCATCGTAATGACTGATTTTACACTTCGTTGTGTGATGAAAATAGCAGATCTACAAGATCACAAACGTGTCGCAGTGCGACGCGTTGTGAGCTTGTAGATCTGCTATTTTCAGCACGCAACACCTGAGAGCAACCAAACATAAAATTACTCTCTTCTCCACTAGTCCCTCCCTGACGTTTTAGTCTAGTTTTTATTTTGTTGACGAAATTGTCAATATATTTAGTCTTAGTTTTAGTCACCACAGCTTAGTTTTTGTTTAGTTTTTATTTAGTTTTCGTCAGTGAAAAAACACAGTCGACAAACATTTTTCGTCATAGTTTTAGTCGACGAAATCAACACTGGATTCCAGTTCAACGTTTTATAGTGCAGTGGAATCATTTTATATTTAGAGCAGAGAGACAGATACCCCACGTTATCACCCCACCCTGGACAACATCTGTACCCCACCCTGGACAACATCTGTGTGTCATTGTTGTGACCGTGGCATCGGGGGGGAAAGAAAAGAACAACATCTGTGTGTCATTGTTGTGACCGTGGCATCGGGGGGGAAAGAAAAGGGAAGAACGAGGAAGCACTGTCTTCCTTGACTGTCGGGGAGAAAGATCAACTTGAGAGAAAAGGTTTTTATAATGTCATGTTTACAGTAACCTGCTGGAGATATTCTACTATGCTGCCTACAGTATGAGACCATTTAGATCAGGGGTCTTCAACAGGGGGTCCTCAGAGTTACTACAGGGGGTCCTCAGAGTTACTACAGGGGGTCCTCAGAGTTACTACAGGGGGTCCTCAGAGTTACTACAGGGGGTCCTCAGAGTTACTACAGGGGGTCATCAGAGTTACTACAGGGGGTCCTCAGAGTTACTACAGGGGGTCCTCAGAGTTACTACAGGGGGTCCTCAGAGTTACTACAGGGGGTCCTCAGAGTTACTACAGGGGGTCATCAGAGTTACTACAGGGGGTCATCAGAGTTACTACAGGGGGTCCTCAGAGTTACTACAGGGGGTCATCAGAGTTACTACAGGGGGTCATCAGAGTTACTACAGGGGGTCCTCAGAGTTACTACAGGGGGTCCTCAGAGTTACTACAGGGGGTCCTCAGAGTTACTACAGGGGGTCATCAGAGTTACTACAGGGGGTCATCAGAGTTACTACAGGGGGTCCTCCAAATATTTGTGTGATAGAAGCTTTTTTTTCTCCTTTTCTATATGAACCACTTGAACCCTAGCGTCCATATTCTGAGAACTGTAGCCAAAAATAGCAGATCTACAAGCTCACAACGCCTCGCAGCGCAAGGCGCTGTGAGCTTGTAGATCATCTATTTTCGGTTTAGTGTAGAGAAGAAAAAGAGCAGACTAAGTACAGAGTGAAAGATCATGTTTATTAAGTATTGACAGTTCAAGTGGTTAAATATCTGAAAACACAAATTTATATGAATCCAAAATACACTGATGATTGTGCTGTTAAACAATGAAACTATATGGAATCTATGAAAAGGTTGTGGGGGTCCCTTGCTTCATCTCTCTCTCAACTAAGGGGTCCTTGGCCTGAAAACATTGAAGACCCCTGGTTTAGATATTGTCTAGTTTGTGTTCACTGTACTTACCTAGGCAGGTCCTTACTCTGTATCTTCATCTAGACTCAAATTAGAATCCCTCTGAATTCATTCCCAGCTTCCACCTTTCTCAACAACCAGCAGCAAACAGCTGAATAGCCGACAGCCAGTTGTAAAATGAGCTTCATGTCAACATGTGTGTAATCTGTGTGTAAAACAATGTCATAGGAGTGTTGCATGGGAGCCCCCTTCTGTCTCCTTTGTGTAACTGCACTCTTTCTGGTTTGATTGATTGAAGAGTTCATTTTGCAATAGAAAAAAGTACAGTTTCATGACAGCACAAATCACTGGTACAAGGTCAACTAAAAGGAGTTCCTAGTAAGCCTTACGGCTTATTTGCACAGGAACCACGTTATGTAACTCATATAACATTGAAAGACAGACGGATAGAACACAGTACTTTACATAGGATAACATCAATTACAAAAGCAGAATTGTGTGGTTACTAACCATGCAACCTCTCCCCCATCTCTCTGAATGTGTGGTTACTAACCATGCAACCTCTCCCCTCCCAGGACAGACAACCTCTGAGTGTAGATCAGATGTATGAGGACATCAGCCAGGACCACGTGAAGAAGACCGTCACCATAGAGAACCACCCCCACCTGCCCCCACCCGCCATGTGCTCCGTACACCCCTGCAGGTCAGAACCTCCCTAGTCTCGCGTGGCCAGACTGTTGCCTCCGCGATTTGGGCAAACGCTCCCGGCATACAGTCTGGCAAACGGAAGAAGAAACGATGAGTGCGAGATAAAGCGAATGTGACGGAACCGCTCCCTTGGTGCAGTAGCAATAACATGTCCTACTTGAAGCGTTAATGTCTCCTTTCAACATTTCTGGGGGCGTTATTTTGTCTTTCTCTGGTGTTATTGGTGTCACCTCCATGATGTTTTCAAACGTTTTCTTAAACTATACACTCATAACAATAATAGGCAGCTTGAATGACTTTGGCCCTGTCCATACCTAAAAAAATCCCCGGGCGTTTCTGACTTTGTTTTGAAACCTCTACGCCTCCACACGGGCCCGTGTAGAAAAATATGTGTGTCCACACGGTATTATAAAAACGCTATAAATCCCTGTCTGCGCGTCACCGAAGCGGGTGGCGCGTCCCCCTGCTCTCATAGCTCTCATGCAATCATTGCAGCAGCTATCTATCTATCTATAGGCTATGCATCGTCCAAGTTTCACAATCTTCACACTTTAACATGCACAATTGCTATTTAAACATTCATTTAACTATTTCTAGAGCAGGAGAGGGGAGAGGAATCGTCGAGTGTGGTGTGCTCTCTCTCTCTCTCTCTCTCTCTCTCTCTCTCTCTCTCAGTATTAAACGAATGTAACTCTATCAATCAGAACTTCGTGGTCAAGCAAGCATCACTTGGTATTGAGAGAGAGAGTGGTGCGCTCTCTCAGACGGACTTTTTTTTTTTTAGCTTGCGCTGATCGTGGAAATAATTTAAAAGGAGGCACATGCCGTGAATAATCAACATATTCTCACCTTCAAAGCGTCAGACAACTGATGAGAATGGACTGGAGTAATGCCTGCATGCGTGCGTATGTCTCCATTATGCTTGAAATAATTTGATATTGGCATTTGATATCCAAACTTTGACAAAGAGAAGAGGCAGGCGCGTCGCGTCAGATATGCTCCGTTAACAAGACTATAGGGCTGTATCTCGTTATTGATAATGAGCACCTTATCGATCCGGCTTATTGAGCCGGTGGAAAGCTATGTGAGACAACGTTCAGAACATAACTGGTATCTTTTGAGACTGTGAGATCGTGGCTGACCACCATTTGAAGATGACATTTGACAAGAGTAACAAATATCATTAAAATCATTCATTAGGCTAAATAGGGCTCCATCCCTAAACAAGACAGCTGTGCTCTCTAATGATCACATGTCGTGAATGCGCTCATAAATATGGATATTCTACAGAGACCACCATGGGTTTTTCTCATAGCAAGGAGGAGGAGGCGAGAAGCACAAGGTGACGTAAGCATGCAAGCAAAGAACTTCTCCGTTTACGGTGTCCACAAGGCAAAATAAATACGCCCGGGTAACAAAAATGCACTGCAGCCGGAGTTTTGGAAACTATTCGTCTAGTCCTCCGTTTGCATGCGTTTGCATGTGGACACCCATGGGCGTTCGTGGCTTTACCCCCCCGGGGATTAAAAATACGTTGTCGTCTGGACAGGGCCTTTGTCTGAGCTATTGTGTTTCTGTTATGTTTCCAATGGGACTACAGTTCAGTGCAGCAGTGGCTACTTCCGATACTCGCCGTTCGGGAGCTGCCGTTCCAGACTATATAGCATTCAGAGATTGTGGAATAGTTGTCTGGCTACGCGAGACTAGAACCTCCCCCACCTGCCCCCACCCCCACCCTGCAGGTCAGAACCTCCCCCACCTGCCCCCACCCACCATGTGTTCCGTACACCCCCACAAAATCACTTTTCTGAATAAGAAAAGAAATCAGTGCTGCTCAAATTCAGGAGTTTGACAGACACTAACGGTTTCCCGACTGCCGCCGGGCAAGTAAATAAAAATGTTGGGCAGGTGGAGTTTGCTTTCAGGTTGCCCCACGGGAAAGTGGAAAGTGCATTTGAGTGGGGGGTCTTAAGTTTGCTATAAACACAACCAATTTCATGGAGGCCACAAAGGCCATGGCTGCTGTTGCCCTTCAGTTTGGCCCTTGTGCCACTCAAACCAATGGCATGACCTGAGGCCACAGTAGCCTTAATGCCCCAGCTGACTGTACCACTTTCTCCTTTGCCTCTTTCTTGTCAATATGTAGACAGTAGACACCAGTGTGTTTTATTGAGATTCTGAAATCAGATTGTAAATACCATCATTTATCCATTTCACTGCAGATTAGGTTATCATCCCTAACCCTTAAATTCAACACATTATTTCAATGGACCAAAATCTTGTTTTATTTGATGGCCTTCCTGCAACGCAAGATTTCGGTGGAATTTAAAATAAGTCATATTGTATAGCTATTGAGATATTTGCTGTGAATTCTGGCGATATGCAATATGGACACATACCTAAACATGTATAAGTAAAGTAAAACAATATATATATATATATATATATATATATATATATATATATACATACACACGTGTATATATATATATATATACGTATATATATACACACGTATATATATATATACGTATATATATATACATACATATATACATACACACACATACCCTTCTCTTTCAGACACGCTGAGGTGATGAAGAAGATCATTGAGACGGTGGCAGAAGGAGGAGGAGAGCTGGGAGTTCATATGTATCCTTTATTACTTTATGTACAGTATTACATTCATATGTATCCTTTAATACTTTATTACTTTATGTACAGTATTACATTCATATGTATCCTTTATTACTTTATGTACAGTATTACATTCATATGTATCCTTCAATACTTTATCAATACTTTATAGTATTACAGTTTATATGTATCCTTCAATACTTTATCAATACTTTATGAACAGTATTACAAAGAAGGCACAGATTTATACTTAAAGGAGGACTTCACCACTTTTCAACCTATCTTCATACAATTGGTCCTCACTAAAAAATAGCTTTTCTTTTTTCTCAGAGGAGGGCTGTGGGCAGGTCAGAAACCCATCGTCTTGTGGCATCATCGATTGGGAATCCAAGCTAATAGAAACTGCAGGCTTTCTATTCCTGAAAAGTTGCAATGTTAAAGTGTAAGCCATTGTTCTCGTGATAATAAAAATCTAAATATTTTTTTCCTCTACTTCGTAGGACTATAAAATGTCTAGTGTGGAACACAAGAGTAGCGATGTGTTTTGAGCTTGGCTAGTTTTGCTACTATAGTATTGGTGTGCTGTGTGTACCCATAATGCATCATGTTCTCCCTTAACCAGAAGCCTCAGGTATCTTTTGATTTTCCTGAAATTCGTCCAGGCTGTCATTCCTACAATAGAATACGACTACACCAGGCACTTCACCATGTAGCCCACACACACACACACACACACACACACACACACACACACACACACACACACACACACACACACACACACACACACACACACCACACCCTGTGGTCTGGAAGCTGCAGTGAGCAGCAGACCAGAGAGATGCCTTTCAGGAACGTTGGTGTTAAACTCTGACTTCTTGGGACGGGGAAAGGACAGGACTGACCTCACCTCACCAGTCTTTACCGGGAGAAAGCCTGGTGTTCGTTTACAACGGTCCGTTTGATCCGGTCTGGGCGGAAACCACAAGCAGAAGAATCGGCGTTGCTCTGATTTGGTTCCCCCCGTTTGTTTCCCCAATCCCTATTAAAATGCTCCAGTAGCCTACACTGTAAGGCCTTTTCACTGCAGAATTACAGTAAAGTACTGGCAGCACGTTATCTTTTAATTGCTGTCTTTTTGGCAGTCTCTTCCTGTATTTGGAATTACAGTACCTGTATATTACTGAAAATAGATGTACAGTTAAATACTGTATTCCTGCTCAAAGTTTTTCCAGTAACTTACTGTATTCCTTCTCTAAGTTTCTCAGTAACTTACTGTATATTATTAGTACTTATTATTAGTATTTAAACTAAATCTATACTGTCTGATACTAATACAGTATAATACTGTTTGGATTCTGCTATACATTTACAGCAAGGGCTAACAGTGTAGTGTAGTCTTGCCAGTCGCTACGAGTTGGACTAAAAGATGCATATACCGAACTAATTTTCCAAAGGCAAAACTACGCCGCATCAAGGGGTTTATTAGGTAGGCCCTAAAAGTATGCCCTTGAGCGCAGCGGAATTATTTTGGGTTAAAACTGCTTCCGGTTTGATAGTTCCGGCCGTCTAGAGTGGTTTCCGCTCCCGACCGGATCAAACCCTGAAGTGTGAAGGGATTCCAGGCTAGGACAGGACAGGACAGGACAGGACAGGACAGGACAGGACAGGACAGGACACCCAGAGGAAGGATACGTTCAAGGACCACCCAGAGGAAGGATACGTTCAAGTGCACACAAGCTACACTGTCTTCACCCAGCCATCGCCATCGCTCTCTGTGTTGACTTGTTTAACCCATTTAGGGCCTAGAATTATTGATTATCGCTCACAGCGCGGCACCGAGTGCCGCGCTGTGAGCTTGTAGATCTGCTATTTTTGAAAAATCGTGAAAATTTGAATTTTGTCCCGATTCTATAAGTGTCTTTTGAATCCTTCTAAGGTTTTGTTGAAAAACCCTATGTTTCTATGTCAGCAATCTGGCCAGCCATCATCAAAGAAAAGGTCCTTTTCACTGGAGCTCAGTTAGTCTGTTCTTGAGAGACTACTATGTCAGTGGTTCTCAAAGGACCCCCACGTATTTGGCCACGGACCCCCATTCAACATATTTAGTTCCAGGGACCACCCAGAAGCAAAATTTGAGTTACAAACGTTCGCTTTGAAAATACATATATTCAAAGATTTGCACACATTTTTACGACTTTTTCAAAAATAGCAGATCTACAAGCTCGCAGCGCGGCACTCGGTGCAGCACTGTGAGCTTGTATATCTGCTGTTTTTCACTGGTTAAAGCATTCAATAATTCTAGGCCTAATGTTTTTAGGAAGAATTGCGCTGTCTTCACTCAACTTCACACAAACCTCGTACGCAGCTCCAGAGCAGTGCTTCTCAAAGATGACAGTAGAGTAACAAGTTAAGGTCTTTTAATACCTAATACTAAAAGACAATGAAATGGGAACATTACATTGTGAAAATGGCTGATCTACAAGCTCACGACGGCTTGCAACGCGAGGTTTTGTGAGCTTGAACCACCGCACTAGAGCCCCTATTCTGATTTGAACATTAACTAAACTATACTATACTATAAAAACTGGCCAAACGTTGGTCAACTTGTAAAATAATAAAAGAAAGATGCAACAATTGTGAACATGTTGAGAACCGCTGCACTAGAGCCCTGATTCTGATGTGAACGTTTGGTGAGAACATCTGATCTACAAGCTCACGTTGTGATGTCCTCTAAAATCAGTAGTTCTCACACGTTCAAGACTCTTTCAAAAATGTTCAATAAAAGCAGACGTGTACTTTATAGTTTAGTTTAACAGCCAACGTATCTAAAATGACTAAAGATTCTTTCCTGCTTTTGATGGATTAAGTGATTAAAGCCTACTTAATGCTTGTACTTACAGTATGATGAAAATGATTATCTCTGCTTGGCAGAAAAGCACGGGGGAGGAGTTACAGTATTACACCAAATTCTGGGCCCCCCATGAATGATGTTCTTCATAGGGGGAGGGGTTTAACCCATTTAGACTGGGAACGCATTATTACGCGTTATTTTGTGCTTTAACTATTGAAAAATAGCAGTTATATACAAGCTCACAGCGTGGCACCGAGTGCCACGCTGCAAGCTTGTAGATCTGCTATTTTTGAAAAATCGTGAAAAGGTCTTTCTGAATATTTCAAATCCTTGTTTCTATGTCCGTGGTGCTCAAACTTTTTTTCATGTTAAGGACCCCCAAAATGATATGTATTTGGCCACAGACCCCCATCTCAAAATATTTACTTCCAGGGACCCCCCAGAAGCAAAATTTGAGTTACAAACGTTCGCTTAAAAAAATACATATATTCAAAGATTTGCACACATTTTCACGACTTTTCAAAAATAGCAGCTCTACAAGCTTGAAGCGCGGCACTCGGTGTAGCGCTGTGAGCTTGTATATTTGCTATTTTTCAATAGTTAAGTATACAATAATTAGGGCCCCTCCATCTTGGGCCCTAGTAACTCCCACTTTCCCCCCCTTGTGACGCCCCTGCTTCCATGGCTAGTCTTACCAAACCACCACACAGATCAGCTCCAGATGTCTTGTTCCACACCACCAGGAGACCAAGCTACTCCCTCACTCTGTTTCACTGCTGGGAAACCCAATCACTACAGGTCTCCTCGTGAGCCCCCCACGTGAGCACCTCGTCTTCTAATGATGACGCTCTGATGATGACGTCGCTTGAAAAAACGGGCTGCGGCGCGGATTGGATATTTGTTAGACCCACCCCCACCCCCCGCGCTCATTGGATCAGCCGAAGATTTTGGCTGATCACTGCCGATTCATGTACTCAGCTCCAGACCAGAGAAACAGTCCACTCTGAGAGTGGGCGGGGTCTATGGTCTGGAAGCAGGCTAGGATAGATTCTATAAGATGTTTAAATTCTTCCTAACCGTCTTTGGGCTTTGTTTCTCTTCCTGAGTGTTGGCTTTAGAATTTGTTTCTTTCCTGCTCCACTTCAGCAGACAACTTCTTTAGAGTGTGTGTGTGTGTGTGTGTGTGTGTGTGTGTGTGTGTGTGTGTGTGTGTGTGTGTGTGTGTGTGTGTGTGTGTGTGTGTGTGTGTGTGTGTGTGTGTGTGTGTGTGTGTTAAGTTGTTGTATGCTTTTAGATGTGCAGGGTTTTGTTGTAAAAAGTTAAGGATTGCAGCTTTAGTCACATCTATATAACGCCACTTTGTCTTAATGCTGCTGTCCTCTGTGTGTGTGTGTGTGTGTGTGTGTGTGTGTGTGTGTGTGTGTGTGGTTGTTAAGGTTTGGGGGGTGTTTGCGTTCACTTTGAACTGTACCTTCTTTCTGTTGTTTTTTTTATTTTTTCAGTGTTTTTTGCTTTTTGCTTTGTCATGTGTGATGTGGTGTTTAGTCTTCCCTGCTGCAGTGTCTCTAGTCGTGAAATCCATGTTCTCTGCTCAGTGTTGTCCCAACTGATCGTATCGCAAAGGGTTCACAAACTTTACAGGCTGCCCCCCCCCCCTCCAAAATAATCATATTAGTTTGTTTTCCTTCTTTCCTTTTTTTTTAATAACTACCGTGTTCTCGACTGCAGCATGTCACTTACTGCAGTGGTGCTCAAACCTTTTTTAAAGGACAACTTTGTTTTTTTTACAACAAGGATTCATATTTTAGATAGTCGTTAGAGGAAAGAAAAGACTATGTTTTAAATGATTTCTTACTTCTTTGGGAGCATGCATGCAAGTGGCTAAATATGTATTTTTTTGACACAATAAGCCCATTCCCAAGATGCACCGCAATCTTTCATGGGCAGATGTGACTTATGGGGGCTGGTAAATAGTAACAAAGAAATCACCAGTGTCTAAATAGACATATTTCTAGCCACTTGTACGCATGCCCCCACCCACTGAAATCAAAATACTAAAATGGCTAAAACGATAGAAAGCAGTAAATGAAAACATGTTAACAATCATCTTTTCTTTTCTCTAAAATATGAACCCTTGTTGCAAAAAATCTAAGTTGTCCTTTAACCCCATAACTCTTGAGAGCATTCAAATGGAACCAAATGGACCCGTAAGTGGTCCGTTTGGTTCCATTTGAATACTTTGAGTTACAGACCTGTGTGCTCTGTGTAAGGGTCGGAAAACCCTTCAAGGAACTTTGGGTTCCCTATACCCACTCTGAGAGGCACTCTGACTTGTTGTACTTACTGTACCCTACTGTACCTGACTTAATAATATCCTTATTATACAGTACAGTAGGATACTTACTGTATCCTACTGTACCTGACTTAATAATATCATTATTATACAGTAATACTATACAGTACTTAAGTAATACTTACTAACTCAATAATCCACTCAACAAGACTGCTGTCTGCTGTTAGATTCCATGACTCCTTGTGTGTGTCTACTGCTCAGTGGCTAACACTATTTAACAGCTCCTTGTGTGTGTCTACTGCTCAGTGGCTAACACTATTTAACAGCTCCTTGTGTGTGTCTACTGCTCAGTGGCTAACACTATTTAACAGTGGAAAGTAAAGAACATTTTATCAAATAAACAACGTCTCCAGCTGTTGCAAACAGACTTGTGGAATTCTTTCTGTTTTGTCTTTGGCAATAAACAAGGTTTGGACATGTTGGTCATGATTCATTGTTATTTTTTTGTGCGGCTTCCTCCCGGGCGCCAGCGTGACGGCGGCATTTCAATCACTTGACTTTTCATTACAACAATAAAACGTTGCAGTGATTCAATCCATTCATCTCAAGTCAACTCATTCAATTCAACAATAAAAGTTAAATTATAATGCAGCGTTTCAATGATTCAAGTGCTTTAAATAGCAAATGTAAACCAATCCATTTAACTGCAACACATTTCAACAACATTGCTTCAACAGTGTCTAAAGTTGCATTCAAATAAACATTTACCTGCCATGCAGCTTTCAAACAAATGGCTCTTCCTGCTCTCACTGTGGCCTTATGGGAAGTTAGTGGGCGTCAACTCCCGAATCAAAAGCCGTGGCTAAATAGCGAAGTGCGCACTGTACTGTCGACACACTGTCATTCATTAGAGCCTATGTGGTATTCACCTGGACCGCTAGGCCAACAGGCACCTCAGTCCAAAAAAGCTTTAGCTGGAGAACTAGAAGAGAAATTTGACCTGCGACCCAAACTAGTTAAAATAGCCGATCTACAAGCTCATAACACTTGTATGTAGATCTGCCGTGTTGGCCATTTTCACCACATGATAAAAGGTGAAAACAGACATTCTGCATAATAGGTACTTTTACTGTTGGTACTTTAAGTACATTTGATGCCAATACCATTGTACTTTTACCCAAGTAAATGTCTAATTCTGGACTTTTACTTGTAACAAAGTAATCCTACTTTTATGTAAGAAAAAAACATTTGAGTACTTTTACCACCACTGATTGATGATGCCGATGCTTTTGTACTTTTACTAAGTAAAACTTTGTATACAGTACTTTTACTTATAACATGAAACAGTATTTCTACAGGGTGGCCTTGCTTTACTGTAACATATAGTAACATGCAGATCTTTATGTATCCAAGAAAATGTAGCTTTTTGTGTCTAAAAATGTCCTCAAAAGTATTAAACTATAGAAGCCAAAGTAGTTGAAAAATAATCATTATATTCACCCTGATTCATCAATCCTGGTTGTGTGTTTGTGTATACATCAGGGGTTCCCAAACTTTTTTGGCTCGGGGCACCCCTATAAATATTTTTTTAATCCGAGGCACCCATATATTATGATATTCATAATTTTCACTCCCAGCACCTTATATTTATAGCATATTTTAGTGATTATGTTACGAGGAAAACAACATAATAGCTAGTTTGGTTGGAAAATAATGTTGTACTTGAAGTTTAAATAAATTCAAAATATTATCAAATTATCTCGCGGCACCCCTGGACTGTCGTCGCGGCACCCCTGGACTGTCGTTGCGGCACCGCAAGGTGCCCCATCACCCACTTTGAAAACCCCTGGTATACATACGTGTGTAAGAACATATAAAACATATAAAAACAACACACACTCAGTGTAGTTCCATGTAAAAGATTTTAATGATCAACGTTTTGGACAAGTTGTCTTCATCAGGGTGTTGATGTACAAATATTTACAGTGATTTTAACCTCATGAACCCTGGTCTCTGTTTAGGACAAGTTATCACACTGTTACTGTACATTCAGAAATAGTGGAAATAGCAGATCTACAAGCTCACAACAGAGCCGTGGTTCACAATCTTTGTATTTTCGAGGAACCCCAATAACTCTGAGAGTGTACACATGGAACCAAATGGACCTGTAAGGGTCCATTTGGTTCCATTTGTACACTCTCAGAGTTACAGACCTGTAAGGGTCCATTTGGTTCCATTTGGACACTCAGAGTTCCAGACATTTAAAGGTCCATTTAGAACCTCCTCAAGGGATCCTGAGGGTCCCTGGACCACACTTTGAGAACCACTGGTGTAGAACATTGGTCCATATATGGGCGTGTGTTTACAAACATTCAAAACTATTCAGAAATAGTGAAAATATCAGAGCTACAAGCTCACTAGGCGTATTATGGCAGTGTGTTTTCAAAAATGTTAAACATATTTGAAAGACATTTAAAAAATAACAGATCTACAAGCTCACAATGCGTCGCATCGCGCCGCGTTGTGAGCTTGTAGATCTGCTATTTTCAAAAGCCCAAACCATAAAATCATGCATATCTGGTTAATGATCAACAATAGTATTTTTAATTAATAACATGAAATACATTCTGCATAACAAGTACTTTTACTTTTGCTACTTGAGTATATTTTGACACTAATACTTTTGAACAAGTAGAATTCAGAACGCTGGTAACAGTTATTTCTACATTGTGGTATTTCTACTTTTACTCAAGTCCAAAATATATGAGTACTTCTACCAGCACTGCAGCACCTGACCCCCCCCCCCCCCCCTCTCTCTCTGTCTGTCTGTCTTTCCGTTCGTCCGTCTGTCTGTCCCCCCCCCCCCCTCCTCTCTCTCTGTCTGCCCCCCCTCTCGCTCCCTCCCTCTCCCCCCCCCTCTCTCTCTCTCTGTCTGTCTTTCCGTTCGTCCGTCTGTCCGTCCCCCCCCCCCCCCCCGCCCCCCTCCTCTCGTCTGTCTGTCCCTCCCATGCACCGGCCGGCCCTCCCTCTCTCTCTCTCTCTCTCTCTCTCTCTCCGTTCATCCGTTTGTTTGTCCGTCCGTCCGTCCGTCCGTCCACCCCCCCCCCCCCCTCTCTCTCTCTCTCTCTCTCTACCACATCTTACACAGCTCTGCTGTACCTCCATAACCATAAAGATATATCCCTGCATACAGAGGTTGTGTGAAGGTGGTGTGAACTGTATGGAGGAGGGTCATGGTGTCAGTAACACTGTAAAATGACAGAGTCCCTGCACTGTGATCCAGGTACACCCCCACTCTGTCACTGGAGGAACAACGTCCTGACACTGCAGTATCAACATTGTTGTGTTTGAACGAGTAGCTTCCATCATAGCAACGTAAACACCATGACTTGCTATTGTCTCCAAACCATGGCTCACCACCCTGTCTGTTGATGTCTTTATAACAGACTGCTATACGGACCCACCCTCCACTCCATTCCACTTCCCAGTAGGACCTCCCACCTTCACACAGACTCTCTTTACTCAACACCTGCTCCTCAGAGGTGAATCTCTCTGGATGAGCAGGGTAAACTTGGTGTCCTGTCCAAGTCACCTTTCTGTCCTCCTCTGACAGGGAGAGGTAGTTGTTCACTGTGTTCACATCCAGTGAGAGTGAACAGGAATCTGTGAGAAAACACATGACAAAACATCACAACTAATTAAAACCTCATCAATATTATTATTGTTGTTTATAGAGTTTACAGTTTTAGAGGAGAGGAGAGGAGAGGAGAGGAGACTCGTCCACCCGCCCACCTGCATCACAACAGCCAGCCGTTTGTTTTGGACAGGCGACATTATATAGACCCCCAACAACAGATCATTATGGTCTGTAGGGGCTGTTTAGGCTCCAATAACATTTCGTTTTTATTTGTTGTATCTTTTTGATGGCATGTGGATTATTTTCTGACTGTCACTCAGTCTGCCCCTGCCTGATAGCTAGCAGGCTACTTGGATGTAGAGAGGATAACAGAGTCATACAGTTGTGCATTAGATTTACACAGAATGCCACAACGCCACTAAACACATGTATCATTGTGTCTAGAATGCCTGATTTCATTGTATTTGGACATCTTTGATCCAATGACAGCCACAGCTAAAACATTTGCGTATTAGCATCGCCTGTTTAAAGTGTCATTTATGCATGAATTAGTCATTTCTGACATAGGCAAACCAATCGTTTTGATGGCCAGGTAACCTGTTAATATATGGGGATTATAGAGGATTCGTTTTTAGATCATCTGATATCTGATTTGAATGTGTACAGGGCTGTACAGGGCTGACTGATAGTTAGCTAGCTGGAGCTAGCTAGCAGCTCAGTTTTATATGTTTATTCATTATAACCTGACAGGACAGCTAGGCTATTTAACATGACAATGCTTGTTTATTGTCATGGATGAAGGCGTGAAGTTTACATCCATGTTTGGTGATGGGGCTTGTCTGTATGTCTCAGTGAACATTGTTATGCAAATACTTCAAAACGTTCACTATTAGGCTATTCTATTTTAAACAGCCTATCTTCAAGCTTGTAGATCGGCTATTTTCAACCAGCTGATGTAAAGGTTTTAAAGTGTCTAAAATTCTAAAATGCTGCATTAACAAAACATGTAGTATCATAGGTCTAAAGCTACAGTATGACTGGGGGGAGTGGGACTGAGTTACTAGGGCCCAAGGTGGAGTTATACTTTAGCTCTATTGAAAAACAGCAGAAGCTCACAGCACGGCGCCGGATATGTATTTTTAAAGCAAACATTTTTAACTAAAAATGTGCTTCTGGGGGGTCCCTGGAACTGAATATTGAGCCAAATACATATCATTTGTGGGTCCTTCACATGAAAAGATTTGAGCACCACTGACATAGAAACCATTTTTATGAGATACTTCAATGGTTTCCTGTGTAAATAAGCCAAGTGCTTAACTAGGATCTCCTTTTAGTTGACCTTGTACCAGTGAACTGTACCGTCATGTAACTGTACTTTTTTCTTTGCAAACTTCTAATAAAGTCTTCAATCAATCTACAAGCTCGCAGCGAGGCACTCGTTGCCGCGCTGTGAGCTTGTATATCTGCTGTTTTTCAATAGTTAAAGCACAAAGTAATGTGTTCCCAGTCTAAATGGGTTAAACCCCCTCCCCCTGCAGTGAATCCATGTACCCAGGGCCCAGAATTTGGTGCGACACCCCTGAGGCTTTGCATTGCAGGTATGTTCTAACCAAATTACTGTATCTGAGATATGAATGGCCAGTCTTTAATTACAGGTCAGTCAGTAAACACAGGACTGTGTTGTACAATTTCTGTTGATGTGATGTAGAACCTATATACTCATGTGGTATGGTGTCAAAAAGCAATAAGGCGTAGTTGGCACTCTGAGTTCATTCTTGGACCGGGGTTCGATTCCTCGGGGGGCCCTGCTGATTTTCACCCATGTCCTGTTTAGAACTCTATCCATTGTCACATCACGTCAACAACCATGTATACCTTATATCTCTATTTTGTCTTTGAGTACTTAGAAAAACAACACAAGCTGTTATTTGTTTTTTGACTGGGAGCCAGTGAAGGTGACAGAGGACTGGTGTGATACTGGTGCATACCAATGGGACGCGTTGTGAGCTTGTAGATTTAGATTACTACAAGCTTGTAGATCGGCTATTTTCATCCAAGTTTTAAGTGTCTGTCTCAAGAGCTTCTATGCTCTTGTGTAGGCTACATGATAGGAGATATATTTATGTGAAGGCCTATTGGTCTCAATAAATACATATGTGTGCTAGTGATTTTCTAACCTTTGTGTGTCAAGGACCCCAAATTAATACTAACTAGGGATGGCCAAATGGAGAATTTTTCTTAACCGATGACCGTAAGGCCCTATAGGTTAATTAACCGTTAACCGTTAAGGACATGTGTTCAAAAATGCGCTATTTTAGCGATTTAAAAAAGGAAAATACACCCGTTTTTCCCCATAATAAAGTGCCATATTTATAGCCTGACACTCAGCCTGAATTGACATTTCGTTTCACTTCATTATAGAGGGTATGCACGTCCACTGGGCCCAGTCCCCCCTAATCTAGACTGAGTGGCAAAACATTGAGCAGCATGGAGCATTGGAGTTTGGAAGTGCTAGTTGCAAATCACTCAACAGCCCTGCATACCACCTGTTTCTAATTTGCACATAATGCAGGAGGCAGCAGGATGTTGTGTTGTTGAAAACGAGTGCTTCCAAACTCTGACACTTGGAAAAATAAAAACCTGCACAGAATGTCTTGACAGAAAGTAGCTCATAACATGCCTATGGTGGATTTTTATGATAGAAAGAGGATAATTCAAGCTTTCAGTACAGCCGCAATGTTTGTGAGTTTAACTTTGTTTAATACAATCAGATAGGATTTTTCTGTTCGGATGTATGGGCTGTCAATGGCAGAAATTAGTTTTTTGCCACTCAGTAGGCGTGTTCCCACATAACTTCCAGCAACAGTGATGTCACGCGCATACCCTCTATTCAGTCTGAACTCGCTTCCACCAGAGGCGATTGCAGGGTTGGGCGTTGCCAAAAAGAGGCAGTCTTCAGCGATTGGTTCACCGACCAACACATGACATAGTGTTGTTATCATGGTCATGTGTGGCTGGCTAGTGGCTAGCCTGTTGCTTGCTAGTGCTACTTGTAAACCAAAGAAACAGTCAGAATAGGAGCACTACGAACTAGTAATCAAACATAACATGCCTGCTACTGGTGTTTCATAGCGAGATCGATACGATCGCATTTTACAGCAATTTACCGCATTTTACCGCGATGCGCGGTACGGTACGGCGGCGGCGCTGGTGTACTTGGAAACACACATGAGTTCTGGGAAACCCCCACCCACGCTGATCACAAGACGCTGATTCACGACGCTGATTCGACCGATCGGATTTTCAAACGAGGCAGGCCTCTTCATTGAGAGGAATTCTAGACCCCTGAATCGCCAAAACAAAAAAAATAAAGGGGTGTGGCTAGCGATTCAGGGTCTGGAACTAGGCTACCATATTTACACATTAAAAACAATAAAACTAGGAGAAACAAGAATCCAAATGTTTTCTAAAATAAATTAGTTTTTTGCAAAGAAACAGTGGGATTGAAATAAAAAGTCTGTAATGTGATTGTGATGCGGGCACGTGCACACATTTAGACAAAGGGGGCTTGGCCCCTGCCCTTTTATCAGTCTATAAAAAGTGCCCTCTTCAGACCATGAATGCATTTTCTTTTTTACTATGGTAAAAGAAATGCAAATTTCCCCTTTCCATACCATAACTGAAGGCTGCATTCAAGAGAATTGTCCACCAAAAGGCCCTTTTAGGAATGTCAGCCCCTGCCTCTCTAACATTCTCTGCACATCCCTGGCTGTAGCAGAAGCAGACGCTCGCACTTACTTCGCACTGACTGGGTCCGCATTGAGCGGACCCCCTTCGCACTTCCCCCTCTACTCTGTGTTTGTTGTGTAGGGCAATAACTTCCAATCGTATGACTTTTGGAATGGTTGAAACATCAGCTAAACATTTCATTCATATTCTTCTCTCTCGCCTGTGTGCCGAGGCAGCGATCCACTTTAGCATTCCACACGTCATGTAACATTAGAAAGTTGTGTTGTAAGCTCTTCTTAAACGGGATTCAATGTGACGGTCTGTTTTGTAAAATCCGATCGGAGCATTTGTTTCCTGGTGAACAAGTCAGCGTGCCGTGTACGATTCCAAATCTAGCGTTGCACTCGCAGACTCGCAGTGCATGCATGGATGTTACACAGACATTGGTGTCCAGAAATGTGTGTCCGCAGCGCGTATAGTTGCATGGTTGATGAGTTGATGTTGCATAGACATTGGTGTACGGGGCTTTTGGTGTGACACATGGGTTGCTTTTCTTTTTTTATCGGTCAAAATTAACTGTTAGTGTTTACCGGTAACCAATTTCTTATCAGTTAAACGGTAACGGTTAACCGTTGGCCATCCCTAATACTAACCCTTTTATGTTGATGTGACAGACATCATTTGGCTATCCTTTGTAGGTGTTAGGTACTGTTGCTATATGCTGCCCAGCATATATTGAAAAAGAAATGTCCACAATGTGGAATAAGTAAAGAGAGACAGAAACATATTTTGTTTTGTACTAAGAAAATGCTATAATAAATATGATAACTGAGTTGTGGAATATCATTGCAACATTGTAGGTTTTTTATTCTGAAAAGCAGACAGAAGTGCTAGCTTATTAGTGTGGTTGCCCTAACAGGGCAACACACTATAGTTATGGGGAAACTTTATTTTTTCTAGATGAACTTTTTTTCGGCGCGTTTCACCACCCACAGTTTTTGCGCCACACACTCAATTTGTCAAATCGACCGGCTTTATCAGGAATGGTGTGCTTATATTTTGCTAAGAGACAAGTTGTATCGTTTAATCAGGGTCGTACCCAGGAATGAGAGTCAGGGTAGGCGAGATGCCAGCCGAAATGCCAGCGAAGTGCCACCCGAAATGCCAGTACCTTGCCAGTTACTTTGAAGATATCAATTATGACATTATAAAACAAATAGGCTACATTAACCAATTTAGCCCTATTTTATACCTAGGCTATTTGAAAATAGAAGATCTACAAGCTCACAATGTGTCATGATGGACACGTTCAGGACACGTTGTGAGCTTGTAGATCTGCTATTTTCAAACCATTGATTCCGGATGGAGGTCTCCATCCGAAATCAATGGGGGTACATTTATTGTTATCAAATTATTGTCTTAGGAATGCGACAAAAACTCAAATTATTGAACTCAAGTCTACATGGCGCGAGTAATCAATAGAAAAAGTAATTTTGGGGGTGAACTACTCCTTTAAGGGTTATGTAGCCAAGACTAAATCTAAAATTAAAACAGATGCTTTCCAGGTTTTAATGGGTTGAACCTGACATCCCTATTTTGGGCAAATTATCAACATTTGTAAACTGTCAACATTTTCTTTTTTTAATCAAAAATAGTGAACAAAGCAGATCGATGATCTCATAATATGTTGCAATGCGACACATTGATCTACAAGCTCACAATGCGTCGCATCGTGACGCGTTGTGAACTTGTAGATCTGATATTTTTGAAAACATCTGACAGATTAAAAAAATAAAGTAAAATCCAGGCCATTCCTAATGAGTACTTTTACTTTTGGACTGTAAGTATATTTTGATGCAATACACATGTACTTTAACTCAAGTATAATGTTGAATAAATGCCTTTTCTGTTTATTTGTGTACAAATTACTGGTCATTTTGGTTACACTAATACATTCTCAGAGTTACAAGTGTATAAATTAACACTGAGGATTTTATTGTGTTTTCACAAAAATGTTTAAATAATTAGTGGAAGTAGCACATCTACAAGCTTAAATAATTAATGAAAGTAGCAGATCTACAAGCTCACAATGCTTTGCATCGCAATGTGCTGTAAGCTTGTAGATCTGCTATTTACACTATTGTTTTACAGTATGAGCATATAGGGCTGAAGTTGTCAGTGGTGCTAAGTAACAAAGTATATCTACACAAGTACTGTACTTAAGTTGTTACTTATACTTTACATGTTTCCAGTTGTACTTCTACTCCACTACATCTCAGAAGCAAATATTGCATTTTTTTACTCCACTACAATTATTTGAAAACTTTACATACTAATTACAGTATGCAGCTTTGGATTACCATTAATATCTAAGATTAAAGGCCCTTTCCCACTGAGCGTCATAAAAAAATATGGTTTTCAATTGAAATGGATGGCAGCGTCCACACACCACAACGATAAAGCGTCATAATTGATGTGAACGCAGACATATCGTTATTGTTATCTTTATCGCGTCCAGTGGGAATGAGCCCTATTTTATACTGTTACTGTTATTTGAAAATAGCAGATCTACAAGCTCACAACATGTTGCATTGCGACAAGTTGTGAGCCTGCATTTTTTTTTTTTACATTTGACAAATCAGAGGCAAATATTATACTTTTTACTCCGCTACAAATAACACATTTTAACCACTTAAGTCCTATTTTATATACATATTATTGTAAAATAGGTGATACAGTATACAAGCTCACATTGCATCACATTGCGTTGTAAGATTGTAGATCTGCTATTTTTGAAAATGTGGGGGGGAGTTAAACTGACTTTTGTGCCTTACTTTTGTCACTTAGACTTTTATAGGTATATTTTGATGCTGTACTTTTTACTCAATAAAATGTTGAATTCAGGGCTTGTGTGGTACTGATACTTTTACTTAACTTACTTAGAGACTCATTTTACACAAGCAGATGCACACACAAATCAGCAAGCTGTTAAATAATTGTAGTGGAGTAAAAAGTACAACATGGACCACGGAAGGCCAAATCACAACTCCAGAATGGATGTTTGAACTGTTAGAACCCTATCCGTTTCTTTGGGATTGAAAACACCTCAACTTAGAGTGATTAACCTGTTCATTCACAGAAGGATGTGAATGAGTGAATGTCACATGCTGCTATGTATACTAACTGTTCATCCACATAGCTGGATGCGTGATACTTTGATTTAATGAATGAAACAGAATTCACACTTACACAACTTCCTCGGACCTGCAGGTTGCAGCATGCAATCACCACCATGGTCGACACTGTGGGTGGAGGAGACACAGCGTAAGGTCTACTTATTCCATTCAATAATAGAAACAGCATTACCATATGATCTCCTTACTCTAAACCATGAAGAATACAATTACAGTTCTGTCCATACCTCAGAGTCTCCAGTGGTAGAGCAGAGAGGAGCTCCACTCCGTCTCCTGGATGGTTGAAGCTCAAATCCAGTACTTTGAGATGGGAGTTTAATCTCAGAGCTGAGACCAGATAAGAACAGCCTACTTCTGAGACCATGCAGCCTGACAACCTACCCACACACACACACACACACACACACACACACACACACACACACACACACACACACACACACACACACACACACACACACACACACACACACACACACACACACACACACACACACAACAGCCAGGGTTGTTATTACCTTGTCTTTTGCAAACAATACTATATCGTACAGCAAGGCAGAACTGTGAAAGTGCATTCATTGTTGCTTAAAGTTCTAACATCAGTTTTGGCTTTGATGGAGCGCAGCCTCTTGTCCAATGGGAGCGGTCAGTTTATGGCAGGGTGAGTGGAGTCCTTTATGAGTGTGGTTGCTATAGGCAACACACTATTGTTCTAGGTCTGAGAACCTTTATACCAGCTAAAGTGCTTTTTGTAAACCGATTGAAGGGTTCAAAATTCCAGATATCTTGGACAATATAATGTCCAATC
>NC_137831.1:3721318-3866318 GCF_963921795.1 Nannobrachium achirus | reverse complement strand
AGAGTTTCTGTGTGGAGAGACGTCCTGAACTCAGGGACTGTTGGATCTCCTCTTCTAGAGAGTGATCATTGAGCTCATTCAGACAGTGGAACAGATTGATGCTTCTCTCTGGAGAGGGATTCTCCCTGATCTTATTCTTTATGTACTCGACTGTTTCCTGATTGGTCTGATCACTACTTCCTGTCTCTCCCAACAGAATGATGCTCTCTGGAGGTGGATTCTCATTGGCCTTGACTGATTCCTGATCGGCCAAAAGTCTTTGTAAGAGACTCTGATTGGTCTCCAATGAAAGGCCCAGTAGGAAACGGAGGAACAAGTCCCAGTGTCCATCTTCACTCTGTGATGCCATGTCTACAGCACTCTGGTAGAGGTGTTTGATCTTAGATTTGCATCTAAATAGCTTAGACCACATGGAGGTTGACAGTAGGTTGACCCCAGTGTTGATGAATGCGTGAAAGACATAAAGAGCAGCTAGAAACTCCTGAACACTCAGATGAACAAAGCAGAACACCTCTTTCTTTTCCCACCCAGCCTTCACCTTTTTAAACATCTGTGTGAACACTCCTGAGAACACAGCTGCATCTCTGATATTAATGCCACACTCTATCAGGTCTGCTTCATAGAAGATCAGGTTGCCTTTCTTCAGCTGTTCAAAAGCCAGTTTTCCAAGAGACAGAATGGCCTTATTCCAATCCCAGTCATCCGATGTCTGATCATTGTCATGATGATACTTCACATTGAACTGTTCAGACTGAACATCCATGAAACGGAGGTACATCTCAGTCAGTGTCTTTGGCAGTGTCAATATTTTCCCTGCTTTTTTCAACATGTTCTCCATAACTGAAGCAATGATCCAACAGAAGACTGGGATGTGACACATGATGTGGAGGCTTCGTGATGTTTTGATGTGTGAGGTGACTGTTCTGGCCTGGTTCTCATCATCACTGAATCTCTTCATGAAGTATTGATCCTTTTGGTCATCCGTGAACCCTCTGACCTCTGTCATCCTGTCAACATAATCTCTAGGGATCCGAGTGGCTGCAGCAGGTCGTGTTGTTATCCAGATACGAGCAGAGGGAAGCAGGTGACCACTGATGAGGTTTTCCAGTAACACGTCCACTGAAGTTGGCTGCGTTTCATCAGTCCAAATGTTCGTTTTCAGGAACTGTAGAGAAGGCCGAAACTCATCTAGACCATCAAAGATGAACAGAACTTTGGAACTGTTGAAGCTGGAGATTCCTGCTTCCTTGATTTCACCAAAAAAGTGATGAATTAGTTCCACCAAGCTGTAATTTGTCTTCTCTTTCATTATCAAACGCAGCTCTCGGAAAGTGAATGGAAACACAAAGTCGATATCCTGTTTGCCTTTGTCTTCTGCCCAGTCCAGAGTGTATTTCTGAGTTAAGACTGTTTTACCGATGCCAGCAACTCCCTTTGTCATCACTGTCCTGATTTTTTCATCTTTGTCAGGTTTAAATATGTCTTGTAATGTGATTGGTCTGGCTGGTTTCCTGGATACTGTTTCAATCTGTCTGACCTCATGTTCCTGATTGACCTCTCCCCTCCCTCCCTCCGTGATGTAAACCTCTGTGTAGATCTTATTCAGAAGTGTTTTTTCCTCTCCTTTTTTGATCCACTCCAACAAACACTCAAACTTCTCCTTCAGAATAGACTTGAGTTGTTGACACACAGGACCAGGAGTTTCTAAATGACCAAAGAACAGAACATGTTTTGTTAGATTCTCCCCTTTAACCACTAAAGCCAACAAAAATAGGCGATCTACCAGCTCACAACTCATCGCTGAGCTATGTAAAAGTATTCTTTTTGACATCTGATCTACATGATTTACCAATTAACCACTTAAAGTAAACCTATAGAATTTGCACATCCTGTACATACCATGTTCTGGTGGATCACTGTCTGATGATGGAAAAACTCTTAGTGGATAGTCTATGAGACGCGCACCCACACACACACACACACGCACGCACGCACGCACGCACACACGCACACACACACACACACACACACACACACACACACACACACACACACACACACACACACACACACACACACTATTAATTCAGTCTACCTAGAATGTGAAAGTAATAGTATTACAATGGCATTACACATCGCCTGACTATGACAATGTAAAGTAGGGCATTTTTTAATCAGTGAAAAGATTATTCTGTATTCTGTTCCTGTTTGTTTTAATCCCCCCCAACACACACACAAAGCTACTGTCAGACTCCTAGACTGTAATTATTAATACCCAGCTTCATTAATTTCTCCATTTCCCAGCAGTATAATATACAGTAGGCTATATTACAGTACAGTAAAGGCGCTTTTAGCGTGTCATCACCCGTATAAATAAAGTTCTCAAACTCACTCACCTTCAGGATCACACTCACGCTTAGACTCAGGAAATGAAAACATCTTCTTGATACGATCTGAGATGAAATTCAAACACAGTGACAACATGACATGACATGACAAGACAAGACAAGACAAGACAAGACAAGACAAGACAAGACAAGACATGGCGTGTCCTAAAGGTACCTCCACAAAAAACAATACTTTTAAAAACATACATTTGAAGAACAAATACCAGCAACAAAAGAACTACATTAATGTTAGATTCCATTAATGTAAACTATCATTGCGGCCGTCAGGTTGCAAGTTACTATGAAAAGTTCCACCGGCTGTCAGTCCGTCTGTCCGTCACGTCACCCTTTTGCCATACTCTTATCTCTGCCACCGTTGGCCCTATCGATGCCAAACTTTGCACACACACTCCTTGGATGTTAACTAATGTCTGTTATTTGTAACTTAGAATCAGTAGAGAAACTCACATTGAAATTTCACCCCCAGCACCAAACCAACTGCAAGGAGGAGACCACCGATAAGACCTCCAACAATGGCTCCTGTGGGTGTAGGTTTGGGTGGAGGTCCTGAGGAGAACAAAGAGGGTTTAATCTATTTTCAATTCAAGAATAAATAAACACATGTTCTGCATTTTTTTGACAAATTGGTTAAATAATGGACATTATTTTAAACACACTCAAGGTTAACAGTATTTCCAGAAAGCAACTGGTTGAACTGTATTTCTTATTCTTGTATAAGAGCTGCTTCATTAATAAGCTACATTAATAAATTAATGTTAACCACAGGAAAATTAAACAAAACCTGTTGCTCGGTATCATTTTAGAAAGAAGGATGATTTTAGGGTAAAACATTCTGATTGTCTTACTTATTTGCAGTGCACAAAATTACAATATACATGTTCTTTTTAACTTCAATGCACTTCTATATTTTTCCAAACAATATTAATCATGAAAATAGAAGATATACCAGCTTAAAATGTGTTGCACATGTAGATCAGCTATTTTCACTATATTTGCAATCAGGCTTAAGTGGTTAATTTCTATGAATTTAATACGCAGCACCACAATGGAAATAAGTCCTCAGAGACAGTGATTCAATGTATTCACATGATGTAGTAAACTGCATACGGTATGCAGTTTACTACATCATGTGAATACATTGAATCACTGTTACAGTCTTTATCATGAAGGTATGCAGCATACCTTCATGATAAAGACTGTAACAGTGATTCAATGTGTTCACATGATGTAGTAAACTACATACCTTCATGATAAAGACTGTAACAGTGATGCAATGTGTTCACATGATGTAGTAAACTACATACCTTCATGATAAAGACTGTAACAGTGATTCAATGTGTTCACATGATGTAGTAAACTACATACCTTCATGATAAAGATAGTTTTGATCAGGATCACTCCGCTCCATGCTGAACCCGTTCTTCACTTCACAAGTTAATGTTTTAACTTTCCCATCTTCATCCCTGGTGACGATCAGCCGTTTAGAGTTTGGTCCATAGTCAGACACCATCCATTTCCCTTCATCTTTCTTCCAGAGATAGGTGACTGGCCCTGACTCTGTGATGTCCCCACGCACAGGCAAACAGTGCACTTCACAGCTGGTGGATTTAGAATCACAAGGTTCCTTGGTGGCCACCACTGGCTTTGGGACTTTCTCTGTAGAGGAAATAGAATAAAGACAACTTACTGCTGATGTTTTCTCCAGACTGCAGTTAAAACAAACATGTTGGCTGTGTGATCTTCCTCAGGTAAGGGTTATGGTGCAGATATATTTATATTAATTTTCTATAGAAGCAGTGGGTGCTTAGTGGCATCATTAAAGGTTCTATGTTTTTGCATCACATGGGCCAGACAGGACACCGCTGTTCTAGAGGGATTCACATTTTGAACAGCTTGCATTTTTGTTACTTTTTTTTTCTCTCCCCCATTTTGTTTTTCTGGATCCCCACCCCCACACATTCCATTAACCAAAACATCAATTCAAATTGATATGTATGTTATTGTTTTCTGTGGACAGAAAACATAAATATTATGATAGACTCATGATGACACATGACCTTCAGGCACAGTTCATACTCACTCATCTGTTTAACCATGTAAGTCTTGCTCAGCAGTCGACCGTTGATGTGCACAGAGTATTCTCCACCATCTACTATGGTCATATTGTTGATGACCAACTGTCCAGTTTTTTTATCCAGTTCTGTGCGTTTTTTAAATGTCCCGTAGTAATCCACAACAGGACCAAGAACCAGATCCCATTCTGCTGCTTTATTGGGTCCATGTTTCCACAGGATGTCAGCGATGGGTTCAGTAACAGAGCTGGTATCTGGAAGCAGGCGAAGGACTCCTTGTGGTGCAATGTAAATCACATCTTGTTGAGCTGTGGAGAGAAGATTATTTCAGTCAATTTGAACAGATAAAGTCAACAATGAGATACAGTAGAATGACGGGGCTTATTATTTAGCAGTGCAGAAAAACTTCCATAGATCCTTTTTTTTTTTTTTTTCATTTTCCATTTGAGCAAAAATGTTCAGGAAATAGCCGATCTACAAGCTCACTGCAGTATCAGATTGTGGCTGTGCTGGTCATCTCCCAGTACAACAGTAACACACTGTGGTTGTACTGGTCAGCTCCCAGTACAACAGTAACACACTGTGGTTGTACTGGTCAGCTCCCAGTACAACAATATCACACTGTGGTTGTACTGGTCAGTTCCCAGTAGTGTTGATTTCATAGACAAAAAGTATGACAAAAAATGTCTGTCGACTACCTTTTTTCACTGACGAAAACAACTAAATAAAAACTAAGCTATGATTACTGATCTAATCTAGGACTAAATATATTGACAATGAATTTATTCAACAAATAAAAAACTAGACTAAAATGTTAGGGAGGGACTAGTGTGGTTGGTGGCGCTCAGGCTGAAAATAGCAGATCTACAAGCTCACAACGCGTTGCGCTCCGCTGTGTAGATACAGTATACTTTTAAAAGTGGGGGACTACTTCTAGCCAAGTGCTTTTTTTCCCCTCTACACCAAAAATACCATCAAATGTTGGCTGATGAGAATAGCAGATCTACAAGCTCGCAACTGATGTCCCAACATAATATGGATGCTGGCCGTTAGTCTACGTGGTTCTCAAACATCTTCATGTCAAGGAGACCCAAATTGAACCAAATGTATTTATTTGAGGACCCCATCTGATAATATGTTATGCCAGGGACCCCCATGAGAGAAGATCTGTGTTTAATAATGGTTAAAACTTGTTCAAAATGATTCTATATTTTTTCAAAATGTTTCAATATGTATCTAAATGTTTTAACAACAGCTGATCTACAAGGTTAAACTACAGTATTCATAATAATAGTACTAAAGTCTATATCATAATCATCAGACTGTGCAGAGTAGCAGCAGTACACCAATGTTACCAGAAGAGGGCAACGTGACTCCACACATAAACAATGTGACCATGTTGACATTCATTCCCAAGTTTACACATTAGTTTATTTAGGTGGTTTAGGAAATAAAACTAGACCAGGTCACCTGGTTCTGCCAGACCCGCAATGAAAATCAGAATGCAAGGAAGGGGTGCAGCACTGAACTAACACATGAACACACAGGAATTTATAGTCTCAGCAGCTCGTCAGCCAACTCAACTCAGCTGGTCCCGTACAGGTGACGGCACTCAAGGCAATCAGCCGAGCAAGGGAAGGGAGGGGCAGATGCGTGTGTGTGTATGAGTGTGTGTGTGTGTGTGTGTGAGTGTGTGTGTGTGTGTGTGTGCGTGTGTGTGTATGAGTGTGTGTGTGTGAGTGAGTGAGTGAGTGGGTGTGCGTGTGCGTGTGTGTGTGTGTGTGTGTGCACACTGAGGAAAAGAGGGACCGACCGACCGACCGACCGACAGACCGACAAAGCCTTTTGTAGGCCGACCCTCTGGGTCTGGCAAAAATACAGAATAATCTTTGACAGTGATGTGTTTTTTGTAGGGAAAGCATATTCTCAAGATTTACTTGGGTTGGGTACATGTTACGTCCCCCGTCTAGGGGAAAAAGGGGATGCAACATAAATTGGGAGTGAAACCGGTTTTTATTCATAAAATAGATAATTAATATATATACAGGAATTGGAAATTGGAAATGTACTACAAATCATAAGACACACGGAGCAACCTAGGGAAATAAACAAAACATACTAATTCTAACCTTGGCATTGTTATTTAACCACTCACCTAACAAACACAAAGTAAAAGATACAATTAACCATAATGCTTACCTGCTCTACTATAAACTAGCAAAAGATGGCGAATACAAAAAGCAGGCTTCCGTGGCCATTAACAAGTTCATTCTAAGTCCTCATTAAAGTCATTAGACTGGGTGCAAATACTTTCACAGGACATAACTTAAACAGAACTGATGCAGTTAACACCAAGTGTGTGTGGGTGGACAGCACTACTGCAAGTGCTGCCAGAGACCACAGGTGTTCACAAGGCTTAAATAGTCTTCAGCCAATCTTCTCCACCCAATCACCAGAAGGCAGGGGTGATTAGCAGCCAGCAATCATGATGTTCAGCACCTGGAAATTAACACACACACACACACACCCACACGCACACAATCCCACACATACACTGAGCTAAACCCACACACACACACTGACACACAACTCACTGCATACTCCCATCCGTAACATTGACATTTTCAGGCCTAGGTTTAATTATTATAATTTGTTTATTTACTTTTCAAAATGAAAATAGCAGATCTACAAGCTCAAGCATTGCGAACTTGTTACTTGTATATTATGCTCTATTTTCAAAAAGTCAAAGTATTAAATATGGTTAAAGTGCCTCTTGTTTTTTGGGGGACCCCGTAGAACCCCCTGAATGACCCCTGGGGGTCCCCATTTAAATCATATAATAAACTAGTGTGGCATTAGCCAGACTGATAATGTGGAGTTCTACAGACCTGTAAGGGTCCATTTGGTTCTATTTGTACACTCTCAGAGTCACAGACCTGTAAGGGTCCATTTGGTTCTATTTGTACACTTTCAGAGTCACAGACCTCTAAGGGTCCATTTGGTTCCATTTGGACACTCTCAGAGTCACAGACCTGTAAGGGTCCATTTGGTTCCATTTGGACACTCTCAGAGTCACAGACCTGTAAGGGTCCATTTGGTTCCATTTGTACACTCTCTGAGTCACAGACCTGTAAGGGTCCATTTGGTTCCATTTGTACACTCTCAGAGTCACAGACCTGTAAGGGTCCATTTGATTCCATTTGTACACTCTCAGAGTTACAGACCTGTAAGGGTCCATTTGGTTCCATTTGTACACTCTCAGAGTTACAGACCTGTAAGGGTCCATTTGGTTCCATTTGTACACTCTCAGAGTCACAGACCTGTAAGGGTCCATGTGGTTCTATTTGGACTAAGAGTTACAGACAATAGGCTATTTAAGCTTAGTACGGTGACGGCAGCGGCAAACGGAAATGATCAGCGCTCGATAGATCAACCTGCCGCTGTAGCCAGGCCCGGTTCTGACCCAAATGGCGCCCTGGGCAAACCTCCTCTGATGCCCCCCCCCAAATTGCTCTTTTTATCCCCTTCATACAAAATCGACAGCAACATAAAATAATGATAGCATTTCTCAGATGTCCAATGGTGGTTTATTTGGTAGTATTTTATTGTTTGTGACTGACTATAACCTGCTATAACCTGCAGCTGCTATAACCATACATTATAACTTGTAGAAGTGAGTGAGTTATAAAGCGGAGCCCACATGGAGGCCGTTTGGTTCCCTTACTGCTCCTAACATTAAAATATAAGGTGCTTCCCTTCTTGCTCCAAGTGTTCTCTATTTGTCAATAAAGAAGTAGCCGGGGACCCAGTCCCTCAAAATTGGAGAGGACCTGTGATTTTCTAACCTGACTGCGCCAGATGATAGCAGCAGTGCGTTTGGCTGGCCGCAAACCACTCTGCTACTAACATCTGGGACTGCTCCGGCAGACTCGATGTAAGGGGCGGGCCATTTTTTAAAATTATTTAGCAGGTGATTGGATGGGGCCGTCTGTCTATCACAGTCTGGGAGTGCCAACTCCAACCACTCATATTGGCTTGTCTGCATGACGTACGTTACACCCAGAATCCGCCTCCTGTGTTTCCACGTGGTCTGCAATCAGACTCTATTGGCTCAGAGCCGCTCAGAGCCCGCCCGTAGCTGCCGCTGATTGGTCCGGCCCGGGGCTTTATGAGTGTTATCAACTCCCACCGAGAGATCTCAGATGGTAAAGTAGGGCGACGCACTACTGCCACCATCTGACGAAAGTCAGGTTAGTGATTTTCTGCTGCACCTTTTATTTCTGTTTTATCTATTAGTTTGGTCATTAAGGTCCACAGAATGAGAGGCCTGCTCTGCTGGAAACATTGCGAAAAAAAAGTTATGGCCATTTGTATATTCACTGTCCCATTGACTCCACTACACAGGAAAAGAAAAATATTAAAAAAATGAAAAACTCTGCTTTAAGTAGCATGTGAGGGGTCAAACTGGGGTGTTTTCATGATTTAATGATGACTTTTCACAGTCATCACAGTGATGACTCATCACTTTTGACAGTTTTGTAGTGCTGTTTTTTAGCCCAAGGAATGTGTTTCGTGCAAAAACAAATGCTTGCAATGGATTCAGAGTCATGAAAACGCTCCAGTTTGACCATGCTACTTAAAGCAGAGTTTTTCATTTCTTAAATATTTGTATTTTCCTGTGTAGTGGAGTCAATGGGACAGTGAATATAAAAATGTCCATAACCTTTTTTCGCGATGTTTCCGGCAGAGCAGGCCTGTCATTCTGTGGACCTTAATGCCCAAAACGAATAAATAAAACAGAAATAAAAAGTGCGGCACAACATCACAGGTTAAACCTATTTAGTTGGGGCAAACAAAAGACTTCCGTGACCACGAGAGCAAAGGTCCGTTTCTCAATTGATTTGTCATCTAGGAGGGTTAATCTTTTTTTCTGTTTTTTGGCAGAAGCAGTGGGAAGGGGAAAAGAAGGGAAGACACTACTTTAGTATACAGGAAAGTGTTAATAAAGGGCAGAGATACTTTAGTATACAGGAAAGTGTTAATAAAGGGCAGAGATACTTAACTCTCCTACTGCCAGATCATTTATTTATTTATTGGGTCTGGCGCCATCAAAAAGCGGCTTACCTTTGCGACGTTATAGTAGATAGACAGACAGACATTTATTTATTTTTTTTTATTTTTTTTGGTTGTGCAATAGTGCACTTTGGTCTGCCAGGCAGCAGAGGGCGGCGTCATGCGAGAATGAATGTGAATTGTCCTGCTATGTGTTGCCGTACATTCAGAGCAGTCACTGGCTACAGAGCCTCCGGGCCAGAGGAAATCAACAAGGAAGTGAATTGTTCTCCGTTGATCTAACGCATAATGGATTTTTTACACCATCACAGCGGAAAATGTGTTTACAGTAAACGGCCGCGCGACCCCTCGTCAGCTTACAGTCATCAGACGAACGAACCGAACGAGCGCCGTATTGGCATCGACGTTCTGTAAAAAATGGGGCGAGCGTTATCGTTCGAAGCGTGGGGAGAGTTAAAGGGATATTTCACTTTCAAAAAAACTTTTGGTCATTTTATTGTCTAATCAGGCTGTTATGAACACCCTGAACAGTTTTTAATTTGCTTAATTCAATATTTAGATATTTGATGGAAATGTTACCTGGTCCTCCTCCTGCAGGAGGCCTCCACATACACACCCATTGTAACTTCAAACTCCATTTTAACCATGATAGATTCATTAAAAACACCCGTTATTCTTTTCTGGTGACTCATAATACCCTCCTAATACGTGAGCAGGCCATGTTTTTTCGATAACTTTTTTCATTTATTTGTAATAATATTGTATTGTATTTATTTGTTTCCATTTTACAAAAGAATTATTAAAAATAAATGAAAAAAGTTATTGAAAAAACTCGGCCTGCTCACGTATTAGGAGGGTAGTATGAGTCACCAGAAAAAATAATGGTTATTTTTAATGAATCTATCATGGTTAAAATGGAGTTTGAAGTTACAATGGGTGTGTATGTGGAGAGGCCCTGGGCCTGGAGGGCCTGATAACATTTACATCAAATATCAAAATATTGAATCAAGTAAATTAAAAACTGTTCAGGGTGTTCATAAAAGCCTGATTAGACGATAAAATGACCAAAAGTTTTTTTGAAAGTGGAATATCCCTTTAAGGGGCTGAGAGAAAACAGACAGTGACAATGACAAGACTGAGAATGGGACACTGTGGACTGGCCTGGGACTTGGCAAAAATGGGGAAACACCCAGACGGACTCTGTGACACGTGCCAACAACAACAGACAGTGAAACATGTCCTCATGGAGTGCACGAGATTTGCAGAAGAAAGAAAGACTTTGTACGCAGCAGTGGCAAGTGAGCCCGCAAGCGAAATACATCTCAAAAGTATCCTGAGCCCCACAGAAAACCAGCCAAGGGCTGTGAAAGCAGTACTGGAGTTCATTGCCGCTACAGGTCTTGGAATATAGACAAAGGACAAAATGAGGACTTTTCCCGACCAGAGGGAGGCAGCAATGTGCCGCAAGGCATCTACTCTGCCGGAAACCACACGAAGAAGAAGAAGAAGTATTACATTTTTTGGCCGGGGTGTATTTTTCAAAATGGTCGGGAAAATGTTTGACAGCTAGGGTAATTTTCAGTCTCATTCACTTACTATACCTCAAAATGATGGTTTAGTGATGAGTCATCAATTTTCACAGTCTTTTGGGGTCCGTTTTTAGCCCAAGGAATGTTTTTCATGCAAAACAAATGCTTGCAATGGATTCGGAATAATTAAAAACCCCTAGTTTGACCCCTCACATCCCACTTTAAGCAGATATTTTGGGAGTATTTTTTTCCTTTGTAGTGTTTAGTGTATAGTAAGTGAATGAGACTGAAAATTACCCTAGCTGTCAAACATTTTCCCGGCCATTTTAAAAAATACACCCCGGCCATTTTTTTTAATAACCCTCCTAGATGACAAATCCATTGAGAAACGGACCTTTGCTCTCGTGGTCACAGAAGTGCCCAGCGAATTCCTTGAGCTTTTGGGCCTGTGGGTCCCCGACTAAAGTGTTTTACTCCAGCTTTGAGGGCGCTGAAGAGCAGTTGCGCTCAGTTAGGAAAACGAGGAAATGTACACACACACACACACACACACACGTGCGCGCGCAAAGACAAGTGTTACAGATGGTTTTAATTATCTTGTGTTGCGTGCAAGGGGAGGAATTCATGCATGCTAAACTGGGGCGCTTCTCTCTCCTTTGGAATTCCCCTGCTCTGTGAGGCAGTCTGAGCAGCACACAGCAGGGACGTGCTGGCCATTGGGAAAAGCGGGACAACTCCCGAACGGCCGGTTCATTCCAGGCCGGTCCAGGCAGGCCATTAGGAAAACATTAAAATAAAATGTCGGCCTTCTTTCCATTTTAGGGGCTGGGCGTCCAACAAAGTAAATTGTCACAAGTTTCAAATTTGTAAATTCTTTCGCGAAGCAAAGTCCTGCTTCATCATACAAGGCTGTCGCACAAAAGTAGTGAAAACAGCAGATCTAGAAGCACGGTGCAAGGCGTTGTGCGCTTGTAGATCGGCTGTTTTCACTAGTTTAATTCATTTTTTAAATGATAAATACAAAAAAAAAAAACGGTTTGTACATACAAGGTTTCAACCCGACAACAACGAAATATAGGCCTAACTCATGTAATTGGGCCACTGGCTTGTCACTTGTCATGATCTGAAAGGGCAAATCTTTGAGTAGCAGCAGCGCTATAGAGAGAGATCTCTCTCTATAGCGTGCAATGAGGGCCTCTACAACTCTTTTTCCCGGGCTGAATCAGGGGCCCAGCACGTCCCTGGCACACAGCCTGCTCTACACTGGACCAAACCGTGTTTTACCCATCACCACTGATTACCAGTGTTGTCATTTCAAAACTTAACACGTCCTGCCATTGGCAAGACAGTAGATTTACAGTGGATTTACAGAACAATGAGCTTGTAGATCAGCTATTTCTGCTATTTTTATGACCTTCTCTGACTTTGAAGTTTAGATCTACTTATGACCGTTTATTCTGCTTTTCAATGGGAATGGAGTGGTTTCTTGACAGTTTCTGCAAAAAAATACACTCCAACACAGAAAGAAACCTGTGGAAAAAATGAATTTGCAAGACATTTTCAGTAAAAGAGCAGTAAATACAGAAGAGATGAAAGTCTGTACTTTACTTGAGTATTTTCCCATTTTCAATCATTTTACTTCTACTACAGCTCTGGCTGCTGTTCACTCTCTCCAGGACAGAGCTCAGGAAAACAGTAGTGGAGGGAGGGAGAGGTTCAGAAAGGAGCTGACAGCCTTAACTTTACCTGGGACAGAAGCGCTGTAACAGTCAGTCCATGACATGTAGAGATAAATCACCATCCATGACTTCAGAGTCCACAGAGTGACTTGGAAGGAACGATGTGAGACAGAGCAACCCGCCATCTTCTCTCTTCCTGCCCCTCCCTGAAAGTTAGGATTAAACTTTGTTGTTAACTGAAATAATACTGAATTCAACTAGCCTATTCCACAATCTCCGAATGCTATACAGAGTAATGATCTCAGGAACCGGAGGCAGAGACGTAATCCACAGTATAGCGTCACTTTTATTAGAGGCACTTTTCCAGCATAAACGTTCATGTGAAGCTCTCACAGAAAAGCCCCGACAGCTGACAATGTAACACCCAACACTAACAACAACGTCACTCCCCCCCCCCCCCCCCCCCCCAAAAAAGCCCCGGGAAGAGCTCTTTTTCCAGCTTAATCTGAGTTCACTTGAGGGCGTTGTCATTTCCTCAAACTCATCCAGACAAAGAGTGTACAGATTAGATCACAAGGGAAGAGGAGTTTGTTCAGTTTTGTTGCTAGGTTTTCAATGTAATGGTCCCGGGACCCAGAGATGGGCATTCAAATGAGTCCCAGAAAAAAATGATGGGTCCCCAATAAAACGTTTTTGAGCGTTGTGCGCTTGTAGATCGGCTATTTACAAAATGTTTGCCTCTTTCTTATCTTTTCTAATACCATATGATGTGAAGGCGGTTCCAACAAATCAGTCATCTCGGAAACCACCCATTATGCAGAAATATTAGTGCATGCTATGCTGTAAGCAATAAAGTTAATGTCTTCTTTTGCAAATGCATAATTACCGTATAGTTTGTTGCTTATTTATTATTATTAAACCTTGTTGTTCACTGAAATAATACTGAATTCAACTATTCCACAACCTCCAAATGCTATATAGTCTGGAACTCTTTTTCCAGCTCAATCTGAGTTCACAGAGGGCGATGTCACTTCCTCAATCTCACCCAGACACAGATGGCCCAATTCCAATAACTTGAGTTGCTGACTCACTGAATTAGCCAAAGTCAACGTGCCCGTTCATTTTGAAGCTTAAGGGCTTGAGGGTTGTTCCAATGTGAATCGGTAAGTCAGTGAGGGTGTGGGAACGCACCTTTTTGTTGACTTTCCGTAAGTCCATACATTTGCAGCCTTTGGCAAAGAAATTACCCACAGTTCAAAGCATTACTAGGGGAATCCTCCGAATCCTCCAAATGTCAATCATTTTAATATGGAGACAAGTCATGGATCGCGGTTAGAAAGTCAATAAGCATTAGTGCTTTCTCACTGTTCTCAAAGGGAGATAGAATGGAAGATATAGCCTATATTTAGTTGAAATAAGGGGGACACATGATAAGACATGTGCAAGGTAAATACAGAATATACTAGTAAGACACCTCAGGGTGGACTTGTGACCTCAGGGCGACCTCACCTAAAGGGTGAGGTCTCGCCAATTCTTGGCCATCTGGCCAGTGATGTATATGGGACCAGTTACTCATATATGGAGACCCCTTAATTGCGACCGTCAGATCGCACTTACTACCAAAACCTCAACCGGCTGTCTGTCTGTCCGTCACACGTCACATGTCACACTTTTGCCCTGCTCATATCTCCGCAACCGTTGCCCCGATCCATGCCAAATTTTGTACACACACTTGCCTGCCAAACTACAACCTCCACCCAATCAATTCTCACATGGCCCTCGTCTAGCGCCACCATGAGGACGATTCTTGCAAAACACATTTTTGTACACTACTCCTACAGATTTGGACCTAAAATCATACAAATTGCTACACAGTATGTCTACACTCATGTCATCAACATGGATCTGTCCCATATAGCGCCACCATCAGGCCGATTTTTTCAAACACATTTTTGGACACTGCTCCTACAAATTTTGCCCTAAAATCACGCAAATCGGTACACACTTGCTCTACACTGATGTCATCAACATGGATCTGTCCCATTTAGCACCATCTTCAGGCCGATTTTTAAAAACACATTTTTGGACACTGCTCCTACAGATTTTGCCCTAAAATCACGCAAATCGATACACAGTATGTCTTCACTCATGTCATCAAAATGGATCTGTCCCATATAGCGCCACCATCAGGCCAATTTTGTAAACACATTTTTGGACACTGCTCCTACAGATTTTGCCCTAACATCACGCAAATCGATACACAGTATGTCTACACTCATCTCATCAACATGGATCAGTCCCATATAGCGCCACCATCAGGCTGCTTTTTACAAACACATTTTTGGACACTTCTCCTACACATTTTGGCCTAAAATCACGCTGCAACCTGACGGTCGCTTATCTCCCGATTAGGGAGTCTTACTGGTGATAGTTATGTTATGTCAAAACATGCCCATATATGGACATGACCAAATATGGGCATTCCCATATATGTCCTTAATATTGATAACATAATATCCTTAATAATGTCCCTAATATTGACAATATAGGAATCTCCATATATGGGTATAACACGTACGTAAGTAACCAGTAAGACTCCCTAATCGGGAGATAAGCGACCAACGGTCGCTTATCTCCACAAATAGGCCAAAAAAAATTGTTTTACCAATTATCAAGACATACGGGCAGTTGACAGTTTGCCATGGTTACTCATTGAAGTTGAATCTCCATATATGGAGATAACCTACGCATCACACTAAGTCTGACCTCACCAGCCCATATTTGGGCATGAGCAACTTATGTCTCCATATATGGAGATATGATGACATCACACAGTCCTCAGCCGATGATGTGGCGTGATGTCATACAATACACAAACGAGCCCTACAGTATAAAGGGGCAATTCTTGCCAGGAAAGAAGCATTTCTTCGACTCAGACCTTATCGCCAGGGTTGGCTTATAGCAGCTGTCGGTAGGACCATATATGGATTATGTTAGTGTGGATCTCCTAACAGGGCATCATCTGGGATACAATCCCTTTTATGCCCATATATGGAGATCCCTAACAGAATCCCTTTCATGCCCATATATGGAGATCCCTAACAGAATCCCTTTTATGCCCATATATGGAGATCCCTAACAGCATCCCTTTTATGCGCATATATGGAGATCACTAACAGCTAACAGAATCCCTTTTATGCCCATATATGGAGATCCCTAACAGAATCCCTTTTATGCCCATATATGGAGATCCCTAACAGAATCCCTTTTATGCCCATATATGGAGATCCCTAACAGAATCCCTTTTATGCCCATATATGGAGATCCCTAACAGAATCCCTTTTATGCCCATATATGGAGATCCCTAACAGAATCCCTTTTATGCCCATATATGGAGATCCCTAACAGAATCCCTTGTATGCCCATATATGGAGATCCCTAACAGAATCCCTTTTATGCCCATATATTATGGAGAAATCCCTGCTCTGAGTATCTGACATCAGTGTGATGTCACCTGTTTATGCCCATATATGGAGATCCCTGCTCTGCGTATCTGGTTGCTATGGTAAACAGTTGGTTGCTAGGGTAAAAAAACATGGTTGCTATGGTAAACAGTTGGTTGCTAGGGTAAACAGTTGGTTGCTAGGGTAAAACCATGGTTGCTAAGGTGGTTGCTAACGTACACTAACAAACCAGCAACAACAGACTGTTGCCACAGCAACGTACACAAAGGTTTGTGTACACATGTGGTGTGATGTCATACTGATGCGGAGATATGAGCAGGGCAAAGGTGTGACGTGTGACGTGTGACGTGTGACGTGTGACCGACCGACCGACCGACGGACGGCCGGTGGAGGTTTTCATAGTAAACTGCTCCCTGACGGTCGCAATGAACACTACCCATGTGTTCCAGAGCAGCAGTCGATTTTCAGTACTGTGTGGTTCATTTGTTTCTCATTTTGGTATGTCACCTTGACTTTGTTTATGACCAGTAAGACTCCCTAATCGGGAGACCAGTAAGACTCCCTAATCGGGAGATAAGCGACCGTTGGTCGCTTATCTCCACAAATAGGCCAAAAGTTTGTTTTACCAATTATTACACTCTATGTGAACATTTACATCAACAAATCCCAAGTACTATGCAGAACGACCCATTTCAAGTTTTTAATGTACAACAATATTTAGAAAATAGGTCTACAAGCTGACAGTCCTCGTCCCTTATATTCCCATAGGTTATATGGAGATCTCAGTGTTTGTCAGTCCTTGTTCATTTATGCCCATATATGGACATCTCTATATCTACTGTAACAGTCCTTGTCCCTTTATGCCCATATATGGAGATCTCTTAACTGTAAGTCCTTGTCCCTTTTATGCCCATATATGGATATTCCTGATGTCATCAGTATATGAACATATATGGGCTTTCTGATATGCCCATATATGGAGATCTCTTAACTGTAAGCCCTTGTCCCTTTTATGCCCATATATGGATATCCCTGATGTCATCCGTATATGCCCATATATGGGCTTTCTAATATGCCCATATATGGAGATCTCTGTATCTCCATATATGGGTATAAAAGGATACTTCAGGTCTGACATCAGGTTTGTTTATATTGGGTTGCTAGGTTTGACATCACAAACTCTATGGGCCATCTGACCTAGAAATCTATATTTGGGCATAGATGACTCATCGTGACCTCATCACACGTCGACCGCACGTGTGACGTGCGGTCGACCGCACGTGTGACCGACGGACGGCCGGTGGAGGTTTTCATACTAAACTGCGACCTTACGGTCGCAATAAGCGACCATTGGTCTCTTATCTCCACAAATAGGCCAAAAGTTTGTTTTACCAATTATTACACTGAACATTTACACCAACAAATCCCAAGTACTATGCAGAACGACCCATTTCAAGTTTTTAATGTACAACAATATTTAGAAAATAGGTCTACAAGCTCACAATGCTACGCATTGTCCTCGTCCCTTATATTCCCATAGGTTATATGGAGATCTCAGTGTTTGTCAGTCCTTGTTCATTTATGCCCATATATGGACATCTCTATATCTACTGTAACAGTCCTTGTCCCTTTATGCCCGGAGATCTCTTAACTGTAAGTCCTTGTCCCTTTTATGCCCATATATGGATATTCCTGATGTCATCAGTATATGAACATATATGGGCTTTCTGATATGCCCATATATGGAGATCTCTTAACTGTAAGCCCTTGTCCCTTTTATGCCCATATATGGATATCCCTGATGTCATCCGTATATGCCCATATATGGGCTTTCTAATATGCCCATATATGGAGATCTCTGTATCTCCATATATGGGTATAAAAGGATACTTCAGGTCTGACATCAGGTTTGTTTATATTGGGTTGCTAGGTTTGACATCACAAACTCCATGGGCCATCTGACCTAGAAATCTATATTTGGGCATAGATGACTCATCGTGACCTCATCATGATTTCAATCGCTATAAAAGGACTCTCAGTGACATACACTCTCCACAGATAAAGCAGTCAACCAGCCTACCAGTCAACCCATTCTTTGATTACTTTGTACAACTAGATTAACTTTTCAATGGCATCCCCACTGGAATTGACCGAAATGTACGACAGACAATGCCGGTCTTATACCAGGAAAGAAGCATTTCTTCGACTCAGACCTTATCGCCAGGGTTGGCTTATAGCAGCTGTCGGTAGATAATGCCGGTCTTATATAAGGGTCATTTGTGTACGGTGTGATTTGCCATGGTTACTCATTGAAGTTGAATCTCCATATATGGAGATAACCTACGCATCACACTAAGTCTGACCTCACCAGCCCATATTTGGGCATGAGCAACTTATGTCTCCATATATGGAGATATGATGACATCACACAGTCCTCAGCCGATGATGTGGCGTGATGTCATACAATACACAAACGAGCCCAGATATGAGCAGGGCAAAGGTGTGACGTGTGACGTGTGACCGACCGACCGACCGACCGACCGACCGACCGACGGACGGCCGGTGGAGGTTTTGATACTAAACTGCGACCTTACGGTCGCAAAGACATGACTTGTTGAGATTACTTTATCCAATATGTCTTCAAATGCAGTGTTGTCTGTCATTCTCTTTGAAATCTTTCAGTGATTCCTGGGTCATGTTGTGACCCAGCAGTACCTCAGCTGTTTCGTGGAAGCATGTCACCCATCACTTTTATGCCCATACATGGAGTTCCCTGACTATGTTATGGGCATTGTCAAAACATGCAGATATGTCCTTAATATTGATAACATTGGGACAGGGATCTCCATAATATGGGCATAAAACGGATGTACCTTTTAGAGTGACAGGGCCACCCGAACTCACCAGGGACTTGCCCGTTGGGGCCAGTGAATGCCTTGAAAATAAGTAAAAAATGTTTATATCTAATTTCACATGTATTCCCTGTGGATCCCTGTGTTTTGTAATGATTTCGTCTCGTAATTACCGCTAAAACATAGCGTTGCGTGATCCCGATCAAAGACGGAGACAATTTTCCTTCTGCGTGCAACGTGCGTGCGTGCGCACAGGCAGCCGCTGCAGTTATGTAGTGCAAGGCTCGCTCCCGCGTTGCGTGCAGCAAACGCTCATCCATCCTCATCCATTCGTTTAACAGAGTAGCCACCCTGGCTGCGCAGTAGTCCTGAAACATGACGGCCGCTGATAACATGACGTACGGCCGTTGTGAAATTGTCTTTACCTGACCTACACTATGGGACCACTGGCAACACAGTTCAGTTATGTACCCCTACACCGGTATGCTGATTAGGGCATAAGGACCAGACCATTTAGCATTTGAAGCATTTTATTGTAGGATTGCAGATGAGGGTGAAGATGAGGATGATGATGATTTTTACTGCATGAAAATCAGAACAACAACAATCAATAACTCAGATAAACAAACAAAGGCCTAAATACCTATATAAAGAAGCTTAACAACAATACATCAAGGGACACAATATCTAATGAACTGAACTGAACACAACAACTTACTTTAATGCATCATGTCATTCACGCAGCCAGTGGGTCCCATAGTGTGGCTTCAGGCAAAAGTTTGGTCTGGTCTGAGGTGCTGCTGGAGCCTATATGGGCTCACCACAGGTGTGCCTGTTACCAATCACTTGGGCCACACCCACTGCTATGTGAAAATGATCAGCTGAGTAAGAGGTTTTTTACAGTCGCCCCATCAAATATAGATTTAATCTAATTTGATCAATAACAAAACAATAATCAAAGGTTCAAGGGTTATTACGAAGGGATTCAGAGTCAGCTAGAATCGGGCTGTGCTTCCGCTTGCGTCGGCCAATGAGCTCTGAATTGTTGTCCGCTGCCTGAGGGAGGGGGGCATCCCATCGCTCCATGAGAAGGAGGTTTGGGGTCACGGGGTCAGGGTCGGCGAGGTCTGATGAGGCATAGCCAAAAGGTTTTGAGTTGAGGGTTCCTTCTAATTCTTGACAGTAGATTTGGGGCAATTCTGGGTTTTGAGCAAGGCAGCGTTCAATCTGGCGCAAGAGGGGCATAGCCGCGTCCTCGGGGGGTTGCAGCTTCGGGGTATTAGGGATCCGGGTAGGAGGTGTTCCGTAACGTTTAAGCCCATCAGCCTCCACATTGATGGTTTTCGCTTCCATCCAATCTATGGCCTCTTTGTCCTGTTTGGATCTTGTAGTTAGTAAGTTTCCTTCCAGTGTGGCAGCTGAGTTCCGCACGGGGGGAAGCGGTTGAGGTAAGGAGGGCTTGGGTAGCATTTGAATGCTCCTGGAAGGAGGTTGGCCCTTGGAGTGTCCAGCCTAGCTGGGTATGGAGGGCTATGGGTGTCCCTGTTGGCCCTCGCCTTGCTCTCTTGGTTGGGGTTATGAGGTGAGTGTTATCTGCTCCTATCAGGAGGAGGGGCTGTACATTGGTAAATGTCTGGAGAGGAAGGCCCTGTAGGTGGCGATAGCATGTTTTAAGTTTATCTATCAGATAGCTCTGCTCTTCCAGTGACAATTTGGCTGACGTAAATGCGTTCCTAATTAAGAATCTTTTCTGGGGGTTAGAGGAGGGGGAGATCTCAAAACTAACCGAGGTGCCATCTAGAGCCTCGGTTTGCTGCCTGATGGTGCGTACAGCCAGCCGTTCAGGGTTTCCTCCAAGCCTTAGTTGCTTGCATGCTGCAGGTAGGAGCATTGTACGCTGGGAACCATCGTCCAGAATAGCATACGTATCTAAAGTATGGTGTTGATTACGCAATATGACCTTAACAACCTTTAGGAGGACTTTAGGGGAACTAGGTTGGGGGTTCACATACAGGACCTTAGATTCTGTGCCCCTATTATTAACATGGTGTAGAATACTTAGGTGTTTCCCTTTACACAGGGGGCATGGTGTTCTCAGGTTACAGTTTGTGGCCATGTGATTTCCTGCGCACCTCCAGCACCTCCTTTCTTGCCTTATCCATCCAGTTGCGTCCTCCGTCTTCAGCTCCTTGAACTCTTTACAGTGTATAAAAGGGTGGTCAGGGGATTTGCAATACTAACATGCTCTAGATCAGGGGTGCCCAACCTTTTTTGAACCAAGGTCTACTTTGAAAATTTGCCACCTAGCTGAGGGCTACCAGCCCAAAATGTACCGTAATACCCATTCAATATACACGTGAAAAACAGAAAATATTAATAGGGATTATAACAGTGTACTCACTGTACTGTACTCATACTGTATAGTAGGAATGATTAATATAATAATTATAATAATTATATTAATCATTCCTACTATATTTTCATTCAATAATATTATAATTGAATAATTATATTATAATAAAGAAGAAGAAAGAAGAAAAGAAGCAACTTCTCACATTGGGCATACAGACAGCATGACCATTTATTTCACACTCTGCATACATACTGACAACACACTCGCACAAAATCTGTGGATTATGTCAACAAGTCACTGATAGTTCTCTTTTCTTTTTTATACATTTTCTTTTCTTTTTCTCCTTTATTCCAGTCTCTACCTTAGTGGGAAACCTGACACTGGGAAGAGGAGGCTAGCTTTTCAAAGTCAGGGTTGTATGAGCTGGTTGCAAGCTTTAGGCAGGCCACAAGGTGTTCATCTGTCATTGTGGCTCTGTACTTGGACTTGATGAAGTTCATGTGAGAAAAAGCAGACTCACACAGGTAGGTTGATCCAAAAAAAGCAGTTATGTTCATGGCACATCTCCTGAGGTTAGGATACTTTTCAGGCATTAATAGCTCCCAGAACTCTCCCTTAGTCCCTAGCTTTGTTGCCCTGGATTTGATTTCGATATCACTTTGAAGTTTGAGGATCTCGTCCTCCACATCAGAGCTGTCCAGGTTACACAGTGAGGCCACTTTGGGTGCGATGTCATCCACATCCACATTTCCAAATGGAAAACACATGTAGCTTGCAACAGGTTCTATAGCTGCAAAGTCTGTGAAGCGCCTATCAAACTCTGATATGATGCTTTCAACTTGCTCCACATAACGTGTGCAATCAGGCTGTGCTGTGTCCCCACCCTGACGTTGAACTTCTGCTTGCATGTGAGGAAAGTTGCGCAGGTCACTGCGCCGCAGCCGTCTTGCCCACAGTTCTATTCTGCTTTTAAACAAGTTCACTGAGCTGATCATGTTTATCACACATTTATTCTTTCCCTGCAATTCTAAATTCAGGTCATTTAGCTCGCCAGTGAGATCAGTTAAAAACGCCAAATCCAAAAGCCATGTGTTGTCCTCTAGCTGTGTATATTCGACATGTTTACCAAGCTTGAGAAACTCTTTAATTTCAGGCAGCAACTCGCTGAATCTGTCGAGAAATTTACCTCTGCTCAGCCACCTTACATCCGTGTGCAGCAGCAGGTCTGTGTGTTCTGCCTCTGTCTCCTCCATGTGAGCACGGAAGAGCCTCCTCTGTAAGCTCCGTGCCCTCACAGAGCAGCGGCGTAAACGGCTCCAAAGCGGCGGCGGCAGGCAGGTCTCCTGAAGGCGGCGAAGACGGCTTGCTTGCGGTGGTGAACTGGAGCGTCGTCTGGGTGCGCCTCTTCTTTGCTGGTGGTCGCTTCATGTTGGCGTTCAGTCAGTAGTGATTCAAGCCTAGTCTGAGAGCCTGTTTTATACAGTATCATACCTTTCAGCCAGGTAGAGGTGATAATGGTCCAAAATCCCCTCCCCTGCCCTGTAACATCTTTAGAACAAAAGGCGCACAGGAACAAAGGCGAGGAAAAGGCGAGCAGAAATCAATTTACATCCCGATGATCAATGAACCAATGATCAAAGAACCAATGATCGATGAACGAGCTGGCCACATTCCCCAGCTGAGTGGGCAGTTAGCTGGGCTTTTTCGGGGCTGGGGGGTTTTAGTTCAGTCAAAAAATACATTATTTATTCGAAATCATCTCGCGGTCCACTGGCAACCAGCCCGCGGTCGACCGGTCGACCGCGGTCGACTGGTTGGGCACCCTTGCTCTAGATGTATTTTGTTTACTGGAAGGGGATGGAGGGGGATCGGGGCTGGTACTGTGCAGTATGGTAGCTGTAATAGGGGCGGGCTTTGGCATTGACCTCACAGCTGGTTTAGGAGCATCAGTGGTCAGGTTCTGAACCTGAAAGGCTACTGACTGGCATTCGGCCTCACGTTGGAGCCATGCAGCAAAGTCCACTAGGGTGTAATGAGTTCCTGGCCGAGTGGAGCGTGTGTGGCGAATGAAGTTTGCCGCAAAATCCGCTGGCAGCTTGCTAAGAAGATGCTGCACATGGGACGAACATGCAAGCTCAGCAGCACCCTCACTCTGACCCATAGCTTGCAGCATTCCGACCAAAGACTGAACCCTGACAGCAAAGGCATGGAATGCTTTAGGATCACCAGGTTGGATCTTTGGGAGGCTTGTTATAGCTGTAATTTCTCTCAAGGCCAGATGGTGGGGCTGCCCATACTGTTGGTCTAAAGCAGCTAGGGCCTTGGTATAGGGCTGAGGGTCATGAGCATAAGCCAATGCTATATGACGTGCCGAGGGTAATTTTAGGTGATCTAGCAAGATGTGATATTTATACATTTCGGTTTCCCAGGGGGACAGTAGGTTTGAAAGGGCCATCTTAAGCATTGTGTATTCGTGAGGATCTTCTTCATTTAGGTTGGGGAATGTAGGTCCCTCAACCCTAGAGGGCTGGTGTCCAAATGGTTGGCCTATGTACATTTGTGGGTTGTACATTAGGGTGGGGAAAGGTACTGAATGAGTCCACTGCTGTGGTGGAAAGGGAGTGGGAGGTACCTGATAAGGAGTGGCAACTGGAAACTGTTGGAGTTGTGCGGGGGACCACTGCTGTGACTGAGGAGGGTCCAGCTGAGACCAGGCAATTGGTGCTGGAGGTGGTGCCGGGGTCCACTGTTGCTGCTGAGGGGGAGCTGGGGGCTGCGGCTCAGAGGAGACTAAAGACCATGGTTGAAAGGGGGCATGGGGCCAATGCTGCGGCTGATAGAAGACTGGGGGCTGCTGCTGAGAGGAGCCTGGGTGCCACTGTTGTGGCTGAGAGGGGGCTGAGGGCCACTGCTGAGGAAAGGCTGGGGGCCACTGCTGAGGGAAGGCTGGGGGCCCGAAGGCTGGGGGCCATGGCTGAGACTGAGAGGAGGCTGGGGGCCACTGCTGCGTCTGTGAAGCGGCTGGGGGCCACTGCTGCGTCTGTAAAGCGGCTGGGGGCCACTGCTGCGTCTGTGAAGCGGCTGGGGGCCACTGCTGCGATTGAAAGGAGGCTGGGGGCTGCAGCTGAGAGGAGGTCGGTGGCCAAGGCTGCTGAGGGGAGGGGGCAGGTGGCAGCGTTTGCTGGGTGGGGAGGCCGAGTGTCGGCGCTTGCTGGTTGGGAGGGCTGGGTGGCGGAGCTTGCTGGTTGGGGGGGCCGGGTGGCGGAGCTTGCTGGATGGGGGGGCCTGGTGGTAGTACTTGCTGAAAGGGGGGGCCTGGTGGTAGTACTTGCTGAATGGGGGGGCCTGGTGGTTGTACTAGCTGAATAGGAGGGCCTGGTGGTTGTACTTGCTGAATAGGAGGGCCTGGTGGTTGTACTTGCTGGATAGGAGGGCCGGGTGGCGGTGCTTGCTGGGTGGGGGGGCCTGGTGGTAGCGCTTGCTGCATGAGGGGGCCTGGTGGTAGCGCTTGCTGCATGAGGGGGCCTGGTGGCAGCGCTTGCTGCATAAAGGGGCCTGGTGGCAGCGCTTGCTGCATAAGGGGGCCGGGTGGCGGCGCTTGCTGGATAGGGGTGCCGGGTGGCAGCGCATGCTGGATAGGGGTGCCGGGTGGCAGCGCTTGCTGCATAAGGGGGCCTGGTGGCGGCGCATGCTGGATAGGGGTGCCGGGTGGCAGCGCATGCTGGATAGGGTTGCCGGGTGGCAGCGCATGCTGGATAGGGGTGCCGGGTGGCAGCGCTTGCTGCATAAGGGGGCCTGGTGTCGGCGCATGCTGGATAGGGGTGCCGGGTGGCAGCGCTTGCTGCATAAGGGGGCCGGGTGGCAGCGCATGCTGGATGGAGGTGCCGGGTGGCGACGCATGCTGGATGGAGGTGCCGGGTGGCGACGCATGCTGGATGGAGGTGCCGGGTGGCGACACATGCTGGATGGGGGGGCCGGGTGGCGACACATGCTGGATGGGGGGGCCGGGTGGCGAAACATGCTGGATGGGGGGGCAGGGTGGCGACACATGCTGGATGGGGGGGCCGGGTGGCGACAGATGCTGGATGGGGGAGCCGGGTGGCGGCGCATGCTGGATGGGGGAGCCGGTTGGCGGCGCATGCTGGTTGGAGGGGGGCAGGTGGCGGCGCATGCTAGATGGGGGAGCCGGGTGTCGGCGCATGCTGGATAGGGGGCCGGGTAGCAGCACATGCTGGGTGGGGGGGGCTAATGACGGCGTTTTCTGGATGGGAAGGCATAGTGGCAAAGCTTGCTGGGTAGGAAGGCCTAGTGGCGGCGCTTGCTGGGTGGGGGAGCTTGTGCTCGTATGTGGGGTGGGCTGGTTGATTGTTGCGGGGGGAGGGCGGTCGGTGGCTTGGTAGTGGTCGTAGTCACTCAGGTGTATTGGCATTGTCCTCTGCCTCGTTCCTTTCCTAAGTGCCTCAACATGCTCATGTCTGGTCTGGTCCATATCTGGTGGTGGGGTACCCTGCTCGAAGGACCATGTGAAATTGTCTTTACCTGACCTACACTATGGGACCACTGGCAACACAGTTCAGTTATGTACCCCTACACCGGTATGCTGATTAGGGCATAAGGACCAGACCATTTAGCATTTGAAGCATTTTATTGTAGGATTGCAGATGAGGGTGAAGATGAGGATGATGATGATTTTTACTGCATGAAAATCAGAACAACAACAATCAATAACTCAGATAAACAAACAAAGGCCTAAATACCTATATAAAGAAGCTTAACAACAATACATCAAGGGACACAATATCTAATGAACTGAACACAACAACTTACTTTAATGCATCATGTCATTCACGCAGCCAGTGGGTCCCATAGTCTGGCTTCAGGCAAAAGTTCGGTCTGAGGTGCTGCTGGAGCCTATATGGGCTCACCACAGGTGTGCCTGTTACCAATCACTTGGGCCACACCCACTGCTATGTGAAAATGATCAGCTGAGTAAGAGGTTTTTTACAGCCGTCATGGATGAGGATTTACCTGCATTGGTAGAGGCGAATTTGGCAGCCTATACTATACAAACTACACAGACATCCAGATTAGCTGTTGATGCTGCTAACAGCGTTAGCTTCTAGACTAGAGATTGTTGACAACGGAGTGAAGCGCTGATGCTCCGCTGTTCAGTATGTCCAATGTCACCGCGTGTCAGAATCAGAAAGTACAATAGACAGGTTATGTTTTTGAAGTTGAGAAAAGGTCCATTACTAGTACTGTCTGAGAGAAAGGAGAGACGAGACGACGCTGTGTGTGTAATGAACGAGAGAGGAGGCCGTCCTTGAGCGTGTGCGTGCGTGTGTGTGTGTGTGTGTGTGTGTGTGCGTGCGTGCGTGCGTGCGTGTGTGTGTGTGAGTGCGCGTGCAGAACGCATTCGGCAAATTCGTTTCTTTTAACTGTTGTAAATATTCAGAATCAATGTGTACTGTAGCCTGTTGAGAATATTTATAGAAGATGAGAAGATGAGAATGGAGTGTCTCAGTCTCAGAGAGATGGATGGATGAGGGACAGACAGCTAGGATGTAACAGAAGAGTGGGCACTAAGGAAGAGTGGGCACTGTGATGTAAAATTGGCAACTATTTTCCTAAATGTAAAATAGTCAAATATTTAATAAATTGTCTTAAGTAATGTAACAAATAGGCATACGTGATTAGAACACGATTGAACAAGTAAGGTCTAATATTTCTATAATTGTTGTCCTGTCTTCTGTATAACTGACTAACTAGCTGGAGCAGGAATGTAGTCCTATACACAGTTTATAAATACCAGTTCACATTTTTATATCATCTATAAAATACAGCTTTGATAGTCTTGATCCTAGGCCAATAAACCCCAAATTAAGAGATTCTGGGAAGGCAGACAGACAGCTGTCAATCTGGGCTGGGGCCCTCACCAGTTAAACAGGCTGCAACTGGTGTTAGGAGTAGGCCTACATGTTATTGAATCAAATGAGTTATTTTTATGGGGAATGATGATGACATTGTACTGGGCCAGTGGTTACAGTGGTGGGGGCCATGGTGGCAATCATGGTCATTTAGAATAGCAAAAGGGACAGGACAGTACAGTTCACTGATACAACTTCTACTGAAACAATTTAAACCACAGAAAGCTCAATGGCTCGTTTGCATTGGGTTAGGGTTAGGGTTTGTACTCAATTCATAAAAAGAATATATAAAAAAGATGCTGGTATCGAGGATGAACGAGGATGCGCGATTTGCGCGTGCACGCACGTGTGTCAGGGCCAGTGATCATCAAAATCCAGCCAGTAGTAAATTTCCCTTAATGTCTACCCCTGCAATCCTAGGTTTGATAACTTGGGATCTCCATATTTGGACATAAGTGTGTACCCAAGAGAGAGAGAGAGAGAGAGAGAGAGAGAGAGAGAGAGAGAGAGAGAGAGAGAGAGAGAGAGAGAGAGAGAGAGAATATATGTCCCATCTCTGAGCTCTTCCATGAGGAAGTGTGTATTTCAGCACCATGTCTAAAACTGTAGTAAAATATTAAAAGAATATCATTTTGATAGAGTCAAAAAAGACAATGTTATGATGTTGATGTTGTTCTTTGCGGTAGAAAGCCTGTCAGAACTCCACCTGTTGTGTAAAATAAACTATTTGTCCAGAGAATAAATGATGTGCTCCAGACTGAGATTATGTGTGCCCCACATAAAGTGCCCTTGACCAGACCTGTAGGTGGCGCAGTTTAGTCAATCAAAGATTCTCCGTCTGGTGGACTATTTTACTTTCTGGCTAAAAGAAGTGGATTTTACACAAAAGGTGGAGTTCTGAGAGGCTGCCTACCACAGATAGTAGACTTTCAACATCATAAAACCGTCTTTGTTTCAGTGAGTAGTGAAATGATATTCTTTCTTTTTACTGCAGTTTATACATGGCGCAGTAAAGTCTATGTACTGCATGTGAAATACACAGAGCATTAGAGAGAACTCTCTGAGACAGCCCTGCTGCTGCTGCTGCCAAAACTTCTAATGGAACAAACATGTTAAACACTTCCATATGGAGGACAAACTAAACTAGAAGAGAAAATTTCTAAGAAATTTTAAGTGTGCCTGCAGCTCGCTAAGTCTGTGCAACCTTGTGTAGCGGTTGGTGTTAGCATTAGCGTTATTTCATTTGACGCAACCCGCGTGTCTGTATGACAAACGGTTCACGAGATCAAGGGTCACTTCCTGTTTGGTGAGGGGCACTTCCTGTTTGGCGAAATAGGCCCCAATTAAGGTCATGGACGATTAATGAATTAAAGCTGCAAGCAGCGATGACCGGGCCCTCGCAGCTCTACCCACGTCACAAGGCCAGCAGCCAATCAGAAACCAAACAGGAAGTCAGCCATTTCGACTAATTAGTGGCGTTTTGGAGCATTTTTGGCCGTTATGACGGGTCGCACTTTAACGACAGTTTTTTGAGAAAAAATTGTTTTGTGAGAAAAAAAAAATTTGAGAAAAAAAATTTGAGAAAAAAACTTTTTTGAGAAAAAGAAATTTTGAAAAAAAAAATGTGAGAAAAAAAAATTTTGAGAAAAAAAAATGTGAGAAAAAAAAAATTTGAGAAAAAAAAAATTTGAGAAAAAAAATTTGAGAAAAAAAAAATTGAGAAAAAAAATTTTTTGAGAAAAAAAAATGTGAGGAAAAAAAATTTTTGAGAAAAAAAATTTTTGAGAAAAAAAAAATTTGGAGAAAAAAAAATTTGAGAAAAAAAAATTTGAGAAAAAAATTTTTTTGAGAAAAAAAAATTTGAGAAAAAAAATTTTGAGAAAAAAAAAATTTGAGAAAAAAAAAATTTGAGAAAAAAAAAAATTGAGAAAAAAAAATTGAGAAAAAAAGAAAAGGTATGACACCAGCCGCGAGTCTGTACGACAAACGGTTCATGAGTTATAGAGGCACTTCCTGTTTGGTGAAGGGCACTTCCTGTTAAAGAGGGGGCGGGGCTTAATCAATTACAGCTTATCCCTATTGGTCGGAAAAAGACCAAAGTTGTGTGAGCATTTTACATTTTAAATGACGTTGCTAGGCAAAAGTATGGCAGAGTTATGTGGCGCCAAAGTTTCTGGGTTTTTTTCGGAGTCCCCCATTCAAAGTCAATGGAGTTTTTGGGCGTTGTTTTTTGCGGATTACATCGCAATCGTAAAGCGGATCGGAAAGAAAAGTAATAGCACACCATTCCCGGCCGAGCCGCACATTTTGATGTATATATTGCGGGGGTGGCGTAAATCGTGCGGCAGTTATTACGTGCCGAAGTTTCCCCCATTCTAAGTCAATGGGGTTTTTTGGCGTCGTTTTTTGCGAATTACGTCGCAATGGTAACGCGGATCGGAAAGAAAAGTAATAGCAACCTATTCCCGGCCGAGCCGCACGTTTTGATGTATATATTGCGGCGGTGGCGTAAATTGTGCGGCAGTTATTACGTGCAGAAATTCGTGGCGAAAGACTTAATTAATTAACTAGAAAAGAAAATGTCTAAGACATTTTAAGTGTGCCTGCAGCTCGCTAAGTGTGTGCAACCTTGTATAGCAGTTGGTGTTAGCATTTTCTTAGCACTAACATTATCATTGATTTTTTTCCTTTAAAAATTAGGCATTTGTTAACATTAGCATTTGTTAGCATTAGCATTTTTAGCATTTGTTAGCAATTGTTAACATTTGCATGTGTTAGCATAGCATTAGCATATTTGTTAGCATTAGCATTTGTTAGCATTAGCATTAGCATGTGTTAGCATTAGCATTTGCATAATTAGCATTGCATGATTAGCATAATCCATAAAGCCATAAAAAAAAATTTGAGAAAAAAAAAATTGAGAAAAAAAAAATTTGAGAAAAAAATGTTGAGAAAAAATTTTGAGAAAAAAATTGAGAAAAAAAAATTTTTGAGAAAAAAAAAATTTTGAGAAAAAAAATTTTTAGAAAAAAAATTTGAGAAAAAAAAATTTGAGAAAAAAAAAAATTTGAGAAAAAAAAATTGAGAAAATAAAAATTTTGAGAAAAAAAAATTTTGAGAAAAAAAATTTGAGAAAAAAAAATTTGAGAAAAAAAAATTTTGAGAAAAATTTTTTTTTGAGAAAAAACAATTTGAGAAAAAAAAAATTTGAGAAAAAAAAAAAATTGAGAAAAAAAAAATTGAGAAAAAAAGAAAAGGTATGACACCAGCCGCAAGTCTGTACGACAAACGGTTCATGAGTTATAGAGGCACTTCCTGTTTGGTGAAGGGCACTTCCTGTTAAAGAGGGGGCGAGGCTTAATCAATTACAGCTCATCCCTATTGGTCGGAAAAAGACCAAAGTTGTGTGAGCATTTTACATTTTAAATGACGTTGCTAGGCAAAAATATGGCAGTTATGTGGCGCCAAAGTTTCTGGGTTTTTTTCGGAGTCCCCCATTCAAAGTCAATGGAGTTTTTGGGCGTTGTTTTTTGCGAATTACATCGCAATCGTAAAGCGGATCGGAAAGAAAAGTAATAGCACACCATTCCCGGCCGAGCCGCACATTTTGATGTATATATTGCGGGGGTGGCGTAAATCGTGCGGCAGTTATTAAGTGCCGAAATTTCCCCCATTCTAAGTCAATGGGGTTTTTGGGCGTCGTTTTTTGCGAATTACGTCGCAATGGTAACGCGGATCGGAAAGAAAAGTAATAGCAACCTATTCCCGGCCGAGCCGCACGTTTTGATGTATATATTGCGTGGGTGGCGTAAATTGTGCGGCAGTTATTACGTGCAGAAATTTGTGGCGAAACTATGGACTTAATTAAGTATGGCGGATTACAATAAGTGTTTTGCCATTGCGTTGCATGGCAGGCACACTTAACTAGAAGAGAAAATTTCTAAGAAATTTTAAGTGTGCCTGCAGCTCGCTAAGTCTGTGCAACCTTCTGTAGCGGTTGGTGTTAGCATTAGCGTTATTTCATTTGACGCAACCCGCGTGTCTGTATGACAAACGGTTCACGAGATCAAGGGTCACTTCCTGTTTGGTGAGGGGCACTTCCTGTTTGGCGAAATAGGCCCCAATTAAGGTCATGGACGATTAATGAATTAAAGCTGCAAGCAGCGATGACCAGGCCCTCGCAGCTCTACCCACGTCACAAGGCCAGCAGCCAATCAGAAACCAAACAGGAAGTCAGCCATTTCGACTAATTAGTGGCGTTTTGGAGCATTTTTGGCCGTTATCACGGGTCGCACTTTAACGACAGTTTTTTGAGAAAAAATTGTTTTGTGAGAAAAAAAAATTGAGAAAAAAACTTTTTTGAGAAAAAGAAATTTTGAAAAAAAAATTGTGAGAAAAAAAAATCTTGAGAAAAAAAAATGTGAGAAAACATTTTTTTGAGAAAAAAATAATTTTGAGAAAACAATTTTGAGAAAAAAAATTTTTGAGAAAAAAAAAATTGAGAAAAAATTTTTTTGAGAAAAAAAAAATTAGAGAAAAAAATTGAGAAAAAAAAATTTTGAGAAAAAAAAAAATTAGAGAAAAAAATTGAGAAAAAAAAAATTTGAGAAAAAAAAATTTTTGAGAAAAAAAATTTGAGAAAAAAAAAATTTTGAGAAAAAAATTGAGAAAAAAAAAATTTGAGAAAAAAAAAATTGAGAAAAAAAATTTGAGAAAAAAAAATTTTGAGAAAAAAAATTGAGAAAAAAAAAATTTGAGAAAAAAAATTTTTGAGAAAAAAAAAAATTGAGAAAAAAAAATTTGAGAAAAAAAAATTGAGAAAAAAAAAATTTGAGAAAAAATAAATTGAGAAAAAAAAAATTGAGAAAAAAAGAAAAGGTATGACACCAGCCGCAAGTCTGTACGACAAACGGTTCATGAGTTATAGAGGCACTTCCTGTTTGGTGAAGGGCACTTCCTGTTAAAGAGGGGGCGAGGCTTAATCAATTACAGCTCATCCCTATTGGTCGGAAAAAGACCAAAGTTGTGTGAGCATTTTACATTTTAAATGACGTTGCTAGGCAAAAGTATGGCAGAGTTATGTGGCGCCAAAGTTTCTGGGTTTTTTTCGGAGTCCCCCATTCAAAGTCAATGGAGTTTTTGGGCGTTGTTTTTTGCGAATTACATCGCAATCGTAAAGCGGATCGGAAAGAAAAGTAATAGCACACCATTCCCGGCCGAGCCGCACATTTTGATGTATATATTGCGGGGGTGGCGTAAATCGTGCGGCAGTTATTACGTGCCGAAGTTTCCCCCATTCTAAGTCAATGGGGTTTTTTGGCGTCGTTTTTTGCGAATTACGTCGCAATGGTAACGCGGATCGGAAAGAAAAGTAATAGCAACCTATTCCCGGCCGAGCCGCACGTTTTGATGTATATATTGCGTGGGTGGCGTAAATTGTGCGGCAGTTATTACGTGCAGAAATTTGTGGCGAAACTATGGACTTAATTAATTAATTAAGTATGGCGGATTACAATAAGTGTTTTGCCATTGCGTTGCATGGCAGGCACACTTAATTAATGACTTAAGTATGGCGGATTACAATAAGTGTTTTGCCATTGCGTTGCATGGCAGGCACACTTAACTATGCATCACAAAACAGAGCGCAGAGCACTTTGGTATGAAAAACACTCCCCAGAAATGTGGGCCTGTTATCGCACCAACAGGATGTTTGCGAAACACTTACTTCGATAGTAGGCTACTCCTACAGATCTTCTTGTCCAAATATCACACAAATCTATATTGTCTGTAAAGTGATTAAACTAAATGGTCCAAACAGGGACCACCACCCTGAATAAGACACAACCAGGGACCATGACTAAGACCCAACAAGGAGACCACTGTTGTGCTGGGTGGGGATATGGGATAAGATGAGGGCTTTTTGCAACTTTTTGGTAACACAAACACTATTCATCCCATGTCTACTGTATAATGCATAGTTGCATAGTAGAATGCATAGTTATAACTAAAAGATTCTTCATAAGACTGTTTCTCAACCAATTGACCATGGACACATGTTAACACACACACTCTCTCTCTCTCTCTCACACACACACACACACACACACACACACACACACACACACACACACACACACACACACACACACACACACACACAAACACACACACACACACACACACACACACACACACACACACACACACACACACACACACACACACACACACACGCACACACACACACACACAAAGTTGATGTTGGAGTGGACAATAGGTTCACATCCTCTTCCATTTCCTGTTCCAAACTCAAAGTGTCCTCAAGTGACTCCACAGAGACCACAACAGAGCAAAAAGCAAGAGCCTGGAAACTCATTTTGACAGCTTGTTTGGTGAAACTCATTTTGACAGCTTGTTTGTTGAAAACTTGTACATTTTTAGCAGCAAATATGCCATGAAGTTGTGGAATCTTTATCATTTTTACAGCTGCAGCTGCTGCTGGTATAAAATGTTGTTATCACAATGTGCATTCAGTCAGCTCTCTCCGGGGAAGTAGAGTACAGTAGAGTACAGTAGAGTACTGTAGAGTACAGTAGAGTACAGTAGAGTACAGTAGAGGCGCTGCGTGATGTCATCATCAATACTAGAAAATATTGTTCCTTCGAAACAATTGTGGGCTCGCTTCAAGCCAGAAAACAATGGCTATAAAAGCACAAAATGTCAAGATCGCAGGCAGTGCTCTCTTTGACGTTACTGACGTCAAAGATTGGTCCATTTTGTTCCAAAAATTTGTTATGCAAAAGTTGACCCCCTGGTGGCGCTATAACAGGCCAATGTGAGAAGGTTGGTATCTGTTCCTTGACCTATTGGGAATGTGCTTGCAAGATTTCACGCACATCCCAGGCTGTGTTCATGATTTGAGGTGTTTTTGGCTTTGGACACTTTATCGCTGCTTGCAGCTATATTTATTATTATTATTTTATAATTTTTTTGTGTGCACTTCATAGGCATGTTAGATAAAGGTCCTTAGATTGCGTGTAGAATGTTTCATGCAAATTGCAAAAAAAAACCTAGAATAAAAAACGGGTTTAAGCGTTTTACAAACTGCTCAAAATTATATAGCGCCCCCCTTTGGCCATTTGGGGTAAGATTGGTTTCAGTGATATTTGAACTAACCCTCTACACTATTTTGTCATGAAAATGTGACTTTGCTTGTATGTTTTAGAGGCAGAAGAATAATTTGCATAAAAATGCAATATTGTTTGAATTATTTAAAAAAGCATGTTTCAATGTTAAAGAAATCCGATCTGACAGATCTTTAGATATCGGTCCAAAGTTCACGTAAAAAAAGTTTTGTGCACGTGACGCGAAAATTCCAGAATAAAAGCGGGTTTACGCGTTTTACAAACTGCTCAAAGTGGCGGAAAATCGAAGGGCGGAGCTTACTTAACAACGACACAGATGTCTTCCGCTTGAGTCAAAGCACGCGTGTAACAAGTTGCATGTCTTCAAACGAAACGAGTCATGACTTATGCCCGTTTGAAGTTTGAATTTTCAGACGCTTCGTATAGCGCCCCCCTTTGGCCGATTGGAATAAAATTGGTTTCAGTGATACTTTGACTAACCCTCCACATCTTTGCCAAATGCCATGAACGTGTAACTTTGCATGTATGATTTAGAGGCCGAAGAATAATTTGCATAAAACCGCAATATATATTGAATTATTAAAAAATTATATTTCACTTTAAAAGAAATCCAACCAGACAGTTTGACCGTATTGGTCCAAAGTTCATGTGAAAAAAGTTTTGTGCACTTGACACGAAAATCCCAGGAGGAGATCGATTTTTACTGTTTTTCATATAATTCCGAATTGTGGGAGACCTAAAGGTCAGAGGTCAAAAGTTAGAGGGTAAAAGTTGTTCGGCATGAGGAGACGCATAAGTGTATACAGGTTTCATGGCTGTACGTATAACACAGCATGAGCTATACCTGTTCAAAGATCGCACTTTCGAAGGCTTCCTACAGCGCCACCATTTGGCCGATTGCTATAAAAAATAATAGCACACTTCGCCACTGTAAACTGAACACATTGATGTTTTTATTTTCATTTTCTCACTAAGTATGTAGGAGTAGAAAGGAACCGAAGATCCCGTCTACTGATTGCCTGCCTGATAGATAAATAACTAGAAAATATTGTTCCTTCGAAACAATTGTGGGCTCGCTTCAAGCCAGAAAACAATCGCTATAAAAGTACAAAATGTCAAGATCGCAGGCAGTGCTCTCTTTGACGTTACCGACGTCAAAGATCGGTCCATATTGTTCCAAAAATGTGTTGTGGAAAAGTTGACCCGCTGGTGGCGCTATAACAGGCCAATGTAAGAAGGGTGGTATCTGTTCCTTGACCTATTGGGAATGTGCTTGCAAGATTTCACGCACATTGCAGGCTGTGTTCATGATTTGAGGTGTTTTTGGCTTTGGCCACTTTATCGCTGCTTGCAGCTATATTCATTATTATTTTTATTTTTTTTGTGTGTATGCACTTCATAGGCATATTAGATAAAGGTCCTTAGATTGTGTGTAGAATGTTTCATGCAAATTGCAAAAAAAATCCTAACGGGTTTAAGCGTTTCACAAACTGCTCAAAATGATATAGCGCCCCCCTTTGGCCAATTGGGGTAAGATTGGTTTTAGTGATATTTGGACTAACACTCTACATCTTTGCCAAATGCCATGAACATGTTACTTTGCATGTATGATTTAGAGGCAGAAGAATAATTTGCATAAAACTGCAATATTCATTGAATTTATTTAAAAAAGCATGTTTCAATTTTAAAGAAATCCGATCCGACAGATCTTTAGATATCGGTCCAAAGTTCACGTAAAAGAAGTTTTGTGCACGTGGAGCGAAAATTCCAGAATAAAAGCGGGTTTACGCGTTTTACAAACTGCTCAAAATGGCGGAAAATCGAAGGGCGGAGCTTACTTAACAACGACACAGATGTCTTCCGCTCGAGTCAAAGCACGCGTGTAACAAGTTGCATGTCTTCAAACGAAACGAGTCATGACTTATGCCCGTTTGAAGTTTGAATTTTCAAACGCTTCGTATAGCGCCCCCCTTTGGCCGATTGGAATAAAATTGGTTTCAGTGATACTTTGACTAACCCTCCACATCTTTGCCACATCTTTGCCAAACATCTTTGCCAAATGCCATGAACGTGTAACTTTGCATGTATGATTTAGAGGCCGAAGAATAATTTGCATAAAACCGCAATATTGATTGAATTATTAAAAATTTATATTTCACTTTAAAAGAAATCCGACCAGTCAGTTTGACCGTATTGGTCCAAAGTTCATGTGAAAAAGGTTTCGTGCGCGTAACGAAAAAAACCCAGGAGGAGATAGATTTTTACTGTTTTTCATATTATTCAGAATTGTGGGAGACCTAAAGGTCAGAGGTCAAAAGTTAGAGGGTAAAAGTTGTTCGGCATGAGGAGACGCATAAGTGTATACAGGTCTCATGGCTGTATGTATAACACAGCATGAGCTATACCTGTTCAAAGATCGCACTTTCGAAGGCTTCCTACAGCGCCACCATTTGGCCGATTGCTGTAAAAAGTAATAGCACACTTCGCCACAGTAAACTGAACACATTGATGTTTTTATTTTCATTTTCTCACTACGTATGTAGGAGTTATAGGAAACCGAAGTTTGAAGGAGAACTTGCTCTAGTATAGTATAGTATAGTATAGTATAGAAATAATGACAATAACTAAAGTGTGCTCGCCTATAGGCGAGCCCTGACAATATCTAAAGTGTGCTCGCCTAATTAGCCAAACATAATTATAGCCTGATTTAGCTTGTTTTTGTGTGTCATATCATCTTCAAGTAAGTTTTGATTCCAATACTTTTGTACTTTTACTCAAGTACAATTTGAATTCCGGTAATTCACTTGTGAGTACTTTTTCCTCCACTGTGCATGTGATGAGCACACACACACAGAGAGAGAGAGAGAGAGAGAGAGAGAGAGAGAGAGAGAGAGAGAGAGAGAGAGAGAGAGAGAGAGAGAGAATATATGTCCCATCTCTGAGCTCTTCCATGAGGAAGTGTGTATTTCACATATGCTGTTCAGCACCATGTCTAAAACTGTAGTAAAATATTAAAATAATATCATTTTGATACTCACCAAAACAAAAAGACGATGTTATGATGTTGATGTTGTTCTCTGCGGTAGAAAGCCTGTCAGAACTCCACCTTTTGTGTAAAATAAACTATTTGTCCAGAGAATAAATGATGTGCTCCAGACTAGTGCCCCACATAAAGTGCCGTTGACCAGACCTGTAGGTGGCGCAGTTTAGTCAATCAAAAAAAGTGGATTTTACACAAAAGGTGGAGTTCTTAGAGGCTGCCCACCACAGATAGTAGACTTTCAACATCATAAAACCGTCTTTGTTTCAGTGAGTAGTGAAACGATATTCTTTCTCTTTACTACAGTTTAGACATGGCACAGTACAGTCTATGTACTGTACGTGAAATACACAGAGCATTATGAGAACTCTCTGAGACAGCCCTGCTGCTGCTGCTGCCAAAACATCTAATGGAACAAACATGTTAAACACTTCCATATGGAGGACAAACTAAACTATGCATCACAAAACAGAGCTCAGAGCACTTTGGTATGAAAAACACTCCCCAGAAATGTGGGCCTGTTATCGCACCAACAGGATGTTTGCAAAACACTTAATTTGATAGTAGGCTACTCCTACAGATCTTCTTGTCCAAGTATCACACAAATCTATATTGTCTGTAAAGTGATTAAACTAAATGGTCCAAACAGGGACCACCACCCTGAATAAGACACAACCAGGGACCATGACTAAGACCCAACAAGGAGACCACTGTTGTGTTGGGTGGGGATATGGGATAAGATGAGGGTTTTTAGCAACCTTTTGGTAACACAAACACTATTCATCCCATGTCTACTGTATAATGCATAGTTGCATAGTAGAATGCATAGTTATAACTAAAAGATTCTTTATAAGACTGTTTCTCAACCAATTGACCATGGACACATGTTAACACACACGCTCTCTCTCTCACACACACACACACACACACACACACACACACACACACACACACACACACACACACACACACACACACACACACACACACACACACACACACACACAAATGTTGGAGTGGACAATAGGTTCACATCCTCTTCCATTTCCTGTTCCAAACTCAAAGTGTCCTCAAGTGACTCAACAGAGACCACAACAGAGCAAAAAGCAAGAGCCTGGAAACTCATTTTGACAGCTTGTTTGTTGAAAACGTGTACATTTTTAGCAGCAAATATGCCATGAAGTTGTGGAATCGTTATAATTTTTACAGCTGCAACTGCTGCTGATATAAAATGTTATCACAAAGTGCATTCAGTCAGCTCTCTCCGGGGGAGTAGAGTACAGTAGAGTACAGTAGAGTACAGTAGAGTACAGTAGAGTACAGTAGAGGCGCTGCGTGACGTCATCATCAATATTAGCCAAACATAATTATAGCCTGATTTAGCTTGTTTTTGTGTGAACAGCTTCAAGTAAGTTTTGATTCCAATACTTTTGAACTTTTACTCAAGTACAATTTGAATTCCGGTATTTCACTTGTGAGTACTTTTTCCTTCACTGTGCATGTGATGAGCACACACACACAGAGAGAGAGAGAGAGAGAGAGAGAGAGAGAGAGAGAGAGAGAGAGAGAGAGAGAGAGAGAGAGAGAGAGAGAGAGAGAGAGAGAGAGAGAGAGAGAGCATTTAGTATACAGTACAGTTCTACACGTGTTCAACACTCCTGACACAGGAACCATGGAGGTCTTTGTTGGCCCTGTGGTCCAAACACACTCACCACCAGCTCCACAGTGACTCCTACAGGTCATCACATGTACCACAGATTGCTGCAGCCTCCAACCAGCCAGAGGTGAGTGTTCTTCACGTTTTCTTGCATGTAGTTTGTAGCCTTCAAACTAAAATCAAACCCTTCCGTTGAATAGTAAGAGAAAGTTAGCCTATTGCTACATCAATCTGGGAACTAAATCTAAATCACTAGCTTTCTTCACAAATGTGTTCATAAAGGTGTCTACTATCACCTCTGAACTTTGTCAAACCCAACACCCTTGACATACTTTGTGGGAGCCAATCAAAGTTATTGGGTATCCCGAGGGCCTGGGATTAAAGGGGGAAAAAATAAAGAATGGCCAATATGAGTGTATGCGGTGTGTAATTTGGGTATTTTGGGGCTGCTGAATCCATTCCAACCATTCGTTTTCAGTTAAAATGACTCCTTGGCCATAAAATAGGCCACACCTACCTCTGTGTGTCCATGAGACATATAATATTGTCAATAAAAAAAAGGTTGGAGTAGTGTTTGAATTCATGAAAACAATTCAAGATCAGGTGGGTAATCACACATGACACACATGATAACATGATACAATCTGACAAGGAACATTTAAACACAGGGTTTAAAACATAGGGACTAACAGGACACAGGTGAACTCGAATGACATGATTGGCTAAGCCTTAGCCAATTAGGCCTTTTTATGGCCAAGGAGTAATTTTTACTTATAACTAATGGTTGGAATGGATTCAGCAGCCCAACAATACCCTAATTACACACTTAATACGTTCATATTGGCAATTTTTTATTTTTCCCCCTTTAATCAAGGCCCTGGGTATCCCTATACCCCCAACTTTGATTGGCTCCCACAAAGTATGTCAAGGGGTTTGGGTTTGACAAAGTTCAGAGGTGATAGTAGACACTTTTATGAACACATTTGTGAAGAAAGCTAGTGAGTTAGATTTAGTTCCCAGATTGATGTAGCAATAGGCTAACTTTCTCTTACTAGAAAGGGAAGCAGTGCATTTGAGCAGCTATACCCTGTGTGTGTGTGTGTGTGTGTGTGTGTGTGTGTGTGTGTGTGTGTGTGTGTGTGTGTGTGTGTGTGTGTGTGTGTGTGTGTGTGTGTGTGTGTGTGTGTGTGTGTGTGTGTGTGTGTGTGTGTGTGTGTGTGTGTGTGGTGTTACTAACCATGCAACCTCTCCCCTCCCAGGACAGACAACAGAGTCCAGAGCGTTAGAGACCTCACAACGCTCTGGACCAGAGCATTAGAGACCTCACAACGCTCTGGACCAGAGCGTTAGAGACCTCAAAACGCACTGGACCAGAGCGTTAGAGACCTCACAACGCTCTGGTCCAGAGCGTTGTGAGGTCTCTAACGCTCTGGTCCAGAGCGTTAGAGACCTCACAACGCTCTGGACCAGAGCGTTAGAGACCTCACAACGCTCTGGACCAGAGCATTAGAGACCTCACAACGCTCTGGACCAGAGCGTTAGAGACCTCACAACGCTCTGGACCAGAGCGTTAGAGACCTCAAAACGCTCTGGACCAGAGCGTTAGAGACCTCACAACGCTCTGGACCAGAGCGTTAGAGACCTCAAAACGCCTTTCCTGGTGTTTTGCCCCATGTTGTTTTGTCATAGTTTCTGTGAGGTTAAGGTTAGGTTTAGGCATAGTGTTAGTGAGGTTAAGGTTAGGCAACATACTGTATGCTTCTCATCAAACTGTTAGTATTTAGTTATCCAGTTGTTATCAGAGCTGTGAATGGGCCTCTCTCAGACACATGCATTCCTCCAGCCTTTTCACTGCACAATCATTCCCTGTTCCACAATTTAGGCCTTTTACAATACAGCCCAGTGAGCCCACACACAATAAAAGCTACTTCACAATCATTGAGATGGTCATAACATGCACATGACATGTAGCCTCCTATAGAATTATTTAATGCTATAACTATTGAAAAATAGCAGCTCTACAAGCTCACAGTGCTTGTATGTCATTCTTTTTTTTTTTTTTAGCGAACATTTGTGACTCAAATGTTTGCTTCTGGGTGGTCCCTGGAACAACATATTTTGAGATGGGGGTCCGGGGCCAAATACCTGTAATTTTGGGGGTCCTTGACGTGAAAAGGTTTGAGAACCACTGATTTTAGAAGAAGGATTTAGAAGACATTTATAGAATCGGGTCAAAAATGTTCACGATTTCCAAGCTCGCAGCTTTTGTACATCTGCTATTTTTAAATAGTTAAAGCATACATTGGTGGTTAAAGTGGTTCAAATCTAAAGTGATTGCGTAGTTGTGACGGTGGCATGGGGGGAAAATACCCTTTCATGGGAAGAAGCCTTGGGAAGAACGAGGGAAAACTGTCTGCCTTGACTGTCGGGGAGAAAGATCAACTTGAGAGAAAATGGGGTGGAATTCACTTCAGGTTTTTATAATGTCATGTTTACAGTAACCTGCTGGAGGTATTCTCCTATGCTGCCTACAGTATGAGAAGACTGGATAACAGTCCTACACCATTTAGACCACTTTTGTTTGGCACTACATTGTTAAGTTGTGCTTTAGATATTGCTATTTGTGTTGTGACCTGACACTTAAGTTATGAGCGTTGACACTTTATGTATATATTCTTCTTCTATTGTGCCTTGCTCTTTTTGACTGTACACAACAGTACTTTTTCTCTTTTTCATACTTCTCTGTAACTTTGTTATCCATGTGCTGCCTCTGGGCAACTGAATTCCCTGCTTGGGATAATAAAGCTATCTATCTATAGAATGAATTCATTCTGCTTGGGATAATAAAGGTATCTATCTATAGAATGAATTCATTCTGCTTGGGATAATAAAGGTATCCATCTATAGAATGAATTCATTCTGCTTGGGATAATAAAGGTATCTATCTATAGAATGAATTCATTCTGCTTGGGGTGATAAAGGTATCTATCTATAGAATGAATTCATTCTGCTTGGGATGATGAAGGTATCTATCTATAGAATGAATTCATTCTGCTTGGGATAATAAAGGTATCTATCTATAGAATGAATTCATTCTGCTTGGGATAATAAAGGTATCTATCTATAGAATGAATTCATTCTGCTTGGGATAATAAAGGTATCTATCTATAGAATGAATTAATTCTGCTTGGGATAATAAAGGTATCTATCTATAGAATGAATTCATTCTGCTTGGGATAATAAAGGTATCTATCTATAGAATGAATTCATTCTGCTTGGGGTGATAAAGGTATCTATCTATAGAATGAATTCATTCTGCTTGGGATGATGAAGGTATCTATCTATAGAATGAATTCATTCTGCTTGGGATAATAAAGGTATCTATCTATAGAATGAATTCATTCTGCTTGGGATAATAAAGGTATCTATCTATAGAATGAATTCATTCTGCTTGGGATAATAAAGGTATCCATCTATAGAATGAATTCATTCTGCTTGGGGTGATAAAGGTATCTATCTATAGAATGAATTCATTCTGCTTGGGATGATGAAGGTATCTATCTATAGAATGAATTCATTCTGCTTGGGATAATAAAGGTATCTATCTATAGAATGAATTCATTCTGCTTGGGATAATAAAGGTTTCTATCTATAGAATGAATTCATTCTGCTTGGGATAATAAAGGTATCTATCTATAGAATGAATTCATTCTGCTTGGGATAATAAAGGATCTATCTATAGAATGAATTCATTCTGCTTGGGATAATAAAGGTTTCTATCTATAGAATGAATTCATTCTGCTTGGGATAATAAAGGTATCTATCTATAGAATGAATTCATTCTGCTTGGGATAATAAAGGTATCTATCTATAGAATGAATTCATTCTGCTTGGGATAATAAAGGTATCTATCTATAGAATGAATTCATTCTGCTTGGGATAATAAAGGTATCTATCTATAGAATGAATTCATTCTGCTTGGGATAATAAAGGTATCTATCTATAGAATGAATTAATTCTGCTTGGGATAATAAAGGTATCTATCTATAGAATGAATTCATTCTGCTTGGGATAATAAAGGTATCCATCTATAGAATGAATTCATTCTGCTTGGGATAATAAAAGTATCTATCTATAGAATGAATTCATTCTGCTTGGGATAATAAAGGTATCTATCTATAGAATGAATTCATTCTGCTTGGGATAATAAAGGATCTATCTATAGAATGAATTCATTCTGCTTGGGATAATAAAGGTATCTATCTATAGAATGAATTCATTCCCAGCTTCCACCTTTCTCAACAACCAGCAGCAAACAGCTGAATAGCCGACTGCCAGCTGTAAAATGAACATGTGTGTAATCTGTGTGTAAAACAATGTCATAGGAGTGTTGCATGGGAGCCCCCTTCTGTCTCCTTTGTGCAACTGCACTCACACCGGACTGTCTTTTCCTGGTGTTTTGCCACATGTCAATGTGGGGTTATAAGGTCAGGCAAAGTTTATGTGAGGTTAAGGTTAGGTTTAGGCATAGTGTTTGTGAGGTTAAGGTTAGGTTTAGGCATAGTGTTAGTGAGGTTAAGGTTAGGTTTAGGCATAGTGTTAGTGAGGTTAAGGTTAGGTTTAGGCATAGTGTTAGTGAGGTTTAGGTTAGGTTTAGGCATAGTGTTAGTGAGGTTAAGGTTAGGTTTAGGCATAGTGTTAGTGAGGTTAAGGTTAGGTTTAGGCATAGTGTTAGTGAGGTTAAGGTTAGGTTTAGGCATAGTGTTAGTGAGGTTAAGGTTTGGGTTTAGGCATATTGTTAGTGAGGTTAAGGTTAGGTTTAGCCTAAACCTAACCCTAATCCTAACCATAACCTCAGTAAAACTATGCCTAAACCCAACCCTAACCCTAACCTCAGTAAAACTATGCCTAAACCCAACCCTAACCCTAACCTCCGTAAAACTATGCCTAAACCCAACCCTAACCCTAACCTCAGTAAAACTATGCCTAAAACGAACCCTAACCAGACCCGGTGCGCATTTCCAAACGCACCCTTTGATACACTCGGACTGAAACAACAGCAAAAAACACTCTCCCGTCTTCCTTGACTGTGTCGGGGAGAAAGATCAACTTGAGAGAAAAGGTTTTTATAATGTCATGTTTACAGTAACCTGCTGGAGGTATTCTCCTATGCTGCCTACAGTATGAGACCATTTAGATCAGGGGTCTTCAACAGGGGGTCCTCAGAGTTACTACAGGGGGTCCTCAGAGTTACTACAGGGGGTCCTCAGAGTTACTACAGGGGGTCCTCAGAGTCCTCAGAGGGGGTCCGCCAAATATTTGTGTGATAGAAGCTTTTTTTTCTCCTCCTTTTCTATATGAACCACTTGAACCCTAGCGTCCATATTCTGAGAACTGTAGCCAAAAATAGCAGATCTACAAGCTCACAACGCCTCGCAGCGCAAGGCGCTGTGAGCTTGTAGATCAGCTATTTTCGGCAAAGAGGTTTAGTGTAGAGGGGAAAAAGAGCAGACTAAGTACAGAGTGAAAGGTCAAGTTTATTAAGTATTGACGGTTCAAGTGGTTAAATATCTGAAAACACACATTTATATGAATCCAAAATACACTGATGATTGTGCTGTCAAACAATGAAACTATATGGAATCTATGAAAAGGTTGTGGGGGTCCCTTGCTTCATCTCTCTCTGAAGGGGTTCTTGGCCTGAAAACATTGAAGACCCCTGGTTTAGATATTGTCTAGTTTGTGTTTACTGTACTTACCTAGGCAGGTCCTTACTCTGTATCTTCATCTAGACTCAAATTAGAATCCCTCTGAATTTATTCCCAGCTTCCACCTTTCTAAACAACCAGCAGCAAACAGCTGAATAGCCGACTGCCAGCTGTGAAATGAGCTTCATGTCAACATGTGTGCAATCTGTGTGTAAAACAATGTCATAGGAGTGTTGCGTGGGAGCCCCCTTCTGTCTCCTTTGTGCAACTGCACTCTTTCTGGTTTGATTGATTGAAGAGTTCATTTTGCAATAGAAAAAAGTACAGTTTCATGACAGCACAAATCACTGGTACAAGGTCAACTAAAAGGAGATCCTAGTAAGCCGTACGGCTTATTTGCACAGGAACCACGTCACGTTATGTAACTCATATAACATTGAAAGACAGACGGATAGAACACAGTACTTTACATAGGATAACATCAATTACAAAAGCAGAAGAAGGGGACCATAAAAAGGTGGGGGGGGGGGGGGGGGGGGGGGGGGGGGGAGCATGGGGTCTTAAGCTGATCGACCAAGCAATGTAAACGTATGTTTTCTCATGCCAATAACGCCAAATGAATTGAATTGAATTGAATTGAATTGAATGTGTGTGGTTACTAACCGTGCAACCTCTCCCCTCCCAGGACAGACAACCTCTGAGTGTAGATCAGATGTATGAGGACATCAGCCAGGACCACGTGAAGAAGACCGTCACCATAGAGAACCACCCCCACCTGCCCCCACCCGCCATGTGCTCCGTACACCCCTGCAGGTCAGAACCTCCCCCACCTGCCCCCACCCACCATGTGCTCCGTACACCCCCGCAGGTCAGAACCTCCCCCCGACCTCGAGGTCGCGCCAATTCTTGACTATTTGGCCAACCACAGCGTTTCTCTGACGATTCCAGTTGTTATCATTCTGGGGGGAGTTTGTTCATGTTTTTGTGAGGGTATCAACCCTAGGAGACACGGGGAGAACATGCAAACTCCACACAGAAAGGCCCTATCGCCAACCCCACCTAGGGTGTGAGCGATAGGGCCTAAACATGGAGATGTGGAGAACACTATATATGGAGATAGTCCAGTCCATCATGTCATATGGGACTACCGTCATGTCCATCATGTCATATGGGACTACTGTCATAGACAGTATAGCCATTGTTAGGCCGGAGTCAATGGCTGTCTGTATTACTGTCTGTACAGGAAGTGATGTCACATGACATACTTTTTATGCCCATATATGAGTCATTCTGTACCACATCTCCATGTTTAGGCCAAACAGGTTCGCTCCATTTCTCCTTGTATAGGTTCAAATGACCAACGTCGAGCTTGACAAAGGAGGATACCGCACATTGTACCTCATCCACCCTTTCTTCTCTCTCTTTTTGTTATCTTTATCCTCCTCCTCCTTTTTTTCTTTTTTATTCTTCTCTTTTTTTTCACAGCCGCCCCCATATTTACTTTAGAAAATATATATTAAATTCTAAGAACGTTTCGAGTACCAGTTTGATACAAGAGCGAATAAGCGCTACACTTCTGGAATCCTGTGCGTCGACTTAAAGTCGGATCCAGGCCTAATAACTTTATCTAGCCGCCCCCGTTGCCACCTCCTTTTCTTTTCTGAGACACATTGTACCTCATCCACCCTTTCTTCTCTCTCCTTTTGGTATCTTTATCCTCCTCCTCCTTTTTTTGTCTTTCTTAGTCTTGTGTATCCTTCTCTTTTGGCTACTGTCTATGACGGTAGTCCCATATGACATGATGGACTGGACTATCTCCATATATAGTGTTATCCACATTTCGTGTAGCCGCCCCGTACAGGAAGTGATATCACAACTCGCTGACATCACACTGACATCACAGAGGTTACGGAAGGAAGGGAGGAAGGAAGGAAGGACACTCAAGCGACACGGTTTTTCAGAGTATATGCGACCTTCGGTCGCAATAATAATAATATAATAATATATAATTATTATTATAACCTGTCTTCTCTTTCAGACATGCTGAGGTGATGAAGAAGATCATTGAGACGGTGGCAGAAGGAGGAGGAGAACTGGGAGTTCATATGTATCCTTTAATACTTTATTAATACTTTATTAATACTTTATGTACAATATTACATTCATATGTATCCTTTAATACTTTATGTACAGTATTACATTCATATGTATCCTTTAATACTTTATGTACAGTATTACATTCATATGTATCCTTTAATACTTTATGTACAGTATTACATTCATATGTATCCTTTAATACTTTATGTACAGTATTACATTCATATGTATCCTTTAATACTTTATGTACAGTATTACATTCATATGTATCCTTTAATACTTTATGTACAGTATTACATTCATATGTATCCTTTAATACTTTATTAATTGCGACCGTAGGTCGCATTTACTATCAAAAGCTCCACGGGCTGTCTGTCAGTCAGTGCGTGAGTCACACTTTTGCCCTGCTCATATCTCCACAACCGTTGCCCCGATCCATGCCAAAATTTCCACACAAACTCCTTGCCTGCCAAACTACAACCTCCAAGGACCCCCGGAGTTCCAGGGACCCCCAGGTCCCTGGGGGACCCCCAGGTGTAAAAAAAATACCAAATGTGCAAAAATGACCAAATGACCACCCCCACGGGGCTGCTCACGGGGAATTCCCGGGGACCACCCACTCCTGGTGCTCCAGAACGGATGCAAAAGTGGTGGCGCCCCCAGTGGAGGACCCCCTCCACTGCAGCTCACATAAAATGCCCTAACTCGGCCTAGGAGCGTCCGGGAGAGCCGGGGCCGGTACCTATTCGTCCGCCAGGGCAACGCGGAGACCCCACCCCTCATTTCTCACATGGCCCTCTTCTAGCGAGACCTACGGTCGCTTATCTCCCGATTAGGGACGTCTTACTGGTACTTATAGTATTACATTCATATGTTTCCTTCAATACTTTATCAATACTTTATGAACAATATTAAAAAGAAGGCTCATATTTATACCAAATGAAGCTAAAAGGATAAACCCAATAAGCCCAGGGATTCTTTTCCAGTTACACATTTTAGAGCGGTTTTGAAGGAGAGTAATGAGTCAGACCTTGTTATGACTGTTGTTAAGAACATTCCACATTCTGGAGGCTTAAGGGCCATTTATAGTTACGGATGGATGATTTTGTGTACGTTTGGGGTTGAGGAGGAACTTACGGTAATTGCGTCGACACGCATTGTTCCGTCCGTTCTCTGTGTTATATACGGTTCAATTACATACTGTATCCAATAGATGGCACCCAAATGCATCTTCCCAATGAGCAAACATGTTGATAGGCATCGGCGATTACATGCATTAAGTAAACTAGCCCTTACCCGTTCAAAGATATGAGCTCCAAAATGATGTGCAGTGTGTGGGTTATGGGATGTGCACTGTGCATACAGTATATGAGGGATGGAAAGTAACTTTAACTGGTGCTTGCATGATAATATGTAGGAGCATCAATGTAAGAAATACCCGTTTTGTTTTATGGCTACCCCCCCCCCAGCCCGCCCACCCGCCTGCCTGCACACACACACACACACACACACACGCACACACACACACACACACACACACACACACACACACAGAGAGAGCTGGTTAAACATGTTGCCTCATGCTAGATGCAGAATAGATGTGCCTCAAGCTAGATGCAGAATAGATAGTAGATACACCATAAAAATGCTAATATACAGTATATGATTTGTGAAAGTGACAAACGGGCTTCACAGTTATGTTAGGTGTGTTCATATGCTAATGGTGATGCGATTTCAGATCAATTGCTCCAGCCACTGAGGAGAAACGCTGTTTCAGACAGACAGACAGACAGACAGACAGACACTCACTCACTCACTCACTCACTCACTCACTCACTCACTCACTCAGACATTCGCAAAATTATAGTATAGATAGCCTACAGCCGTGCTGTGCGTTCTTTCAATGGCATCGTACTCTATTTTCACTCCATAGTTGACGCCGTCGCTCCATAGTTGACGCCGTCACTCCATAGTTGACGCCGTCGCCGTCGGAAAATGCTATTATTAAGCCTATTATTAATATTATTATTTGGATAAAGTAGAACAACTTTTAAAACCAATCATAATCATTTAAAATGGTATCATGATCTGACACTGGCACTTTGCTGCTTCTGCGTTCTGCCTCCGCTGCTGCTGTGTGCACTGCAGTTGTACAAGTGGCAACAGGTCTGCGTCCTGAACGGCTTGTTCACTGTTCAGCGTTACTTTGTGATTTATTTATTTTTTACTTCCTCCTACTACGAAATGGATACCAGAAAAAAAGACGAAACATTTCTCCCTCTACTGCCCCCACGGTTGACAAAAGTTCGCCACGGGTACTTCATGTGTACGTACGTTTTTATCGGTTTTAATCCGTTAGGTTGAGTGTTGTCCGTAACGTTACGGACAGAGACAATTACGTCCGGAGCTACGGAGAGACCGGATCAAAGTACTCTCCGTCTCCGTTCGTTATGTATCCCCGCGTTGTTTATGTACTACTATGCATGGTACTTTAGCAGTAGAACCAATTTGACCCGTTTTTGTGCCGAAACTGGGTTCATGGAGACCACTGGGGCTCCTTCTGGTGTTGTGCCTGTGTGTCTTTAACTTTTTTTTTTTTTATTAAATAGCATATACAACAGTGGGGGGCAAAAGCCCCATTTCCACTGCAGGGCCAACCCAGAACTAGAACCAGAACTTTCCAGAACCAAGAACTTTCAAGAACCTGTGAAGTTCTGGGACCAAGTTCTGCTTACGTTTCCATACAACCAGAACTAACTGGGAAGGTCCCAAAGAAACGACGGGAGCCCATAGGTTCCCCAAACAAAAGTTTAGATCTACCTCAGGAGTAGGACCTAAAAAAGGTTCCAGGAACCTCGTATGGAACCGGGCCGTACGCAATGGAAACAAAACCAGAACTAAAAAAATGTGTTCAGGTTCCTGAAAGTTCTGGTTCCACCTTGCAGTGGAAAAGGGGCTTTTGATGATGGAGAGGCCACTATATTTCCACACTCACCCCAGGGGCCACATTGCATGTTGTTACTGTGCAAACCGCCTTTTCTGCATATTTGTTTCCCCTACTTCGTAGGACTATAAAATGTCTAGCGTGGAACACAAAAGTAGTATTTTGAGCTTGTAGATTGGCTAGTTTTGCTACTATAGTATTGGTGTGCCGTGTGTACCCACAATGCATCATGTTCTCCCTTAACCAGAATCCTCAGGTATCTTTTGATTTTCCTGAAATTCGTCCAGGCCGTCATTCCTACAATAGAATACGACTACACCAGGCACTTCACCATGTAGCTCACACACACACACACACACACACACACACACACACACACACACACACACACACACACACACACACACACACACACACACGCACACACACACACACACACACACACACACACACACACACTGCGTCCCTGTGGTGTGGAAGCTGCAGTGAGCAGCAGACCAGAGAGATGCCTTTCAGGAACGTTGGTGTTAAACTCTGACTTCTTGGGACGGGGAAAGGACAGGACTGACCTCACCTCACCTCACCAGTCTTTCCCGGGAGAAAGCCTGGTGTTCGTTTACAGCGGGCCGTTTGATCCGGTCTGGGCGGAAACCACAAGCAGAAGAAGCGGCGTTGCTCTGATTTGGTTCCCCCCGTTTGTTTCCCCAATCCCTATTAAAATGCTCCAGTAGCCTACACTGTAAGGCCTTTTCACTGCAGAATTACAGTAAAGTACTGGCAACACGTTATCTTTTAATTGCTGTATTTTTGGCAGTCTCTTCCTGTATTTAGAATTACAGTATATTACTGAAAATAGATGTACAGTTAAATACTGCATTCCTGCTCAAAGTTTTTCCAGTAACTTACTGTATTCCTGTTAAAGGTTTTTCAGTAACTTACTGTATTCCTTCTCTAGGTTTCTCAGTAACTTACTGTATATTAGTATAGTAGTATTTAAACTATATCTATACTGTCTGATACTAATACAGTATAATACTGTTTGGATTTTGCTATACATTTACAGCAAGGGCTAACAGTGTAGTGTAGTCTTGCCAGTCGCTACGAGTTGGACTAAAAGATGCATATACCAAACTCATTTTCCAAAGGCAAAACTACGCCGCATCAAGGGTTTTATTAGGTAGGCCCTAAAAGTATGTCCTTGAGCGCAGGGGAATTATTTTGGGTTAAAACTGCTTCCGGTTTGATAGTTCCGGCCGTCTAGAGTGGTTTCCGCTCCCGACCGGATCAAACCCCAGAAATGTGAAGGGACCCCAGGCTGGGACAGGACAGGACAGGACAGGACAGGACAGGACAGGACAGGACAGGACAGGACAGGACAGGACAGGACAGGACAGGACCATCGGACCACCCAGAGGAAGGAGACGATCAAGTGCACACAAGCTACAATGTCTTCACCCAGCCATCGCCATCGCTCTCTGTGTTGACTTGTTTAACCCATTTAGGCCTAGAATTATTGAATGCTTTAACCAGTGAAAAATAGCAGATATACAAGCTCACAGCGCGGCTGTGAGCTTGTAGATCTGCTATTTTTGAAAAATCGTGAAAATTAGAATTTTGTCCCGATTCTATAAGTGTCTTTTGGATCCTTCTAAGGTTTTGTTGAAAAACCTATGGTTCTATGTCAGCAATCTGTCCAGCCATCGTCAAAGAAAAGGTCCTTTTCACTCAACTGGAGCTCAGTTAGTCTGTTCTTGAGAGACTATACTATATCAGTGGTTCTCAAACCTTTTCATGTGAAGGACCCCCAAAATAACATGTATTTGGCCACGGACCCCCATTCAACATATTTAGTTCCAGGGACCACCCAGAAGCAAAATTTGAGTTACAAACGTTCGATTTGAAAATACATATATTCAAAGATTTGCACACATTTTTACGACTTTTTCAAAAATAGCAGATCTACAAGCTCGCAGCGCGGCACTCGGTGCAGCACTGTGAGCTTGTATATCTGCTGTTTTTCACTGGTTAAAGCATTCAATAATTCTAGGCCTAATGTTTTTAGGAAGAATTGCGCTGTCTTCACTCAACTTCACACAAACCTCGTACGCAGCTCTAGAGCAGTGCTTCTCATAGATGACAGTAGAGTAACAAGTTAAGGTATTTTAATACCTAATACTAAAAGACAATGAAATGGGAACATTACATTGTGAAAATGGCTGATCTACAAGCTCACGACGGCTTGCAACGCGAGGTTTTGTGAGCTTGAACCACCGCACTAGAGCCACTATTCTGATTTGAACATTAACTAAACTATTACTATACTATAAAAACTGGCCAAACATTGGTCAATTTGTCAAATAATAAAAGAAAGATGCAACAATTGTGAACATGTTTAGAACCGCTGCACTAAGAGCCCCAATTCTGATCTGAACGTCTGGTGAGAACATCTGATCTACAAGCTCACGTTGTGATGTCCTCTAAAATCAGTAGTTCTCACACGTTCAAGACTCTTTCAAAAATGTTCAATAAAAGCAGACGTGTACTTTATAGTTTAGTTTAACAGCCAACGTATCTAAAATGACTAAAGATTCTTTCCTGCTTTTGATGGATTAAGTGATTAAAGCCTACTTAATGCTTGTACTTACAGTATGATGAAAATGATTATCTCTGCTTGGCAGAAAAGCACGGGGGAGGAGTTACAGTATTACACCAAATTCTGGGCCCCCCATGAATGATGTTCTTCATAGGGGGAGGGGTTTAACCCATTTAGACTGGGAACGCATTATTACGCGTTATTTTGTGCTTTAACTATTGAAAAATAGCAGTTATATACAAGCTCACAGCGTGGCACCGAGTGCCATGCTGCAAGCTTGTAGATCTGCTATTTTTGAAAAATCGTGAAAAGGTCTTTCTGAATATTTCAAATCCTTGTTTCTATGTCCGTGGTGCTCAAACTTTTTTTCATGTTAAGGACCCCCAAAATTATATGTATTTGGCCACAGACCCCCATCTCAAAATATTTACTTCCAGGGACCCCCCAGAAGCAAAATTTGAGTTACAAACGTTCGCTTAAAAAAATACATATATTCAAAGATTTGCTCAGATTTTCACGACTTTTCAAAAATAGCAGATCTACAAGCTTGAAGCGCGGCACTTGGTGTAGCGCTGTGAGCTTGTATATTTGCCATTTTTCAATAGTTAAGTATACAATAATTAAGGCCCCTCCATCTTGGGCCCTAGTAACTCCCACTTTCCCCCCCTTGTGACGCCCCTGCTTCCACGGCTAGTCTTACCAAACCACCACACAGATCAGCTCCAGATGTCTTGTTCCACACCACCAGGAGACCAAGCTACTCCCTCACTCTGTTTCACTGCTGGGAAACCCAATCACTACAGGTCTCCTCGTGAGCACCTCGTCTTCTAATGACGACGCTCTGATGATGACGTCGCTTGAAAAAAACGGGTTGCGGCGCGGATTGGATATTCGTTAGACCCACCCCCACCCCCCGCGCTCATTGGATCAGCCGAAGATTTTGGCTGATCACTGCCGATTCATGTACTCAGCTCCAGACCAGAGAAACAGTCCACTCTGAGAGTGGGCGGGGTCTATGGTCTGGAAGCAGGCTAGGATAGATTCTATAAGATGTTTAAATTCTTCCTAACCGTCTTTGGGCTTTGTTTCTCTTCCTGAGTGTTGGCTTTAGAAGTTGTTTCTTTCCTGCTCCACTTCAGCAGACAACTTCTGAAGAGTGTGTGTGTGTATGTGTGTGTGTGTGTGTGTGTGTGTGTGTGTGTGTGTGTGTGTGTGTGTGTGTGTGTGTGTGTGTGTGTGTTAAGTTGTTGTATGCTTTTAGATGCGCAGGGTTTTGTTGTAAAAAGTTAAGGATTGCAGCTTTAGTCACATCTATATAACGCCACTTTGTCTTAATGCTGCTGTCCTCTGTGTGTGTGTGTGTGTGTGTGTGTGTGTGTGTGTGTGTGTGTGTGTGTGTGTGTGTGTGTGTGTGTGTGTGTGTGTGTGTGTGTGTGGGTGTGGTTGTTAAGGCCTGGTGGTTTGGGGGGTGTTTGCGTTCACTTTGAACTGTACCTTCTTTCTGTTGTTTTTTTTATTTTTTCAGTGTTTTTTGCTTTTTGCTTTGTCATGTGTGATGTGGTGTTTAGTCTTCCCTGCTGCAGTGTCTCTAGTCGTGAAATCCATGTTCTCTGCTCAGTGTTGTCCCAACTGATCGTATCGCAAAGGGTTCACAAACTTTACAGGCTGCCCCCCCCCCCCCTCCCCTCCAAAATAATCATATTAGTTTGTTTTCCTTCTTTCTTTCCTTTTTTTTAATAACTACCGTGTTCTCGACTGCAGCATGTCACGTACTGCAGTGGTGCTCAAACCTTTTTTAAAGGACAACTTTGTTTTTTTTACAACAAGGATTCATATTTTAGATAGTCGTTAGAGGAAAGAAAAGACTATGTTTTAAATGTTTTCTTACTTCTTTGGGAGCATGCATGCAAGTGGCTAAATATGTATTTTTTGACACAATAAGCCCATTCCCAAGATGCACCGCAATCTTTCATGGGCATGATGTGACTTATGGGGGCTGGTAAATAGTAACAAAGAAATCACCAGTGTCTAAATAGACATATTTTTAGCCACTTGTACGCATGCCCCCACGCACTGAAATCAAAATACTAAAATCGCTAAAACGATAGAAAGCAGTAAATGAAAACATGTTAACAATCATCTTTTCTTTTCTCTAAAATATGAACCCTTGTTGCAAAAAATCTAAGTTGTCCTTTAACCCCATAACTCTTGAGAGCATTCAAATGGAACCAAATGGACCCGTAAGTGGTCCGTTTGGTTCCATTTGAATACTTTGAGTTACAGACCTGTGTGCTCTGTGTAAGGGTCGGAAAACCCTTCAAGGAACTTTGGGTTCCCTAGACCCCACTCTGAGAGGCACTCTGACTTGTTGTACTTACTGTACCCTACTGTACCTGACTTAATAATATCCTTATTATACAGTACAGTAGGATACTTACTGTATCCTACTGTACCTGACTTAATAATATCATTATTATACAGTAATACTATACAGTACTTAAGTAATACTTACTAACTCAATAATCCACTCAACAAGACTGCTGTCTGCTGTTAAATTCCATGACTCCTTGTGTGTGTGTCTACTGCTCAGTGGCTAACACTATTTAACAGCTCCTTGTGTGTGTCTACTGCTCAGTGGCTAACACTATTTAACAGCTCCTTGTGTGTGTCTACTGCTCAGTGGCTAACACTATTTAACAGCTCCTTGTGTGTGTCTACTGCTCAGTGGCTGACACTATTTAACAGCTCCTTGTGTGTGTCTACTGCTCAGTGGCTAACACTATTTAACAGTGGAAAGTAAAGAACATTTTATCAAATAAACAACGTCTCCAGCTGTTGCAAACAGACTTGTGGAATTCTTTCTGTTTTGTCTTTGGCAATAAACAAGGTTTGGACATGTTGGTCATGATTCATTGTTATTTTTTTGTGCGGCTTCCTCCCGGGCGCCAGCGTGACGGCGGCATTTCAATCACTTGACTTTTCATTACAACAATAAAACGTTGCAGTGATTCAATCCATTCATCTCAAGTCAACTCATTCATTACAACAATAAAACGTTGCAGTGATTCAATCCATTCATCTCAAGTCAACTCATTCATTACAACAATAAAACGTTGCAGTGATTCAATCCATTCATCTCAAGTCAACTCATTCAATTCAACAATAAAAGTTAAATTATAATGCAGCGTTTCAATGATTCAAGTGCTTTAAATAGCAAATGTAAACCAATCCATTTAACTGCAACACATTTCAACAACATTGCTTCAACAGTGTCTAAAGTTGCATTCAAATAAACATTTACCTGCCATGCAGCTTTCAAACAAATGGCTCTTCCTGCTCTCACTGTGGCCTTATGGGAAGTTAGTGGGCGTCAACTCCCGAATCAAAAGCCGTGGCTAAATAGCGAAGTGCGCACAGTACTGTCGACACACTGTCATTCATTAGAGCCTATGTGGTATTCACCTGGACCGCTAGGCCAACAGGCACCCCAGTCCAAAAAAGCTTTAGCTGGAGAACCTGAAGAGAAATTTGACCTGCGACCCAAACGAGTGAAAATAGCCGATCTACAAGCTCATAACACTTGTATGTAGATCTGCCATTTTCACCACATGATTAAAGGTGAAAACAGACATTCTGCATAATAGGTACTTTTACTGTTGGTACTTTAAGTACATTTTGATGCCAATACCATAATTGTACTTTTAACCAAGTAAATGTCTAATTCTGGACTTTTACTTGTAACAAAGTAATCCTACTTTTATGTAAGAAAAAAACATTTGAGTACTTTTACCACCACTGATTGATGATGCCGATGCTTTTGTACTTTTACTAAGTAAAACTTTGTATACAGTACTTTTACTTATAACATGAAACAGTATTTCTACAGGGTGGCCTTGCTTTACTGTAACATATAGTAACATGCAGATCTTTATGTATCCAAGAAAATGTAGCTTTTTGTGTCTAAAAATGTCCTCAAAAGTATTAAACTATAGAAGCCAAAGTAGTTGAGAAATAATCATTATATTCACCCTGATTCATCAATCCTGGTTGTGTGTTTGTGTATACATCAGTTTTTGGCTCGGGGCACCCCTATAAATATTTTTTTAATCCGAGGCACCCATATATTATGATATTCATAATTTTCACTCCCAGCACCTTATATTTATAGCATATTTTAGTGATTATGTTACGAGGAAAACAACATAATAGCTATTTTGGTTGGAAAATAATGTTGTACTTGAAGTTTAAATAAATTCAAAATATTATCAAATTATCTCGCGGCACCCCTGGACTGTCGTCGCGGCACCCCTGGACTGCCGTCGCGGCACCCCAAGGTGCCCCATCACCCACTTTGAAAACCCCTGGTATACATACGTGTGTAAGAACATATAAAACATATAAAAACAACACACACTCAGTGTAGTTCCATGTAAAAGATTTTAATGATCAACGTTTTGGACAAGTTGTCTTCATCAGGGTGTTACAAATATTTACAGTGATTTTAACCTCATGAACCCTGGTCTCTGTTTAGGACAAGTTATCACACTGTTACTGTACATTCAGAAATAGTGGAAATAGCAGATCTACAAGCTCACAACAGAGCCGTGGTTCACAATCTTTGTATTTTCGAGGAACCCCAATAACTCTGAGAGTGTACACATGGAACCAAATGGACCTGTAAGGGTCAATTTGGTTCCATTTGTACACTCTCAGAGTTACAGACCTGTAAGGGTCCATTTGGTTCCATTTGGACACTCAGAGTTCCAGACATTTAAAGGTCCATTTAGAACCTCCTCAAGGGATCCTGAGGGTCCCTGGACCACACTTTGAGAACCACTGGTGTAGAACATTGGTCCATATATGGGCGTGTGTTTACAAACATTCAAAACTATTCAGAAATAGTGAAAATATCAGAGCTACAAGCTCACTAGGCGTATTGTGGCAGTGTGTTTTCAAAAATTTTAAACATATTTGAAAGACATTTAAAAAATAACAGATCTACAAGCTCACAATGCGTCGCATCGCGCCGCGTTGTGAGCTTGCAGATCTGCTATTTTCAAAAGCCCAAACCATAGAATCATGCATATCTGGTTAATGATCAACAATAGTATTTTTAATTAATAACATGAAATACATTCTGCATAACAAGTACTTTTACTTTTGCTACTTGAGTATATTTTGACACTAATACTTTTGAACAAGTAGAATTCAGAACGCTGGTAACAGTTATTTCTACATTGTGGTATTTCTACTTTTACTCAAGTCCAAAATATATGAGTACTTCTACCAGCACTGCAGCACCTGACCCCCCCCCCCCCCTCTCTCTCTGTCTGTCTGTCTTTCCGTTCGTCCGTCTGTCCGTCCCCCCCCCCCCCCCCCTCCTCTCTCTCTGTCTGCCCCCCCTCTCGCTCCCTCCCTCTCGTCTTTCTGTCCCTCCCTAGCCTAGTAAACTGACTCCTCCCATCTTCAGTTCGAATCTGCAGAGGAGTCTAGCCTCCAAGCAACACAAGCCATTCGGGCGGAAGCAAGCGCTCTTCCTCGCCAATCAGCATTCGAGCTCAGGAGCTCTGTGATTGACAGTGCGCTTTGGCCAATCAGGGAATTCTATGACGTCGCTTCGGTGCGGAAGCGATCTGTTTGTTTTTCTCTGCAGTCTGCAGTCACCGTTAACACAGTAGCTTTTTTGATACACTCGGACTGAACGACCTGCACAAAACACTCTCCCGTTTTTCTCTATGGATGTTTTTCTTCAGATGAAAGGCAACTGCAACAACGTTTAATTTCGAAAGGTACAGTAGACTAATAATATGTATGGCTTTGCAATCTCGGTTCTCTTGCTAATGTTTTCGGTCTGAAAATGATTTAATGGGACAGACTGTGCTAACAGGTAGCCTAGCTATTCTCCTGTGTACTCGTTGTATTTTTGTGGAAGGAACTAATCATATCATTTTTTGCACTCACCATAGCTTTGGCTTAATCTAAACCATTTCCATATAGAGACAGTCATTCTGGCAGGAATATCGCCTGTGACTTGTGCTGTTTGTCCTTAAATATATCTGTAACATACATCTAGCCCTGAAGCATGGTCACTCATGACCGTCATGTTTCAGGGCTACTTTATATCAAACCTAGTTTTTAAGCCACTATACTGTTTGCATAATGGTGGATGTTCAGTTTCTGTTGTTGAATACTAATTGATTGGGCAATAGGTCCTGACACATCTGTGATCTAAATGCACGTATTCACAACTTAAATCACACCAAGAACTAGGCTACAAGTTAAATTTAAAAGACCATTGTCTGTTATTTTTGTTGTGATTGGGCCGTTCTTTGTAGATGAAAATACATGAATTGACCCATACAACTAATTAAATGTATCCTTTAGCAATGTAAAACATTTGTGATAGAATTGTAACTTTTGTGATACATCATTAACAAAAACGTATGACAATCAATCTTGTCTCTTTCTCCTCTAGGAAATGGAAGCTGGCGGATGACTGCATCAATGGACAGAGTTTGATCCACACATGCATTGGCTGTCATCAAGTTTATTGACAATATTTGTATGGTCTCAATAAAATAATAAATACAATTACAGAAATCAATTATAGGAATCATTCGTTCCTCTTAGGAATACACAGAGATGATGTCTACTTTCTAATTTCATAAGAAGTTGACTGTATCTTTGCTTTAGTGTCATTTATTAAACACTTTTTTATAATATCACAGTATTAGAGGAAAAGAACATCAACACAGTAATCAGTCTTCTAAAGAAATTATTCTGTTTTGTTTAATTAATTTTCTCAGTTATATCTAAAGTATTCATCACTTTTCTGCTACTTCTCTTCAGCATGTACATGTACAAACCAGTATACATTGTATACACTTATTATCTGAATACCCACTGATGGACTGTAAACATGTGTAAATATGCTGCTAACCTTATATCATGGTTGACAAGGTTTAAATGATTATTTTGATCAGCTGAAAATTAAATGTATATGTAATGATCCTGTAGTGTTTACTACACAATTACTTTGTCCTCGGCGTGTGAAACATTTACATTAGAGGAACCATAACTATTTAAAATAAATGCAATAAGGGAGATGTTGCACGGAGGTCTGGAGTCTTCAAGTACAGCAAGAGGATGAGCCATTAAGATGGACGACAGACAGCAAGGAGATGTGTGCTCTCTCCAGTTCCATGTATTGGTGTTGACCTGTTAGAAAAATAAATAACAATGGGTGTTGTTACTCTTAAGGCAAAACCATTTTCTTAGATCGGTCATGTTGGCAGGCATTTCGCCTGTTGCTTAGGCTTTGTTATTCGTGTCCTTTATATCAATCTATAACAAACCATTATATAATTATAACCATTATAGATTTTTAAACCACTGCTGTGTTTATATTGGTGGACAATGGACATACAGTAAGTAGCCTCGTAAACCTAGACATACAGTTTCTGTTGAGCAGTAAAGGAGTTGCATAAAACACAGTGGTTGATATAATGACTAGTTAGTTATTTTACATTGATAAAAATAGAAAAGGAAACCCGCACACTCTGCTCCAAATGACGAGCGTTTATTGACGACATTTCGAGCTACAAGCTCTTCATCTGGTCTGGATGAAGAGCTTGTAGCTCGAAACGTTGTCAATAAATATTCAGTCATTTGGAGCAGAGTGTGCGGGTTTCCTTTTCTATTGTGATATTTCTCACCCAGCACCTCATTAAGAGATGTGCGTAATATTTTCTACTTTTGATCACATTGATACAAATGACATGGTTAACAAAGCGAAGTATACACAGGGAAGTTAGCAATATTAGCATTGCTAGATTCCATTAGCCACATCTTGTTGTAAAATGCAAAAGACATAACCTCAGCAAGGCAAAAGATCGCAAAGTTACTGTCTCTTGACTATACCTTTTGAAATGATGTTGCCTTGGTTTCATCTGGAGAAGTCCATGGGTCCATGCCGGTCAAACAATATAAACATTAAAACGAAATGGAGGCGCAGGAGGGAGAAAGCAGTGCTTCAGCGTCTTCTTGCAAATATATCCGGCTAAACTAAGCAGACAAACACCAGGCGTCCCTGATTGGCTGAAGGGGTTGTCTGTCAACGCTCTACTCCCGCCCATGCTCCCGCCCAGCCCAATCGCTCTGACACTGCTGGAGGCCAGTCTCTCCTGCTCGCATTCGAATGAAGGCAGGAAGGGAGACTGGTTTACGAGGCTAGTCCCTCCCATGCACCGGCCGGCCCTCCCTCTCTCTCTCTCTCTCTCTCCGTTCATCCGTTTGTTTGTCCGTCCGTCCGTCCACCCCCCGTCCACCCCCCCTCTCTCTCTCTCTCTCTCTCTACCACATCTTACACAGCTCTGCTGTATATCCACAATTATAAACCCCTATCCCTGCATACAGAGGTTGTGTGAAAGTGGTGTGAACTGTATGGAGGAGGGTCATGGTGTCAGTAACACTGTAAAATGACAGAGTCCCTGCACTGTGATCCAGGTACACCCCCACTCTGCCTCCTCTGGAGGGATAACGTCCTGACACTGCAGTCTCAACTTTGTTGTGATGGAACGAGTAGCTTCCATTAAGGCAACGTAAACACCATGACTTGCTATTGTGTCCAAACAATGACTCAACACCCTGTCTGGTGATGTCTTTATAACAGACTGCTATACGGACCCATCCACACCATTCCACTTCCCAGTAGGACCTCCCACCTTCACACAGACTCTCTTTACTCAACACCTGCTCATGAAAGGTGAATCTCTCTGGATGAGCAGGGTAACCTTGGAGTTGTTGTGTTCCAGTCACCTTTCTGTCCTCCTCTGACAGGGAGAGGTAGTCGTTCACTGTGTTCTCATCCAGTGAGAGTGAACAGGAATCTGTGAGAAAACACATGACAAAACATCACAACTAATTAAAACCTCATCAATATTATTATTGTTGTTTATAGAGTTTACAGTTTTATTGTCAGCGTTGCAGGGGGGGGGGGGGGGGGGCATTACTACATTAACCCTTTAAAACCTGAGGCTGGAGGAGAGGAGAGGAGAGGAGACTCGTTGTGCTCACTAAGCTGAAACTATAATGCCCCCCACCTGCATCACAACAGCCAGCCGTTTGTTTTGGACATGCAACATTATAGACCCCCAACAACAGATAATTATGGTCTGTAGGGGCTGTTTAGGCTCCAATAACATTTCGTTTTTATTTGTTATATCTTTTTGATGGCATGTGGATTATTTTCTGACTGTCACTCAGTCTGCCCCTGCCTGATAGCTAGCAGGCTACTTGGATGTAGAGAGGATAACAGAGTCATATACAGGTATGTACAGTTGTGCATTAGATTTACACAGAATGCCACAACGCCACTAAACACAGGTATCATTGTGTCTAGAATGCCTGATTTAATTGTATTTGGATATCTTTGATCCAATGACAGCCAAAGCTAAAACATTTGCGTATTAGCATCGCCTCTTTAAAGTGTCATTTATGCATGAATTAGTCATTTCTGACATAGGCAAACCAATCGTTTTGATGGCCAGGTAACCTGTTAATATATGGGGATTATAGAGGATTAGTTTTTAGATCATCTGATATCTGATTTGAATGTGAACAGGGCTGTACAGGGCTGACTGATAGTTAGCTAGCTGGAGCTAGCTAGCAGCTCAGTTTGTATATGTGTATTCATTATAACCTGACAGGACAGCTAGGCTATTTAACATGACAATGCTTGTTTATTGTCATGGATGAAGGCGTGAAGTTTACATCCATGTGTGGTGATGGGGCTTGTCTGTATGTCTCAGTGAACATTGTTATGCAAATACTTCAAAACGTTCACTATTAGGCTATTCTATTTTAAACAGCCTATCTTCCAGCTTGTAGATCGGCTATTTTCAACCAGCTGATGTAAAGGTTTTAAAGTGTCTAAAATTCTAAAATTCTGCATTAACAAAACATGGAGTATCATAATATGAGCATAATGTCTAAAGCTACAGTATGACTGGGGGGAGTGGGACTGAGTTACTAGGGCCCAAGGTGGAGGGGCCTTAATTATTTTATACTTTAGCTATTGAAAAACAGCAGGTATACAAGCTCACAGCGTGGCACCAAATATATGTATTTTTTTTAAGCAAACATTTGTAACTAAAATGTTGCTTCTGGGGGGTCCCTGGAACTAAATATTGAGCCAAATACATATCATTTGGGGGTCCTTCACATGAAAAGATTTGAGCACCACTGACATAGAAACATGATTTCTTTTTGCACGTTTTGCACAAATGTTCAAAATTTTGTATATGAGCTACTTCAATGGTTTCCTGTGTAAATAAGCCAAGTGCTTTCCTAGGATCTCCTTTTAGTAGACCTTGTACCAGTGAACTGTACCGTCATGTAACTGTACTTTTTTCTTTGCAAACTTCTAATAAAGTCTTCAATCAATCTACAAGCTCGCAGCGAGGCACTCGTTGCCGCGCTGTGAGCTTGTATATCTGCTGTTTTTCAATAGTTAAAGCACAAAGTAATGTGTTCCCAGTCTAAATGGGTTAAAACCCCTCCCCCTGCAGTGAATCCATGTACCCAGGGCCCAGAATTTGGTGCGACACCCCTGAGGCTATGCATTGCAGGTATGTTCTAACCAAATTACTGTATCTGAGATATGAATGGCCAGTCTTTAATTACAGGTCAGTCAGTAAACACAGGACTGTGTGGTATACTTCTGTTGATGTGATGTAGAACCTATATACTCATGTGGTATGGTGTCAAAAAGCAATAAGGCGTAGTTGGCACTCTGAGTTCATTCTTGGACCGGGGTTCGATTCCTCGGGGCGCCCTGCTGATTTTCACCCATGTCCTGTTTAGAACTATATCCATTGTCACATCACGTCAACAACCATGTATACCATTATATCTCTATTTTGTCTTTGAGTACTTAGAAAAACAACAAAAGCTGTTATTTGTTTGACTGGGAGCCAGTGAAGGTGACAGAGGACTGGTGTGATACTGGTGCATACCAATGGGACGCGTTGTGAGCTTGTAGATTTAGATTACTACAAGCTTGTAGATCGGCTATTTTCATCCAGGTTTTAAGTGTCTGTCTCAAGAGCTTCTATGCTCTTGTGTAGGCTACATGATAGGAGACATATTTATGTGTAGGCCTATTGTTCTCAATAAATACATTATGTGTGCTAGTGGTTTTCTAACCTTTGTGTGTCAAGGACCCCAAATTAATACTAACTAGGGATGGCCAAATGGAGAATTTTTCTTAACCGATGACCGTAAGGCCCTATAGGTTAATTAACCGTTAAGGACATGTGTTCAAAAATGCGCTGTTTTAGCGATATAAAAAAGGAAAATACACCCGTTTTTCCCCATAATAAAGTGCCATATTTACACATTAAAAACAATAAAACTAGGAGAAACAAGAATACAAATGTTTTCTAAAAGAAATTCGTTTTTTGCAAAGAAACAGTGGGATTGAAATAAAAAGTCTGTAATTTGATTGTGATGCGGTTGTCGCCAGGCAAGTGCACACATTTAGACAAAGGGGGCTTGAGCCCCTGCCCTTTTATCAGTCTATAAAAAGTGCCCTCTTCAGACCATGAATGAATTTTTCTTTTTTACTATGGTATTAAAGAAATGCAAATTTCCCCTTTCCATACCATAACTGAAGGCTGCATTCAAGAGAATTGTCCACCAAAAGGCCCTTTTAGAAATGTCAGCAGAAGCAGACGCTCGCACTTACTTCACACTAGCTGTGTATACATGACAGCCTCATTCCAATCTGATCTAAATAAACCCGATTGAAGGTATTGGATCAAGTGTTTACATGGGGTGAGATCAATCCGATCTGGTGTTTACATGTGCCCACTTTTAAATCGTGTTGTGACGCAAATGATTAAATAGATCGCATTTCCCTGTATCCATTAATAATAATAGTAATAATAATGGAGCCTATGCAAATACACAGCCCCACCAAAGTGAAAAAATAAGCTGCAATGCTCTTTTAATTAGATTATTGGGGATGTGCGTTGTTCTGTATGTATTAGGCCTATATTATCATTATAATCATCATCATCATCATCATCATCATCATCATCATCATCATCATCATCATCATCATCACGTCACAATCCATATTTGCTCCCGACGGGCGACGGCCCATAGAACATATGGCTTCATGGACAAGTGCATTCACGATAATAAACAAAAAGTCTGTAATACTTTTAAAATTGACTCTCTTAGCTATATCCACTTACCCCAGTCCCCTTTAAATATTATTTATCGGATGAAGAATATAGGATGTTTTGCTGGTGGTTTCTTAGGCTATTTATGATCGCAAGAAGACAATTAGTTAGTGGCCAGATCAATCTGACCTGGGCAAAGACGCACAGGAGGATAGATGAACGAGGACGTAGCGTCCAGTCGCGCTAGAATATCTTTCTCTTTCTCTCACCGAACTACTGGAGTTCTGTTTCGTGTGTGCTGTGTTTAGGCTGACCTAGGATCAGGTCTGTTAGCCGTGAGGCCGCGAGATGAATGAATGGCTGTGTAAGTGAGATGATAATGCTGGTCTAGGATCAGTTTAACGTGATGCGTAGCCTGCTGCCAGGATTTGAGACGCGTTGTGAGCTTGTAGATCGGCTATTTTTTGATGAGAAGGCACCCGCGACCGCGTACAAGTTAAACATGTCAAACAAACCGAAAATGACTTACCTCTGTAGTTAGAAAATAGCCTATAAGTATTCATTTATCCCTGACTTTTGTTTAGATCTTAATATTATAGATTCCTTATTGGCAGCCTTCTTCTGCCTGTCAATCAGTTAACAGCACGCTGCACGGCTGCAGTGAGTTACATAAAAGAGGGTTTTAATAATGATTAAATGGTCGGGTCTATCGGAACCTCGGAAATAAAAGGATTTCGGGACAACATGTCACGGGTTTCGGTCTGTAAAACCAGTAAGACTCCCTAATCGGGAGATAAGCGACCGTAGGTCACATGTATACACAAAGAGTAGGGAGCAGTGTCCCCAAAAAATGTGGACGGATCCATGTTGATGACATGAGTGTAGACATACTGTGTACCGAGTTGAGTGATTTTAGGGCAAAAATTGGAGGAGCAGTGTCCAAAAATGTGTTTTGCAAGAATCGGCCTCATGGTGGCGCTAGAAGAGGGCCATGTGAGAAATGAGGGGTGGGGTCTCCGCGCCGCCGAGGCGGACGAATAGGTACGGGCCCCGGCTCTCCCGGTGGCTCCTAGGCCAAGTTAGGGCATTTTATGTGCGCTGCAGTGGCAGGGGGTCCTCCACTGGGGGCGCCACCACTTTTGCATCCGTTCTGGAGCACAAGGAGTCGGTGGTCCCCGGGAATTCCCCGTGAGCAGCCCCGTTGGGGTGGTCATTTGGTCATTTTTGCACATTTGGTCATTTCTTACATCTGGGGGTCCCCCAGGGACCTGGGGGTCCCTGGAGCTCCGGGGGTCCTTGGAGGTTGTAGTTTGGAAGGCAAGGAGTGTGTGTGCAAAATCTGGCATGGATCGGGGCAACGGTTGCGGAGATATGAGCAGGGCAAAAGTGTGACGTGTGACGTGTGACGGACTGACTGACGGACGGACGCACGGACACCTGGTGGAGCTTTCTGTAGTAAGTGCGACCTACGGTCGCAAAAAGAATGAACGTCGGAACGGGACGGAATCGGACGAGACCGTTACGGGGCCACTCAGGTTTGGTTTTGTAATTTGATTATTGTTTCATAACTGGTCGGAATCGGTCAAAATTTGACGGTCCATTTAGTTTTCGGGACCATTTTTTGGACCCGTGAAGATCTCTAGCCTACGGTTCTTCTCAATTGAGACAGGAGAGTTGGGACTCGCGTGAGCGCACGCAAACACGCACACTAACGTAGGCAGGCTACACATTATAGATTGATTAAAAAATGCGTTTATAAACTAATAGATGTGGTGAAACATCACAAAAAGTGCCACAATAAATGGCCAGGAAGCCTGCGCTGAAAGAACATGTCACATTCTAATCGGGTTAGGTGTATACATGGAAGGATTTTCCTTTTGATCGGGTCGTAAAAAAGTCTAGACCACCCCTCTGCATCCGATCAGAATTTAAATCGTGTTGGTTTTGATCGGGTTTATTTAGGTGTATACATGCAGAATTAGATCGGGTTTATCTAAAATCTTGTTTTTAATACGATTAGATGCGTGCATGTAAACGGGGCTACTGACTGGGTCTGCATTGAGCGGACCCCCTTCGCACTTCCCCCTCTCCTCTGTGTTTGTTGTGTAGAGCAATAACTTCCAATCGTATGACTTTTGGAATGGTTGAAACATCAGCTAAACATTTCATTCATATTCTTCTCTCTCGCCTGTGTGCCGAGGCAGCGATCCACTTTAGCATTCCACACGTCATGTAACATTAGAAAGTTGTGTTGTAAGCTCTTCTTAAACGGGATTCAATGTGACGGTCTGTTTTGGAAAATCCAATCGGAGCATTTGTGTCCTGATGAACAAGTCAGCGTGCCGTGTACGATTCCAAATCTAGCGTTGCACTCGCAGACTCGCAGTGCATGCATGGATGTTACACAGACATTGGTGTCCAGAAATGTGTGTCCGCAGCGCGTATAGTTGCATGGTTGATGAGTTGATGTTGCATAGACATTGGTGTATGGGGCGTTTGGTGTGACACATGGGTTGCTTTTCTTTTTTTATCGGTCAAAATTAACTGTTAGTGTTTACCGGTAACCAATTTCTTATCGGTTAAACGGTAACGGTTAACCGTTGGCCATCCCTAATACTAACCCTTTTATGTTGACGTGACAGACATCATTTGGCTATCCTTTGTAGGTGTTACGTACTGTTGCTATATGCTGCCCAGCATATATTGAAAAAGAGTAAAGAAGTAAAAAGTAAAGAGAGACAGAAACATATTTTGTTTTGTACTAAGAAAATGCTAAAATAAATATGATAACTGAGTTGTGGAATATCATTGCAACATTGTAGGTTTTTTATTCTGAAAAGCAGACAGAAGTGCTAGCTTATTAGTGTGGTTGCCCTAACAGGGCAACACATTATAGTTATGGGGAAACTTTATTTTTTCTAGATAAACTTTTTTTCGGCGTGTTTCACCGCCCACAGTTTTTGCGCCACACACTCACACCATCATGTCAAATCGACCGGCTTTTATCAGGAATGGTGTGCTTATAAGTTGTATCGTTTAATCAGGGTCGTACCCAGGAATGAGAGTCAGGGTAGGCGAGATGCCAGCCGAAATGCCAGCAAAGTGCCACCCGAAATGCCAGTACCTTGCCAGGTACTTTGAAGATATCAATTATGACATTATAAAACATATAGGCTACATTAACCAATTTAGCCCTATTTTATACCTTGGCTATTTGAAAATAGAAGATCTACAAGCTCACAATGTGTCATGATGGACACGTTGTGAGCTTGTAGATCTGCTATTTTCAAACCATTGATTCCGGATGGAGACCCATCCGAAATCAATGGGGGTACATTTATTGTTATCAAATTATTGTCTTAGGAATGCGACAAAAACTCAAAATTATTGAACTCAAGTCTACATGGCGCGAGTAATCAATAGAAAATGTCATTTTGGGGGTGAACTACTCCTTTAAGGGTTATGTACCCTGCTAGAAAAACCAGCACAGACCAGCACAATTTTCATGCTGGTCTGTGCTGGTCTATGCTGGTTTATGCTGGTTCATGCTGGTCTGTGCTGGTGCTGGTGCTGGTCTATGCTGGTCTGTGCTGGTCCCATGCTGGTCCACCAGCACAGACCAGCACCAGCACAGACCAGCATGAACCAGCATAAACCAGCATAGACCAGCACAGACCAGTACAGACCAGCACCAGCACAAACCAGCACATGTTGTGTTTTACTGCTGGTCTGTGCTGGTGCTGGTGCTGGTCCAGCATAGACCAGCACCAGCACCAGCACAGACCAGCATGAACCAGCATAAACCAGCATAGACCAGCACAGACCAGCACCAGCACAAACCAGCACATGTTGTGTTTTACTGCTGGTCTGTGCTGGTGCTGGTGCTGGTCCAGCATAGACCAGCACCAGCACAGACCAGCATGAACCAGCATAAACCAGCATAGACCAGCACCAGCACAAACCAGCACATGTTGTGTTTTACTGCTGGTCTGTGCTGGTGCTGGTCTGTGCTGGTCATATACAAATAGGGACAAACACCCATTTTAACTAACAGGTTCCAGTGGCGCCGAGGATAAGTGCAGGACTGAAGTGCCAGAGGTAGTAAGTTCGAATCCCACTCACAATGTCAAAAATAATGTCACAATCTAATATGGTCAAATACCCATGGAGCAGAGCATCAGAACAGGATTCAAGCACCAGAGCATAGAGCAAATTAAACAAGCAAAGACCTGGTCCACTTCTCAGGGGGGTCCCCCGGGGGTCCCTGACCACACCAGCACAGACCAGCACAGACCAGCACCAGCACAGACCAGCAGTAAAACACAACATGTGCTGGTTCATGCTGGTTTAGATGGTGGGACCAGCACAGACCAGCACCAGCACAGACCAGCAGTAAAACACAACATGCGCTGGTTTGTGCTGGTGCTGGTCTTACTGCTGGTCTTGTGCTGGTTTTTCTAGCAGGGTAGCCAAGACTAAATCTAAAATGAAAACAGATGCTTTCCAGGTTTTAATGGGTTGAACCTGACATCCCTATTTTGGGCAAATTATCAACATTTGTAAAAAAATATATATATTTTTTTAATCAAAAATAGTGAACAAAGCAGATCGATGATCTCATAATATGTTGCAATGCGACACATTGATCTACAAGCTCATGTAACAGGAGTCATTTAGCATGTATTTATGTTTGAATGAAGTTCGACAAAATAAAGCCAATTGACACTGTCTAGACACAATGTACTGTTTAGATATTCTACCCCTTGCTATTTTCTCTAATTCATTGAACAACAGCACCCTCTCTGGTCAGTCTGGTGGAGGTTTCACAGTGGTCAAATCTGGTCACGTGACCTTGCTCTGTCTTCCTGGTTCCTCACTGAGCAATGGTAGGCTGCTATTTACAACTCTCCTCCATTTGTACAATATAAAGTATCTTATTCTTGGTATTAAATAGTGCGACGATTCGTAAGGATCAAAGCTAGTTCAGGGGGCGGTCCCAAGGGAGCGCGCGCGCGGAGGGGGGTGGGTCACTAGGTCCTGCCCCCCCCCTTACCCATAGTTCTTAGGGAAGTCAGATGGTGGGACTCAGTCTTGTTGCATAGCACTGCCCCGCCACCACCCCAGCGCCACCTTCAGGTTCTGCCTTTGATCACCCTCGGGGGGTATCGGGCCAGGGCTCGCTGTAACTAAATTATGCCCTCGATGCTCATGGTAACATGAGGATCGTGGGTTCAGCGAGCCATGGCCCGAGGCAGAACCCCATGCCAAACCATGCTAACTTAGGCTATAGATTCTATGCTGTCTTATAGTAGAGCTAAGGTAGGCTGCCAATACTATGCGCTTAGATATAGGCTTAGATTCTATGCTGTCTCTATAGTAGGGTGCTCAATATGCCATGCTGTGTGATGCTTGCTTTCTGCCTTCATTCTGGTCAATAAAGTATATCTTAACCCAAGTGATCGTCTCCTGAACTGTACTATGTACACACTGTTTAACACATGAATGTGTAGGAGTTGATTAAGTGGACTTGTAGCATTGGACACACTGCATTTAGCCTGTAATCAATGAATGTTATTTGTGTTTGTGTACAGGACCTGGAGTATTGTACTAGAGAGTTGTATGCAGAGATTTGACATACACATGTTGTCTGTCCCCACCAGGTGTGTGTTGGGAGGGTTTTTGTACTCTAATGTATGAAAAACGTTTTCAATGTTAATTTAAATGCTACTGTTTGTTGTTTACAGTGTGCCTGTTCTTTTAAATTATTTGTAACTAGCCCTTACCCGTTCAAATATATGAGCTCCAAAATGATGTGCAGTGTGTAGGTTATGGGATGTGCACTGTGCATACAGTATATGAGGGATGGAAAGTAACTGTAACTGGTGCTTGCATGATAATATGTAGGAGCATCAATGTAAGAAATACCCGTTTCGTTTAATGGCTACCCCCCCCCCCCCCACCACCCGCCCACCCGCCCGCCCACGCACACACCCGCCTGCCTGCCTGCCTGCACACACACACACACACACACACACACACACACACACACACACACACACACACACACACACACACACACACACACACAGAGAGAGCTGGTTAAACATGTTGCCTCATGCTAGATGCAGAATAGATGAGCCTCAAGCTAGATGCAGAATAGATAGTAGATACACCATAAAAATGCTAATATACAGCATACGATTTGTGAAAGTGACAAACGGGCTTCGCAGTTATGTTAGGTGTGTTCATATGCTAATTGTGATGCGATTTCAGATCAATTGCTCCAGCCACTGAGGAGAAACGCTGTGACAGACAGACAGACAGACAGACAGACAGACAGACAGACAGACATTCGCAAAATTATAGTATAGATTGTAATTAGACTATTTGTGTTTAAATAATTGGCTTCCTGGTTCCTCACTGAGCAATGGACCTGGAGTATTGTACTAGAGAGTTGTATGCAGAGATTTGACATACACATGTTGTCTGTCCCCACCAGTTACTTCCAATAAATGGGTGAACAGAGACAACACGGGTGTCTTCCTTCAGATCAGCAGACCCAAAAGAGAGGGTTACACTCACAATGCGTCGCATCGTGACACGTTGTGAACTTGTAGATCTGATATTTTTGAAAACATCTGACAGATTAAAAAAATAAAGTTAAATCCAGGCCATTCCTAATGAGTACTTTACTTTTGGACCGTAAGTATTAGTGATGCGCGGGTCAGGTTTTTTTCATAACCCGCACGACCCACAGCCCGCACGAAACGTAACCCGCCCGCGCCCGCCCCGCAGAACAATATACAAATCAACGAATCCGCCCGCCCCGCAACCCGCATTTAAAAAAAAGATGGTATATCATCTCCAGAATAGCTCATCTGTATACGGCTCTTCTAAGTACCCAACGTCGCTTTACAGAAATGTTTACAGTAGCACAATATTGTCATGGGCTAAATAAACAAACGTGTTGTTCAAATTGGGGTTTAGCCTAAAAGACATTCATTCAAAGACGTTCATTCTCTCTGGGGCATCGTCGGGGAAGAATGGCGTTTCAGGTTTTATGTCAATCATATTTATACAGCGCAGACAGCAAAAGACGGACAATATTACATTCTGTTGGTTATTGATTCACCAGATTGGAGAGCCTCCCCTCGGCTATATCTTGTGTCTCTTGTCCGCGTTTGCCTGCCTGCTCCTTGTGACTGCTCTGAGGGAACTGCCTGGCTATCGCTCTCTCTGCTATTCTGCACTTCGGAGCAAAGATGGAATTCATTAATTGGGGCCTGAGTGCGATCGATACCATATTCTCAACCAAGACGAATGATGGGGACTCACATTGTCCTGGCTCATCCTACCCTGCGGGATTTGTAAAAGATTCTTACGGGAAATGGCAACCACTATGCCTGTTTCCGTTAAGCATCGAAGATTCGGAAGACATAATTATATTTTGGAGCCTGGTGACGGGTACCCTAATGCTTGGAACTGCAGCGGGGCTCGTGTACCGAAAGATAAAGAAGATGGCAGGAGCCCAACAGAATGCCCAACGCCTGCCGGAGATGATAGCGGAGATCGGACGGGGTGTTCAGCTGATGTCGGGAAGGCTGGATCTCATTGCAGCACGACTGGCTAACCCCTGAGACGGGTCGCACTGGGAAAGACTTTGAGGGGGGCTACAATCAAGCCGCACCGAGCTAAAGTCTGTTTTTCAAATGGATATGATTCGGACCCCCTGCCCGCAAACAATCAACCGAGAGCTGCGGTGGAGCAGAGGGGAGCTTGCTATGCTTTTCCCACGGAGCGTCCCCTGGAACTCACCCGCCCCAACCCCCCAACCCGTCCAGACCCCCCAACACCTGCGGGCAGCGCTGTCTCAACTTTCACACGGTGGGGGCTGCGTCGGCCCGTGGATTACACACACTCACACATTCATTGGCCTGGCGCGCACAAGGGCATGGTGAACTCTCTCTGACTGTTGCTCGAACTTTCTCGAACTTATCGCATTCCAACGCGTGTTAAGTCAACAGCACGATACATCAAGAGACTCTATGTTCTGTGTGACCTTGTCAAACTGATAAACCCGACACAACATCTGTCTCTGATTTCCTCTGTCCCCCCTCCCTCCTGCAAGGCTTGAACATGTTTTGTCTAAGGAGTGTTTTTGCAAATGATTATCCTGTTATGACTTATAATCAGAGCTCATGACCGTGATGAATATTTGATTTTTTTGACTCACCCTCATGTCCTTACCCCTCCCCCCCCCTCCTCTCCTGCTCTTTTTCTTTTTTCCAGCAAGAAAGGGTTATAGCAGCGCCGTGGTACTGTATGTACTGTATGGCAGCAGCGTGCTCCCTTAAATGCACAAATACATTTTCGTTGTACTGTGAATGTACTTGTATGTGTACTGTTCTTTGAAAATGAGTTGATCGTTGACAAATGAAACCGTGCCTGTGTACCTGTACTGTACTGTTACAATGACAATAAACTCTAATCTAATCTAATCTAAAAATGGGATCATGGGAGCGACTCGAGGTGGGCGCATGGTGATTTTCCGATGGCCTTAAAGTCCGAGTGACTTAAAGTCCGAAAGGCTGTTCAATTTAGTAGCCTATATGAGAGCGGAGACACACAGGAGGAGGAGAGAAAGAGGGGGAGAGGCGGCTGACTTTGGATGCGCAGCATGTGATGTTTAAGATGTTAAACTTGGTCTCACACATCACACATAGGCCTATGAGTGATTACTTTGTTTGATTTGAAAGCATGATGGATAATAAAGACCTGGATGTTACCTCTTATTGTGTGATCCAGGATGGATGCAGTCAATTTGAAGAAATAAATAATCCAGCATGGACAATAAGAAAGCACTGGCCTACGTTTTCATTCACTTCTTGGCTGAAAATCTATTCTATAGGCTATAGCCTATATGTCATTTTATAACCTAGTTTAAACTAAGGGAGGCGGAGCTGCTCGACTCTTTTCAGACGAGCGCTGACACAATTGAGTACGAGAGCTTAATTGAAATGACCTACATAATATATGCGCAGTGAACTGGAATTAGGCCTATATAATTAATTATTTGGGAGCAGGTGTGTAAAGATTCTAATCTATAAACATCTCAAATAGCTTTTATACTTTTTTTAATTCTCGATGCGAGCGTGGTTGGTTCATTCAGTCAAAAAATCCGTCTCACTTGCGAAAGTTGTGTTTCAAATCGTATCCGTTGACTGGCTGGTTATAGTCTATAACTTACCCGACACAAAGTATTTAGCTATAAACGGACTTGTGTGGATGACAGAGACACATACGGTAAGTGAAATCCTGCTGAATTGTTTGTGCATTCTTCTGCTGTGCTCACGTTGTGTCAAATGTTGGCAAAATGCGGTTCGCGGGCCCAACAGGAGCGGAATTGGGACGGTCCTCGCACCAAGGAGCGGAGGAGAAACCTCGCTCCTCTCTGGCGCATTTTAAAACATGCTCGCTCGCTCATGCTCGTATTCAAACATTATATTCTTATTCTTATAGGACTACTCTTATTAAGAATAAAAGGCAAATAAGAACAGGTGATTATTCTTATTTATTTTTTGCACATGAGAGTGGTGATAACCCGCCCGCCCGCCGCCCGCCAATATTGAGTCTCAAACCTTGACCCACCCACCCGCACGCGGGCGGGTTGGCGGGCGGGTGGGGGCACCGGGTCGGCCCGCGCATCACTAGTAAGTATATTTTGATGCAATACACGTGTACTTTAACTCAAGTATAATGTTGAATAAATGCCTTTTCTGTTTATTTGTGTACAAATTACTGGTCATTTTGGTTACACTAATACATTCTCAGATTTACAAGTGTATAAATTAACACTGAGGATTTTATTGTGTTTTCACAAAAATGTTTAAATAATTAGTGGAAGTAGCAGATCTACAAGCTTAAATAATTAATGAAAGTAGCAGATCTACAAGCTCACAATGCTTTGCATCGCAATGTGCTGTAAGCTTGTAGATCTGCTATTTTCACTATTGTTTTACAGTATGAGCATATAGGGCTGAAGTTGTCAGTGGTGCTAAGTAACAAAGTATATCTACACAAGTACTGTACTTAAGTTGTTACTTATACTTTACATGTTTCCAGTTGTACTTCTACTCCACTACATCTCAGAAGCAAATATTGCATTTTTTACTCCACTACAATTATTTGAAAACTTTACTTACTAATTACAGTATGCAGCTTTGGATTACCATTAATATCTAAGATTAAAGGCCCTTTCCCACTGAGCGTGATAAAAAAAAGGGTTTTCAATTGAAATGGATGGCAGCGTCAACACCACAACGATAAAGCGTCATAATTGATGTGAACGCAGACATATCGTTATTGTTATCTTTATCACGTCCAGTGGGAATGAGCCCTATTTTATACTTTTACTGTTATTTGAAAATAGCAGATCTACAAGATCACAACATGTTGCATTGCGACAAGTTGTGAGCTTGTAGATCTGCATTTTTTTTTTTTTTACATTCGACAAATCAGAGGCAAATATTTTTACTCCACTACAAATAACACACTTTAACCACTTAAGTCATATTTTATATACATATTATTGTAAAATAGGTGATACAGTATACAAGCTCACATTGCATCACATTGCGTTGTAAGATTGTAGATCTGCTATTTTTGAAAATGTGGGGGGGGAGTTAAACTGACTTTTGTGCCTTACTTTTGTCACTTAGACTTTTATAGGTATATTTTGATGCTGTACTTTTTACTCAATAAAATGTTGAATGCAGGGCTTGTGTGGTACTGATACTTTTACTTAACTTACTTAGAGACTCATTTTACACAAGCAGATGCACACACAAATCAGCAAGCTGTTAAATAATTGTAGTGGAGTAAAAAGTACAACATGGACCACGGAAGGCCGAATCACAACTCCAGAATGGATGTTTGAACTGTTACAACCTTATCTGTTTCTTTGGGATTGAAAACACTTCAACTTAGAGTAATTATCCTGTTCATTCACAGAAGGATGTGAATGAGTGAATGTCACTTGCTGCTATGTATACTAACTGTTCATCCACATAGCTGGATGCGTGATACTTTGATTTAATGAATGAAACAAAATTCACACTTACAGGTACACAACTTCCTCGGACCTGCAGGTTGCAGCATGCAATCACCACCATGGTGGACACTGTGGGTGGAGGAGACACAGCGTAAGGTCTACTTATTGCATTCAATAATAGAAACAATTAAACAATATTATATTGCATTAACATATGATTTCCTTAATCTAAACCAAGTAGAACACAATTACAGTTCTGTCCATACCTCAGAGTCTCCAGTGGTAGAGCAGAGAGGAGCTCCACTCCGTCTCCTGGATGGTTGAAGCTCAAGTCCAGTACTTTGAGATGGGAGTTTAATCTCAGAGCTGTGGCCAGATAAGAACAGCCTACTTCTGAGACCATGCAGCCTGACAACCTACACCACACACACACACACACACACACACACACACACACACACACACACACACACACACACACACACACACACACACACACACAACACACACAACACACGCACACTATTATTATTACAGCCTCTATAGCCACTCAGCTATGGCGAATTTAAGTTTGCATCTATGTGTATATTATTTATACACTTGTTTCAGCTCTAACGTTTAGGTGAATGATAGCTACCTATTTCAGGATTGCAGCGGTGGGATTAACACATTTCATTTATTTGAGTCCCAGAGGGTTTTTAGCCAAATATTTTTTACCCCTTTTTTCACCCAATTTTAGTCATTATACCAATGGTTTCCTCCCCACACAAATGTACAGTATGTGTTGTCACTGCTGTTCTATCCTACTGACTCACCTCCCACATAGAGCCTTTGTCCTACTCCTCCCACCCAACACTCCCTGCTGTCAGTAATACTAACCTGAGAGTCTCTAGGCTACATTGTGAACTTCCCAGTCCATCAGCGATTAGTTTCACTCCTGAATCGAGCAAATTATTGTTACTCAAGTCCAGTTCTTTTAGCCTAGAGGAGCTGGAGCTCAGAACCGTTGATAACATCTTACAGCATCTCTTCGAGAGGTTACAACCACTCAGCCTGGGAAGAAAACAAACAAACAAACAAACAAATAAACATTCAAAGAAACATATATATATATATATATATGTTTTAATTAATTCCATGTAAGATATGGATGAAATAATAAATGCATCTGGTTACACTTACAGAGCTCTTTTAGAGGCTTTGACCACCGGCAGGAGCCTCAGAAGAGCCTCTTCTGAACCAGAGTATTTCTTCAGGTCAAACACATCCAACTCCTTTTCTGATGACAGCAACATGAAGACCAGAGCTGACCACTGAGCAGGAGAGAGTTTTTTTGTGGAGAGACTTCCTGAGCTCATGTTCTCTTGGATCCCTTTCTCTAGAGAATGATCATTCAGCTCGTTCAGACAGTAGAACAGATTGATGCTTTTCTCTGGAGAGGGATTCTCCTTGATCTTCCTCTTGATGTAATTCACTGTTTTCTGATTGGTTTGTGGCTTTGTACCTGTCTTTTTCATCATACCATGTAATAGAATCTGATTGGTCTCCGACGAGAGGCCCAGGAGGAAACGGAGGAACAAGTCCATGTGTCCATTTGTACTATCTAAGGCCTTGTCAACAGCACTCTGGTAAAGGTGATTTATGTTAGACTTGTCTCCAAATGGATTGAACTGCTTGGAAGTTGACAGTAAGTTGACATTTTCATTGACAAATGAGAGGTAGACATAAAGAGCAGCCATAAATTCTTGTACACTCAGATGGACAAAGCAGAACGCTATTTCCTTGTAGCCCCCACGTGCCACTTTTAAAAACTTTGTGAACATTCCTGAGTACACTGCATCTTTGATATCAATGCCACACTCCGCCAAGTCTGATTCATCGAAGTTCAGGTGGCCTTGCTCTAACTGTTCAAAAGCCAGTTTTCCCAGAGACATGATGATCTTATTATTCTCTGGATTCCAAATAGACTGCTCATGAGCTACGCCATGATACTTCTCATTCTTCTGTTTGAATTGAAAGACCATGAAGTGGAGGTACATCTCAGTTAGGGCCTTTGGCAGGGCACCAATCACCTCTGTTTTCAACATGTTCCAGAAAACTGAAGCAGTGATCCAACAGAAAACAGGGATGTAGCACATGATGTGGAGGCTTCGTGATGTCTGGATGTGCGAGGTGATCATTCTGGCCTGGTTCTCATCACTGAATGCCTTCATGAAGTATTCATCTTTTTGTGGGTCAGTAAACCCTTTTAGCTCTGTCACCCTGTCAACATAATCTATAGGGATCTGATCAGCGGCTGCAGGTCGTGTGGTTATCCAGATGCGAGCAGAAGGAAGCAGCGTTCCCTTGATGAGACTAGTCAACAAAGATTCCACTGAGGCCCGCTTTGTGACATCAGTCAAGACCTCATTGTTTTGGAAATCTAGAGATCGCCGAAACTCATCTAAGCCATCCAAGATGATATCAATGTTGGACTCTTTGATGCTACAGATTCCTGCTTCCTTAATGTCAAAGGTGGTATTAACAAGTTCCTCAAAGCTGCAGTCCTTCAATGAATTCAGATCTCGGAAAGTGAATGGGAAGATGAAATCGATATCCTGGTTGCCTTTGTCTTCCACCCAGTTGTGAATGTACTTCTGAGTTAGGTCTGTTTTACCAATTCCAGCCACTCCCTTCGTCATCACTGTTCTGATTGGATCTTGTCCAGGTAAAGGTTCAAAGACGTTTTCAAATTGGATTGGTGTTTCCTGTCCGGTTTGTTTATTGGATGCTGTTTCAATCTGTCTGACCTCATGTTGTTTACTGTCCTCTCCACTCTGTCTCTCTGTGATGCAGAGCTCTGGCTTTATGAAGATATGATTTCCTTCCTCCTTCTTCCACTTCCTCCTCAGATTGGACTTGAGTTGTTGTTGTAGTCGAAGAGCAAGAGTTTCTAAATGATCAAAGAATAGAGGACATTGATGTTCATGTCATGGTGAATGTGGTGTGAACACGTTAAGAGATGCCATTAGGATGGAACCATTCAGCGCCATGGAGCATATGAGGCTGATAGAGTGGAAACTAAGTATCCTTATGTGGCGTTAAGGAGCTACATGCTAGAAGCCAAAACTGTGCCACTCTAATATAAAGGGTAGGAGATCCCTGAAACATATAATCCCCATTCAGGGTTTTGAAATAACATAGGCTGGAATATAAACTATATCTGAGTTTATTGTTTAATCAGGATGGGTAACAAATGGCACATGGGTCAAAGGAGGTAACATGTCATTAGGTCAAACTTCCTTTGGATCGACCACTAAAACCTAACCTTGACCCTAACCCTAACCTTAACCTCAGTAACCTGCCGACGCTGATCGACCTAACGGGAGTTCGACCTATGGGGCAGTCCCCTCAAAGGACCCCAAACTTCTGTTGAAAAATTAAGATTGTCTTACTGCTCTCCAATAGTATTAAAATTGTGACTGAAGTTGATCATTAGAATTATTATTAGTAAAACAGTTCTGAAAAATATAATTTCATAACTCACCATTGTTAGCTGTTTCTTTTGGTGAAAGAACAGGTCCTGCATAAGTAGAGGAGGATAAGGAATTGAATACTTCATAAACAGCAGTTTGAAAAAAATACAGTGGTGCAGTTATACTGTAATGCTAAAAGGAAAACTACATACATAATACATATATACTGTGTGTACACGCACGCATGCACGCACGCACGCACACACACAGTCTATACAGTATGTGTGTTGTTTACAAATATTAGGATCCCTATTGATACCAGGTGTCTACTATGTAACCTGATGGTCGTTGTCTTGGCAGAAACAAATCCACTTTATGGAACTGATGTTATACATTTTATTAATGCTGTTAAAATAAATAAATAAACATCATTAGCACATTATTTTTCTTACCAAGACTCTCCACCAGGTGGGGCTCATGTTGTTTGAGGGCATCGTAAAACTCAGCATTGATGGCTGTGCTGGCTACATCTAGCATCTCAGAATACAGACTCCTCATTTTCTCCATGCTTGTCTTCTCGGCTTTAATCTCTGCATAGAGCTCACGATGGACCTTCGTTCCTAGACTGTCGACTATGGCCATGACTCTGGACACTTGTTGAATCAACTTTGCCCTGTGCTGGATCACAAAAGCCTTCTTTGCTGTTTGCAAGAGGAAAAGAGAGTGGTTGAGATAAATATATCACTGAAAAGCATGTCATTATATCAATGAAAAATAACACTGAAGCTTCTCTTCAATACGTCCACACAAATAATGTGACAGCTGATAAATGTATAGTTTGTGAATAAGATACTGAGGATGAACAATCTGACAAACATAATGCAGCACTAGCCAACAGCCTACACACTGGCGTGTAGACAGAAATAAACTCACCTTTTTCTGTATTCTTTTTTTCTGAAGTCAAGCTGTCAGCAGCATCCTGTTGAACACAGTCATGTTACTGTACAGTATTTCAATAATATCATGCCTGAGTGCTATTAAACATCATTATGTCTTGTATGGTATTGGCTACAGTAGTGGTTTTCAACCTGAAACCCACCACCTAGGATGTTTTTCACTGACTTAACCTATTTTCATCAGTATGATGTTTCAGTGTATCTCAATACAACAATGCATGGGAGCATGTCGCTGTTACTACATGTCATCTTTTCGACACCCAACTCTAACCCTTATCCTAACCCTAACCTCCGTGGAGTGAGTCGCTAACCCTCCGGTCGTTTGAAAGAGCGCGACTTTCCCCAATGCATTGGTGTGTGAGAATAGGCCTTGAGACAAATAGATAAATGCCATACAGGGTGAACTTCTAGGAGGATAGATGGTTAACTATATCTATCTGTTAAACATCGGAGGAGAAGGAGGTGGAGGATGGGTTTACTATCTATCTGCTGAACACCCATGGGGAGCAAGGACAGCTTCAAGAGGGTGGGTAGGGGTCAACTATCTCAACCTTTGTCAATTAAGGTAAAATTGTTATTGGGCTTTTGAACCATAGACCACCATTTGATGAGATATAGCTCAGAACCAATACTTAGAATACTTGTTGTTGTTGCCAATGGACAACATTTTGTCCATGCTGTACATATGTTGGTGCCATATAGGAGAGAACAGGCCAACGGTTAACAACTGAAGTCGATGGTATAGCGTCCACACCGCAAAGATAACGCCTAACCCTGGTTGAGAAGATTCATTGGCTGATAAATGGTTAAAATGATGGCCTATACGTACTTTTGTTTTACGTTTTCAAAAATATAAATGAATCAAAACTATATGATATTTCAATTCTTTTCATTTTCTTTCACTCAAAACATTTATGATATCAACATATGACTGCTGACATAAGAATAACACTGTCTGTCTGTCATGTCATGTAAAATGATTATATTACAATTTTTATTTTGACTGTATTTTGTGTAAATTGACTTATTCTTTTGTTTTGTTTTATTCAAACAATTTATATTTGAAATATTAAGGTTTATGTAGATGTGCAACTATGGAGGAAGTGCAAAAAAACAGGTTGAAACAGGTTGAACCAAACACTAGCTGGGATTGTTCTGTGCTGAGCAGCCATTTTGGAAAGACACTGGGGGCTCAATTATGATCCAGGTCTTATGCCTTAACTTCTTTGCCTTTTTTTACTATATATACAAAGTTGTGATGTAGATCAGCATTTGAAGTATTTAAAAATGTTTTTCAAAATAGTAAAAAAAAAGGCAAAGAAGTTAAGGCACAAGGCATAAGACCTGGATCATAATAGAGCCCTGGGTCTCTTCCTGTGTTACCAATGATACAACGAAGGCTGTGAAATCTGAGACAATGGCCACCATTCGGATTAAAATGTGTTTTATTTAACAATACACTAAATTCAGGTACCTCTGAGAACAAAGTCGTGAGTGAGGGAGATGTTTGTATGCAGACTTGATAATCATAAGGGTTAGGGTTATCTAAGGGTTATTATACCATCATAAGCCTGTTTAGTTGGTGTTAAATGAAGCAGCCAAATCAGACTCTGATTGCAAGCTTTTGTACATAAAGGAAGCTTTTGGACTATACCTTGAAGTTATAGTGACAGACCTCTGATTTTATCATAATTATGAGACGTTAGGAGATGTATATAAAGAAGCATTATGTGTACCTGGGCCTGTGGAGCTGCCGCTGGTGCTGAAGTTGACTGGTCCTCCATTCTGGACTTTACAGATGTCAAAGGGCTGAGAACCTGCACAAATAAAAAGAATCATCACAGAGTGTTCAAGGTGATACACCATGAAATTTCACTTTTCCTATTTTAAAACCTTTTTTTGGGGTCCCATAGCACCTTCTATCCTCACAAAGTCCCATTTCTGACAGTTGTGTCTTTCTCTGGTTTTGGGAATGCGGAGGTTAAAAGCATCCCACGGGTTCTCAAAACAGGCTGTCCAGATTTGCTGACGTCATCGACGGCCGTTTTTGAAGATTTTTTTTTTTCAAAAAGATTTTGGGGGGGTGGCGCAGTTCAGGCCAAAGGTGGTACTGCAGCTGAAAATGCTCTGAGAGCCATTTAAAATGAGAGAGGCTCTCTATTCAGGAGTGGTAATTTAGCCTCAAACCTTTTGAAAAACGTTTTTGGGACATAAACAATATGACATAAATACTTTTTAAATGCATGGTGTATCACCTTTCATTTAAGTCGGAGAATTTGACAAATTCATTGTTATCAAATCTCTGAGAGAGAGATAGAGAAAGCTATCAAAACTGTTTTCCATGATAAATGCACAAAAGGCTGTAAAACAACTTATTGGCAGACTTTGAACAATAATTTGAAGTTATATACACTATTGATATGAATGAGATACTATAGCACCCAGGGCAAAATGTAAATGATATTTCTTTACCATTTCACTCAAAAGGTTATACCAATATGACTATGACTTGTGATAGGCCATTAAACTAAAATGGGCGGGAACAACACAATCCTTTACAATTCACCCATTGTTAGCCGTCTGGTTGGTCCCTGACTGACCAACCAGCAGGCTTTTTTTTATGTTGAATTTGCTAAAACATAATCTTTGGAGAAATAAAAACATTTAAAAAACATGATGAGTCACTATACTGCCACTGAGCAGCTCCATTTTACTGAAACCAAGTTTGAAATTAGAATTGAACACCAGAATAACAATACGAAGCAACTGAATTCAAATGATAGTGAATGGAGTGTCCCACCGAGTGTCCCACCAAGACACAGCAACCAATGGGTGAAGAGGGGCAGGACAACGACGGGACTTGACAAATGGTAAATTTGGATATAGAGAGAGGTGACTGCAACGAAGCAGCACTCCAAATTAAATCAAGTCTTTACGGTGCATGGCTCAATAATATCATGAAACAATGAAGGAGTAGCCAGCACACAAGGCTCAATAATATCATGAAACAATGAAGGAGTAGCCAGCACACAAGGCTCAATAATATCATGAAACAATGACGGAGTAGCCAGCACACAAGGCTCAATAATATCATGAAACAATGACGGAGTAGCCAGCACACAAGGCTCAATAATATCATGAAACAATGAAGGAGTAGCCAGCACACAAGGCTCAATAATATCATGAAACAATGAAGGAGTAGCCAGCACACAAGGAATATCCTTTTCACATGGTTTATTTACCTCCCTGGACAGAGGACAACAAACGTTTCGACCTGTCGAAAAGTGGTGAAATGTGTTTGTTGTCCTCTCTCCACAGAGGTAAATAAACCATGTAAATTTGGATATAGGCCTACAGTAGGTGATGTTGCCAGAGGTGACCAGTCTAATCAAAGGCTGATTAAGAAAAACATATAGATTTCCTCAAAAAACGACGTAGGCCACTATTTTAAGATGGTGACGATATCAACAGTCCTCTGAAAGGCAACAGTTTTGAACAGTTCATATTGTCGCCTTGGGGCTTAAAACTCTTATCTGTTAACGTTCTATACTTCATCATACTGGATACAATTGTGTGTCACACAATAGTATCCAAAATAGAAGAATAAGAAGATCTACAAGCTGGTAGTGTGACCAGACAATAGTACCCGTATGTTATGTGTTAAAAATTATTTCAAATGCGATCCGAGCACCGAGCACAATCAGTACACGATCACCATTGTACACAATCACCATTGTACACAATCACCAAAACAAGCAAGATCATTTCTGATATAAAGATAAAATGTATGTAATTTTTACACAATATTAGAGGACAACTAACTTTTTTTTTTTTTTTTTACAACAAGGGTTCATATTTTAGATAGTCATTAGAGTGAAGAAAAGATTAGTGTTAAAATGTTTTAATTTACTTTTTTCTATTGTTTTAATGATTTTGATTTGCATGCATGCCCCATGCAAGTGGCTAAATATGTCTTTTTAGACACACTAAGCTAAGCCCATTCCCAAGATGAGCCACAATCTTTCATGGGCAGATGTGACTTATTGCAGCTGGTGTAAATAGTATTATAGATATTTAGCCACTTGTACGCATGCCCCCACCCACTGAAATCTACTAAAATCTCAGATTCTCTTTTCTCTAATTACAATCTAAAATATGAACCCATGTTGTAAAAAAACAAAGTTGCCATTTAAAGGTACATTTTCAACTGATGGTACAAAAAAGAGAGATAAAATACACTTAAAAAGGTCAGAGGGACCTCAGATTGTACCGGTTTTGTGGAATGACTGTTGCCAGATGGGAAATGTTGAATTATCGTAGCCTACTGGAGGCTTGAAATGATCCTACTTGAAAGAAAACTATCGCACACAGACAAAAAAGAGAAATCGGCCTATATGTATTTAGTGTAAGGAACAACCTTGTTTGAGACTCACTGATTTCCTGACTTACTTTGAGAAGTCAAAACGGATCCCTAATTAGCAGCCAATCAGTAAATTCACTCTCTTTTTTTTGTTTGTAATGTGGCGAAATTATTGTATATTTGGGCATTTTTAGAATTATTGATGGTACACCGTACAGAGGGTCAAATTATCCTACATCTAGCAACACTGACAATCTCCACAACGTTCACTATATAAGTTCTGTTCAGACCAAAGAACAACCAACGAGGCTTACCTGTTCTGTAGCTGTTGCAGAAGAAGAAGTCTGTAAAAGTAGGCTGTAGGCTGTAAGAAGGCTGTAGGCTGTAAGAAGTCTGTAGGCTGTGAGAAGGCTGTAGGCTGTGAGAAGTCTGTAGGCTGTAGGCTGTGAGAAGGCTGTGTAGGCTGTGAGAAGTCTGTAGGCTGTGAGAAGGCTGTAGGCTGTGAGAAGTCTGTGTAGGCTGTGAGAAGGCTGTAGGCTGTGAGAAGTCTGTAGGCTGTAGGCTGTGAGAAGGCTGTGTAGGCTGTGAGAAGTCTGTAGGCTGTGAGAAGGCTGTAGGCTGTGAGAAGGCTGTGTAGGCTGTGAGAAGGCTGTGTAGGCTGTGAGAAGGCTGTAGGCTGTAGAATATAAGAAGTCTGCAGGCTGTAAGAAGGCTGTAGGCTGTTGGTCTGCTCAGTCTGTGTCTGTTGGCAGGTTTGAAACAGCACCAGATTGTGCCTCTTTATATACAGTAGCCTACAGCACTGGAAACAAACATACCTGTATTCCCAGTTTCTGGTTGATTTACATTACTGGTCAAGCTGCATCGATGAGCTATTCATTATGCAGACAATAGAGGTGTTTTCTGAAAGCCCCACAACACTGACAGCTTGTAGTTCAGCTATTTTCTGCAGTTTTTCTGACCATGTTGATTAAAACATATTAGACCCCCTGGCTATAAAACATGCATATAAAAACACTAAAGAAATTCATATGGAAATGCAATAAGGCAAGTAACCAACTAGGAAATCCACTTAGAAAACTAGCCTAAACTGCAGTTGAAACAAAAAGGTCTCATCACCAAAGTGACTCTCAATCTTCTCACAAAATAGTTTCCACTTTTTTGGGAAGAAGTGTTTTTAAATATGACGTGACACCTCTACTCTACTCTACTCAGGCTTTTGGAAACAGCCGGGGCAGTTTTTAAGTTGTTTGATTCAGTATTTAGATATTTGATATTCATTTTATCCTTCCTATACAAACCCATTGTAACTTCGAAATCCATTTTTAACCGTCCTTGTTTATGGTGACTCATACCACCCTCCTAATACATGTTATCATTATTGTTATTATTCTTTATTGAATTTGTGAATTATCCTTTTAACTTAAAACAAGTTGAATGTAGTTATTTGTTATCAGTTTTAAATCTTTCATTTATATCACAATACATCTTTCCATATTCATTAATATCACTACTTATCATGATGTATACTTAGATACTTAATACTGACAGTTTGAAGAGTGTCCTGACAATCACTAAAGCCTGAAGAAAGCAGAGAGTTCATTAGTTGAACAACTGGTCCTTTCACTTTCAGGGGTTTCACAGTTAAATGATTGATATAACAAATTAGACCCTTATGGGCCTGTAACTCTGAGAGTGTATGAGTGGAACAAAATGGTTAATTTGGTCACATCTGAACCCTCTCAGAGTAACATTAACTTTACACTGCAGAGTTTTGCACTGAATACAATGTAATAAAAAGTCATATGAATGGGATCTGGTGGCCTAATGCAGTGGTTCCCAAAACTTTTAGCTCAAGACCCATAAGAGAAATGTGACGTTTGCCTGGGACCCAAACTAGTGAAAACAGCAGATCTACAGTTGTATTTATTTTATTTGTATTTTCACTACTTGTTAAACATTGTTTATGGATCATTACATTTAGTTTGTCTGCGACCCACAAATGGTTCCCGACCCAGTGTTTGGGAACTATAGTGGCCTAATGCATATCCAAGCTGGTGGTCCTTGAAATTTAAATATTGGATATATTTTGCAGTAAAATAATGTATAAATGTAAACGTTGTAAGCTAGAAGCGGAGAAGGGAGACAAAAGGGTTGCACCTTCCATGTGGAGAAATAAGAGAACAGAACGATTCCACTCTGACCTTCACCTGCAGTACACAGAAATCTACAAATATTTTACGACAAATATTAGTCGGTAGACAATTATAGGCCTATTAGTTTTTCCTATACTATTCAGAAATAGCAGAAATACAATCTTAATATGAACATTTGTTCAAATCTTTTATTTTATTTTAAAAGCAAACATATTTTGTAACTCAAATTTTGGCTTCTGAGGGGGGCCCTGATACATATGTTTTGAGATGGGGGTCCGCATCGAAAACACATATAATTATGGGGGTCCTTGACATGAATACCTTTGAGAACCACTGATATTATAGCAACATGATGGGGGTCCGCATGGAAAACACATATAATTATGGGGGTCCTTGACATGAATACCTTTGAGAACCACTGATATTATAGCAACATGATGGGGGTCCGCATGGAAAACACATATAATTATGGGGGTCCTTGACATGAATACCTTTGAGAACCACTGATATTATAGCAACATGTGTTGCAGAAAACTGTATTTTAGAAGGCATTTGTAGAAACTGCCTCAGCCAGGTCTTAATGGGTTAATATGAATTCATCCAGTGCATTGTTCCATCTCTTGTGCAGATGATTGACAGCATCATAAATCATACTGATGCCACTCAGGCCAGCTAAAATACATTCTGTCCACTGAAATCAACTGTAGATTTAGTCGACTGAAATCATCTAGTTTTAGAGATCCTATGACATTTAGTCAACTAAAACTAGACTGAAACTAAAAGGCTTGCGTACGCGTGCGTGCGTGCATGCGTGCGTGTGTGGACACATAATGGGCAACAACATAGAACCTGTTCTGTTACTTGAGTCTCTCTCTCTCTCCCTAATCGGGAGGTGGTGTAGGCTTTGCATTGGCAGCGAATATATGTAAAGAAAGGCCATGTCATTAATGTGAATAGATATCCAAACATGCATACTGTAAGAGAAATGTATGCCTTATTCCACCTTTGTCTTTCCATTCGCAACAGAATAGATGTAAAGAAACGGCATATTTTGTACAGAGTAGGATTTGTGAGTAAGCATAATTCTTTTTGAAGAAGTCATTCCTGTGAAGCAAATAAGCCATGCAATGGGCAGTGTGTGGGGTGATGGTGCTTGAGCCGCAGATGCAAAGTAGGGGTGATTTTGGCCGACACCTACTCGTGCATTAAGATGCAAAGTAAGTGGCACATTGAAGTGTTGGGGAACTCCTTTGTGATGAGGTGTTGACCAAGTCCTTTGTGTGTGGTTGCGACAAAAGAAGGCTAGAAACACAACCACCCTAAGGACTACAAACCATGGATTGACATCTTGACCTACTGTACATACAGTATGAAACAGAGCTGATACCCTTAAATGCATTTTGAGGAAAATAATGCTGCTATTTGTACCCTGTGTATATGTATAAAATGTCACAATGCAGTGTTTAGGCAGAAGCTGAAGGAGTGGGGGGAGAGTTGCAGGGAGCGGCATAACGTGCAGGCCGAAAAATCTTCTGTGTTTTTCGGGTTGGATGTGTTTGCGCGATTCTAACTCAGTTAAAAAATAAATGTATAGATTTGTATTTTATAACAACATTGGCCATCATCTTCTGATCTTTATTTTATTATCATCAACATTTGCCATCATCTTCAGTTTCAAAGTGCTTTATTTACACACAAAAATAAATACTATTTGGCTTTTCAAAAGTAAATAAATAACCTAAGTAAGTTATATTGTCAGATTTGTCAGGAGGAATAAACAACCAGGTCTATGAAAACAAGCCCAAAATAAGTTAATATAGACCACATGAGCACTTTAAACCTAAATACTTCCGCTATTTGAAAATCGCCGATCTACAAGCTCACAAGCAACCACCAGGGGCGTCACAAGGGGGGGGAAGTGGGACTCAGTTTACTAGGGCCCAAGGTGGAGGGGCCTTAATTATTTTATACTTTAGCAATCGAAATTTAGCAGATAGGCCTATACAAGCTCACAGAGTGCCGCGCTGCGAGCTTGTAGATCACGCTGCGAGCTTGTAGATCTGCTATTTTTCGTGAAAATGGGTGCAAAATCTTTGAAAATATGTATTTCTTAACATTTGTAACTCATATTTTGCTTCTGGGGGGTCCCTGGAACTATTTTGAGATGGGGGTCCATGGCCAAATTCATATAATTTTGGGGGTCCTCCTTCACATGAAAAGGTTTGAGCACCACTGACACTCCCCCTATGAAGAACATTAATGGAGTGAATCCTTGTTAGCCTGACACTTCAGTCCGCACATCACCACCCCCTGCTGGTGGGTGGTGTGTAGTGTGGACTGAAGCTGCACATATTTTATTTTATTTCCTGCGCGCCTGAAGAGCGGCGCTTTGAATGGGCCAATCAGGGTTGTATGCTTGGGGCACGTGGTAGGCTGCTCCGGTCCCAGCCCCCTCCAAACAGAGCTCTTGAGCTCACGTGAGACTCGCTCGTGGACTCTGATTGGTCCGTGAAAACTGTCATGGCAGAGTCAGACTCGACTCGTATTATTTTAATAAACGATGCAATAGTGCCGTTTCATCACGTTTTAATACCATTTTTCACTAACGTAAACATGCAGACATATAATATGTTATGAGAAATAACGTATTTTTGCAATGTCACGCCACGTCGCCGTTGCGTGTGTGTGTGTGTGTGTGTGTATGTGTGTGTGTGTGTGTGTGTGTGTGTGTGAGTGACGTCAATAGGCTTCAGCCCCCCCCCCCCCCCCCCCCCCCGCCGAAATAGAATGTCTGCCCTCAATTTCAGACTCTCTTCCTCACGTAGTGTGGTGTGAGTCGGACGCTAGCAGTCTGGCAAAATCCTTGTACCCAGGGCCCAGAATTTGGTGCCCTGGCAAGTGGCAACCTCCATTATTTACAAGCAACTTTACAGAAATAAGAGCCCAAAATGGCTTATAATAGTCAGATTTGGCAACACTGCATGGTATTTCATTCAACCTAGCCCAACATGGCTTATATTATCAGACCTGGCAACTGCATGTTGTTATTTTTCTCCACACACTGTAGGCTAGGTTGCTTGCTAACAGTCAGACACAAACTGCACATTTAGCCACAAACAACCACAAACTACACCAATCTAAAATCATTATCAATACGTTTTTAAATGAATCTTGAGAAATGTACAGCTAATGATGAATGGGACAACAAGTAAACTTCTCCTGTAACAGTGCACTGCCTATGCGACGCGTCGAGTGGGTTTGTACTCGGTGCGCACTGCTGCGCAGCTGTTGTTTCTCCATCCCATCAATGAGTGTAGCAGAGGAGCCTATAATCTCCTTCCAGCCGTAGCTAACCGAGAGAACAACCGGATTCTAAACATGAGTCACGTTGTTGTGAAAATAATTCCTCTGCAAAAAAAATCTTTAAAAAAAATAATAATAATAATAATCATAGAGCCGCGGCCAGATTTTAAGGGGCGGCGGCCCGCCACTCCTTAATGCATATAGGGGAAACACTGCAATGCGACATAGCTCTGTTTACACAATGCTGTACCCCCTCCAACTGTATATGTTCCCCATTTTCAACTGTTTTTATTGTATTTGTGATACTTGCTTTGGCAATGTAAACGTATGTTTTCGCATGCCAATAAAGCTCCTTTGAATTGAATTGAATTGAATTGAATTGTGTGGCAGAGAAAGAGTCAGAGTTGTGCTGTGAGAATGGGCCTAATGGGGGTGCTCCAACAGGGGAACGTGAGAAATGGTAGGTGGACGTACTGGTCTGGCAGGCAAGAAGTGTGTCTTCCATTTTTGGCATGGATGGAGGCAACAAACAGACAGCCGGTGGAGGTTTTGATAGTAAGTGCGACCTGACGGTCGCAATTATTGATTTCAGCTGTTACCAGGGCAGGAATTTGAAGGTCATGGCCGTTGTTGCCCTTCAGTTTGGCCTTGTGCCCCTCAAACCACATGACCTGAGGCCACAGTGGCCTTAATGCCCCAGCTGACTGAACTACTTTCTCCTCTGTCTCTTTCTGGTCAATATGTAGACAGTAGACACCAGTGTCTCTTTCTGGTCATGTAGACACCAGTGTTTTTTTGTTGGGATTCTGAAATCTTAACTACCCCAAGTCCCCATCTTTAAACCAATCCAGTGACTTTAATTGGTGCAGGGCTGAGCATGGATCAGATTGTAAATATCATCATTTATCTATTTCACTGCAGACTAGGTTATCATCCCTAACCCTTAAATTCAACAAATTCTTTCAATGGAGAATGGACTAAAATCTTGTTTTATTTGATGGCCTTCCTGCCCTGGCATTTGACCTTTGTGCCCTCAAAAATTGGACAACACCAAAGGCCAAGTGGCCTTGCCACTAAAATGACACAATTCCAAACATGCAAACATGACCCGCTTAAATTATTTCAGTCTATATTAGTAGTTTAATGACTTTTTCAAATTACATTGTCTTTTACTCCATTTGAAATTATTAGATATTTTTGCTACTTTTAAGACATTCATTTGAAATTAAATACCATTTTTACTTTACAATTCCTTTAAAAAAAATAAGCAAATATTGCAGATCTACAAGCACAAACACGTCCCAAAGCGACATGCGACATGTTTTGAGCTTGTATATCTGCTATTTTTGCTACTTCTGTGTGACATAGAATGACGATAGGGCATTGATTATGAAAAAAAGTTAAAATATGCAGATAAGAGGTATCGGAAAGCTTTCCACCTCAAGTCAGAAAATAAGTGCAGGCCATCATAGTCACGGCCCACGGTGAAGTCCTTTACCCCGTCTAGACCGGTACAGGTCGACCAATCAGTGAATGGGGTGTAGAGCCTGTCTGTCTGATAGTAAAAGCAGAGAGATGTGTTGGGACTCGGGGGAAAGCTCTCCACCGTGAGGAATGATGTAACGTTGCAGTTTCATGACTCAAAAAGACTGGAAAAGACCCGACTATGATCCGGGCTTTACAGTGTCCCTCTCCATCATCACCCCTGATCTAAAATGAAATGAAGATGACAAAAGTTGCCTATAATTTAAACAGCCATTCATTAATGTGCAATAAGTGTTAAATGGCTTTATATTATAGGAATAGTATAATATTTTCTTGGTGGCCTCTTGTCTTGATTGTTTAAACATGACGTAATGGGACTCTATATGCTCGATAACAGGCTCCATAAGCCCAAAGCTTATTGATATTGTGTCTCAATGAATGTGTTGTCGAGTTTGTAATGGGCTTGGGTCTCCCTCCATACTGTGTGTGTGTGTGTGTGTGTGTGTGTGTGTGTGTGTGTGTGTGTGTGTGCGTGCGTGCGTGCGTGCGTGCGTGCGTGCGTGCGTGCGTGTGCGGGTTTAACTCATCATTCATTGGATTTCTGTAAATGCACTCAGAGAACAACATGAATTGACTGAACTGCATATGTCTATATGTACAGTATCTTTTCATGTACTGTCAGTATGTTTTATTGTTGCTGTTGAATGATTGCATGGACCGCAATGGAACCCAGACATTCTTTATGATTAATCCATTTCACATAATTGTATCGTACTGCTGTACTTTTAAATTGTCAATACAATATTCAATCAATCATATGAAAACTGAATAGATTTAGAGATCCTATGACATTTAGTCAACTAAAACTAGACTGAAACTAAAAGTCTTCAGATACAACCTGATCCCCTGCTCCAGACCCCACCCTCCCTCAAAACCAACTTCACTGAATTGAATAGGTGGGGGTGGGGCGGTCAGCTCTCTAGATATTAAATCATATAAGCAAGTTACAATATTATTTAAAGTATATGCTTTTAATCTCTGCCTTGTCAAAGAGGGTGGACCCCACAAACCTCAAAGAAAATATGCACACTGCTCCAACGCTTTAAAAATAATATAAATATATTTCCTTTTTACACCAATGAAGAGCCGGTAGGCTGGAAACATCTTGTCCAACGGTGTAAAAAGGAACCAAAAAAACATGTTATTTTTCTGTGTGCATTCTGACCTCAGCAGCAGCTGCTATAGTGACTTCTTTTCCTGGACGACACAAACCTGACATTGTTCACATTGAATATTGTATTAGTCACAATGAACAACATCACATGTACAGTAGACACATTTAACCCATTTAGGCCTAGAATTATTTAATGCTTTAGCAGATATACAAGCTCGCAGCGCGGCACTGAGTGCCGTGCTGCGAGCTTGTAGGTCTGCTATATTTGAAATAGTTGTGAAAATGTGTGGAAATCTTTGAACATACAGTATGTATTCTTAAAGCGAACGTTTGTAACTCAAATTCTGCTTCTGGGCGGTCCCTAGAACTAAATATTTTGAGATGGGGGTCCGTGGCCAAATTTGTAAAAGGAGAATTTCCCCATATTTGTACTCTGAGTTTGTATTATCAGATCGTTGTGTGCACTCCTATCTGGTGTGGTAGCTGTGGGTGTCGCTAACCTTTTGTAGGTGTTTGGTCAGCTATGCTGGCACTGTGGGGGTTGAGGGCAGATTTGCATTGACTATTTTGAAATTCAGTCCCATTTTTAGTTGTTTAACCCTGTCTTCTACTTTGAGCCATCCTAGGATTGCAAGATGTGTGGGAGAGACGTGGGTCATGGGCCCCAGGTCAAGAAGTAGTCGAATCAATTTGTTTTGGGAGTTTTGGAGTTTAGTCTTCAGTGGCATTTTGATGTTGGAGTACCAGGAGGTGCAGGCATAGTCGTAATGGGGCTGAATGATGGCCCCAGCAAGAGTCCTGAGGGCCCTTTTGTTGACAAAGGAGGACATTCTACCCAGGAATCTTGTTCTTTGATTCATTCTTTTGATCACCATTGTTGCCATGCTATCCCTGGTATCAAGAATGTAGGTTATCTCTTCCTTGCTAGAGATTACTGTGTCATCAATTTTGATCGTTTACATTTTATCTCTCTTAGAGAATGTTTAGTCCCGAAAAGGTTTTACCAAGATGTAGTGACAGTATGATATCTGTAAGCCAAGTACGGATCTTGGTGACCTTGGTCTGAGCGGGGAAATCTCGCTCTTTCGAACGTCATTTCGACAAAGGAGCATCGGGAGGGTTAGCGACTCACCCCACGGAGGTTAGGGTAAGGGTTGGGTTTGGGTGTCGAACAGATGACACGTAGCAACAGCGAAACGCTCCCGGTCTGAGCTCAGACTGTCACTGCCAAATGATATTCTGTCAAATGATGATTAATGATAGGTGTGTGTGTGTGTGTGTGTGTGTGTGCGTGCGTGCGTGCGTGCGTGCGTGCGTGCGTGCGTGCGTGCGTGCGTGTGTGTACACATAATGGGCAACAACAAAATAAAAACTGTTCGCCTACTGCTCATAAAGCTGCCATTAATAGAGGTAGGCCTACAGTATATGAAGCTATGATAACCCCCCCCCCATTTAGGATATAAAATCACAAATAAGAAATGGAGTGAAAGAGTTTCAAACGATGCCTCCTTTGCAGATTTATTTTCAACACTGTGGCCCAAACATTTCAGTCCAGTTTTCATGTCAATAACTTTAAAACTTTCAAGCACATCCCAGGACAGGTGCTGCCTATATGTAATTTGGGGCAGCAACTATCAGACTAAGTTTCTTCATGTGTCATCATTATACATAACCATAGCCTATATATAACATGTAGAAACAACACAGATGAACCACAGTCACATCTGAGAGAATCCTTTCTCAGGAGCTGTTAAAGTGTTGCTCTAATAATGCACTGTTCATTCCATCCACTAAAGACTTTATCACTGACAAAAACAGCATACAATAAAAGCTACCCATCCAGGGGCGCAGCGTCCGGGTAAGCTGGTACGCTGCCGCTTACCGGCCCTTTCAAAACCTTTTGTATCAACTAAAATATACCACAGACACTTTCAGACCAGACAGGCAGCGATGCACAAGCAAGCAAGGCAATAATCATGGCGGTGGACATACAATTACGCCAGCGAGGAAACTATACAATGATATTATCATCAGATCACGGATACTTTCTGATTCTGGAAGTGGAACAATTAAGATGTGTGAGTATTATTGCCTGAACAGGTCAACGGTTAGGACTAAATGAATCCTGAATGATAAATGAATCCTTTATCATTCATTTAAAGAACAACTTTGTTTTTTTTTACAACAAGGGTTCATATTTTAGATTGTAATTATAGAAAAGAAAAGATGAGTGTTAAAATATTTTCATTTACCGCTTTCTATTGTTTTACAAGTGGATAAACATATCTTTTTAGACACCATGGACGGGTTTCCGGTCCACGTTACACTGATAAGAAGTAGATGCGTGCGCAGGTTCGGTACCAAAATTAGCCAATGAAACCAGCGCTCCCCAAAACAACAGGTTTGGGGATTGGTGGGAATTGATTACATTACATTCAGCTGTGCATTTAGTCTCAATGTTTGTAAACAAGAAACCTGTCTATAAGGCCGGACTCACACATGTGCGTCACGCATCGTCATCTTATCGTATGAGAATGGCCACTGGGGGCGCCGTACTAATGCATTGTCAATGGAAGGTTGTTTGGTTTTTTGTCGTTGCCGTGTCTCTAGCTCAGCCGCAGCCTGTACGCTCTTGAAGAGACACGGCAACGACAAAACACCAAACAACCTTGCATTGAGAATGCATTAGTATGGCGCTCCCAGTGGCCATTCTCAGACGATAAGATGATGATGCGTGACGCAGATGTCTGTACGGCGCCTAAGCTGGCAATGTCTTTGTTACTATTTACACCAGCCCCCATAAGTCACTTCTGCCCATGAAAGATGGTGGTGCATCTTGGGAATTATTGTGTCTAAAAATACATATTTGGCCACTTGCATGCACGCCCCCAACCTGGGGGCGTGCATGCAAATCAAAATCGTTAAAATCAATAAAGTTAGAATGTATTTGTTGGTCATTCAATGTTATAGGCCTACGAGTTAAAACAAAATGCCATAGGTTACATTATTAAAGTCTGGAGTCAGGGGCGTCACACCAAATTCTGGGCCCTGGGTACAAGGATTCACTGTGGCCCCCCATGAATGTTAACTATTGAAAAATAGCAGATATACAAGCTCATAGCGCGGCACCGACACTGTGAGCTTGTAGATCTGCTATTTTTGAAAAATCGTGAAAATGTGTGCCTATGTCAAGGACCCCCAAGATGATACGTATTTGGCCACAGATCCCGATCTCAAAATATCGGGATCCCCCAGAAGCAAAATTTGAGTTAGAAATTTTCAGTTAAAAAATACATATATTCAAAGATTTTCACACATTTTCACGACTTTTCAAAAATAGCAGATCTTCAAGCTCGCAGCGCGGCACTCGGTGCCGCGCTGTGAGCTTGTATATCTGCTATTTTTCAATAGATAAAGTTATTAGGGCCCTTCCACCTTGGGCCCCAGTACCTCAGTCCCACTTTCCTACCCCTTGTGACGCCCCTGTCTGGAGTTGTAGGCCTACCTGTTATGTAGGCTACAGCCCAATGTGTTCTGCTGCAGGGAAAGTAATAAATACAAACATTTACAAATACAGTACAGTACAGTTCTACACGTGTTGAAAACCTCCCAATAGGCCTGGAAAGGGAACCATGGAGGTCTGTGTTGCCCTGTGGTCCAAACGGACTCACCACCAGCTCCACAGTGACTCCTACAGGTCATCACATGCACTTACACCACAGACTGAAGCAGCTTGAGGTGAGTGTTCTTCTGACATGTAGTTTGTTTGTAACCTACAATCTTTAGATTTTGTAGTCATTATAATATTTTTATTTTGATCATAAGACCCAATTAGTGAATGTCAGTCTGCAGGTTTTCTTATGTATGACACTGATTTAGCCTATTATTGATTATGACTCTATGGAACATTGATTAGGAGTCCACTAGGACAGTAGTTCTATTATTGATTATGACTCTATGGAACATTGATTAGGAGTCTTTTATTGATTGATTGAAGACTTTATTAGAAGTTTGCATAGGAAAAGGTACAGTTTCATGACGGTACAGTTCACTGGTACAAGGTCTGCTAAAAGGAGATCCTAGAAAAGACTAAGCTTATTTCCATAAGAAACCATTGAAGTATCTCATATAACATTGAATGACAGACGGATAGAACACAGTACTATGCTGTATAGTCAGGAAAAATTTGAAAGAAAAAAATACTCAAACATTGTATTTTCGAGGACCACCATAAGGACCACCAGCTCTTTATTGTGTCCACTAATTGTGTCCATGGAAAAAACATGATTTTACAAAAAATGTCCAGCACAAGCCAGCATGGTGATGTCCCTGTACTCCAGTACAGGGACATCACCCCTTTTTTTTACTAGCCTACTGTAGTTGCTTTGTAGATTATTTGATTAATACAAAACATACATTAACCACTTTAGCCTTATACTAGATCTACATTTTCAAAATATGTGTATATTGTCTTGTGAAATGGGACATTCATTTCATTTGGGTGGACTGGGTTCTGCTACAGACAGAACAGAACAGAACAGAACAGAACACTTGTAGGCCTACTGTATGTAATGTATTGTGTATCAATGTAAATATGGCGCCCTCTCCTGGCTCTGCAAAGAGCTGCAGTGCTTTTTGGCTATCAATGTCCAATGTAGTCTGTAGCAGAATCCCAGCAGAATCCTCGCTAGACTGAGAGAAACCTCGTTTGATACAAATTGTATCATTAAACTAAACTTAATGTCTGGTGTTATAATACAGTATGGACCTGTTGATTTGTATTTATCAATCACTGTTGATGTGTTATAATACAGTATGGACCTGTTGATTTGTATTTATCAATCACTGTTGATGTGTTGACTTGATAAAGTTGCATTGAGGAGAAGAAGAGGGAAAAGAAAGATGTTATTTTCCAATCAAGATATTCTAACGTTTTACTTTATCTAAAATACTTTTTTAGCTAAAAGACAATCATTTTTCATCAATTCTTTAAGAGTAAAAAGGAGTCTTATCTACCTACTAAGTTTAGTAGCTTAGTGGGTGACCATAGCTGAGTGGTTAGGGAGCCTGCCTGGGAACCAGTTCTCCTGGTTATCCCCGGTTCAATTCCTGGTCAGGCAGCAATGTGTCAATGTGTCCCTGAGCAAGACCTTAACCCATAATTGCTCCCCGAGCGCCGTATATGGCTGCTCACTGCTCCTAGTTGTTATAGGATGGGTAAAATGCAGAGAATAAATTTCACGTATGTGCAAATGTACTGTGACAAACAAGTCCCGAAGGCGTGGGGCCATATTCTATTCTATATTCTATGATTTCTGAATCCAAGTACCCCTTTACCCAGAAATACAAATTTGCTTATAAAACTGTTATATGATGCTATGATAACCCCCCATTTTAAGAATATAACATCAGAAATAAGAAATGGAGTGAAAGAGTTTCAAACGGTTTTCAAGTCAATAACTTCAATACATTCAAACAACTTTAAAACACATCCGAGTTGACCTGTTACCATGTAATTTGGATTAACAACTCAGGTTTGTATCAAGTTTCTCCATTTGTCATCATTAAACATAACAGTACATGTTTTCTTCCCCCTCCTAATTCAATTGTAGTCAATTATTTAACTATGAACAATATTACCATGATTTATACTTCTATTTTTCTTTTTGGGAGGCAATTTCTAGAGTATCCCCTGCAGTACCTCCGCATACCCCCAGGGGTACACGTACCCCCATTTGAGAAACACTGCCCTAGGGGGTCCTGAGAGTTACTACAGGGGGGCCACCAAATCCTTGTGTGATAGGATATGGTGCCCTCCACACTACAGGTGGTTTCCGTCTGGGCTGCCGCTAGGATCAGCGGTGGCCGCGCCGCGGTGAGACACAAACACACTCGCTCAGTGAGTAAACGCCACGCGGTATTTCACAAAGATGAATACAATCCATCTCTCACCGCCCGCGTACACATGCTCAAACGAGCACGCTCGCGGGGATTTCACGGGACCGCGCCCGCTCTCCTTGCAGCCCCAAAACTTCGCTGCGAGGCTGAAAAAGCCGCCCGCCTCCCATTGAAAATGAATTGCTAGGAGGCGGTGAGTCGGTGACCGCGGCTAGTGTGGAACCCCCTTAATTCTTTTAACTTAACAACTTGAACCCTCACATCCAAATTCCGAGGAGAACTTTAGCCAAACATAGCAGATCTACAAGCTCTCAACGCCTCACGCTGCAAGACGTTGAGAGCTTGTAGATCGGCGGTTTGGTGTATAGAGGTAAAAAAGAGCAGACCAAGTACATAGTGAAAGATCATTTACAAAATATCGACGAATCAAATCCATGAAAATCTGCATCACAAATGTATAAAATATGTAGAGGGGGTCCCTGCTTCATCTCTCTCTCAGCTAAGTGGTCCTTGGCCTGAACACGTTGAAGACCCCTGGTTTAGAGTGTAAGGTTGGTTTAAACTCTGACAATGTGCTCAAAGTCAGTGATGTGTGATGATAAGTGTTGTTTGCTGCTAAATATGCTGTACAACACAGTAGCGGAGCAGTGATCAACATATACCGGTAGGCTAGTGGTCCTCAACCTTTTCAGGGACCCCCTAAATTGGTCCTATTTGAACTGGGAACCACCCCAAAATAATCATATTTAAACTGGGAAACAGCCCCAAAATAAAAAAAGTTTCGACGATGCGGTGAGCACCTTATTGATTTGTAGGCCTGCATGTTTTGAGCCGAAAATGGACGTTGGGGCTAAACCAGCGAGAGGGTTCTGACTCCCCTTTATATCTCTTGTAGGGAGTAAACGTCCCAATATAACCGACACCTACAAGAGTTATGATTTATGAATATCAATACTGCAATCAATGTGGAAATACTCTGCCACGAGTAGAAGTTTAGAATTGGTATCAAAATGTACTTAAGGGTACAAAGTACCAATAGTAGAAAGTATTTATAAATGTCCTGTTTCACAGGTTTTCCAATGAATAAAATGTAGAAAAACATTTGAAAATAGCTGATCTACAAGCTCACAATGCGTCGCGACGCATTGTGAGCTTGTAGATCGTCTATTTTGAAATGTCAGGTATGTAGCCTACCTATGTATGTCAGAAATAAATGTAAATAGGGTTGAAGTTATTTGTGGCTATCAATACTGCAATCAATGTGGAAATACTCTGCCACGAGTAGAAGTTTGGAATGTTAATATACTTGACTAAAGGCAGAAAAGTATTGGTATCAAAATGTACTTAAAGTACAAAGTACCACTAGTAGAAAGTATTTATCAATGTCCTGTTTCATAGATTTTCCAATGAATAAAATGTAGAAAACCATTTGAAAATAGCTGATCTACAAGCTCACAATGCATCGCAACGCGACGCATTGTGAGCTTGTAGATCGTCTATTTTCAAATGGCAGGTATGTCAGAAATAAATGTATATAGGGTTGAAGTTATCTGTAATTATGATCAAAATCTACAAAGTAACTAACTCAAATGAGCCAGTCTTTTGAACTGCTCTTTGAAAGGAACGGATCCCAGAGATCCTGGCTCACTTCAAAGAACCATAAATGCCATCTCTAGATTCCATGTGTTCACTCTCAGTGTTCCAGACATGTTGTGGTCATTCAGGACAGCTCATTATGTGTTCATGTTAATATTATAGTCTTCTATTTGTATGTCCACCACAGGCCAACATGGAGATGACCCCTGACCCCTGACCCCCGGCCAACATGGAGATGACCCCTGACCCCTGACCCCCGGCCAACATGGAGATGACCCCTGCCTAGGTCCAGTGTTGGGGAAGTTACTTTGAAAGTGTAACTTGTACAGTTACAAGTAACTCACCATGGCAGTAACTTGATCAAGTTAAAGTTATACCCCTGGAGAAATGTAACTTATAAAGTTTCAAGTTACATAGAAAAAGTAACTTGAGTAACTTGAGTTACTTTTTTTTCCAGCGTTAAATTGAGATTGTACATTTAGTGTACATGAAACAAAATATAATATCCTGCAAAAAAAGTCACATGCCAGCAGAAATATGCCTGAGTTTTATGTTTTATTTCAAAAAGGTTGATATTTTCTTTAGTAAACATCTGATCTGTGTTCCTAATATAAAGTTAAAAAATAAGAAATTATGATCTGTTGAGGACATTTGATCTTCAATCTTAACAAAACATAAATGTAAAATTATAACTTTGCTTGTAACTTCTTGTAACTTGTAACTTGAGCCAAAAATGACCCAAAAAGTATCTCTGTATGACCCAAAAAGTATCTCTGTATCAAAATGTAACTTAGTTACGTAACTCAGTTACATGTAACTTTAACTTCCCCAACACTGCCTATGTAGCCATAAATTATAACTTCCAGTAGAGGGTGCTAATATGCGGAGGTTACGTCTCTCCTGGAGTTATAACGCAGAGTAAAATAGCTCTCGCTGGTTGAGCCTCCATGTCCCTAATCGTCTCAGAGAAGTTTTAGTAAACATGAATTTATTAGAAACATATGGACTAACACATGCCAACGAGTGGGCTCATCGGTAGATATAAAGCTGTTTCGACGATGAGGTGAGCAACTTCATGATTTAAACATGTTTTGAGGCGATTAGGGACATGGAGGCTCAACCAGCGAGAGCTATTTTACTCTGTGTTATAACTCCAGGAGAGACGTAACCTCCGCATATTAGCATCCTCTACTGGAAGTTATAATTTATGGCTACTGCCTATGTCACATACATTGCATTTGTACCAAGCAAGCTCCTGGAAGCATGCTCATTGGGCAGCCAAGTGTCAATCAACTCTAGTCAACTTTAGCAGGGTCTGAAAGGGGGCGGGACCAAAGCAAAGCAGGAAGGAAGTCAGTCTGACAGTGAGAGAAACAGGTGTAAACAGAGATGTTTATGAATTCAATAATCTGTTAAATGAAGAGCCAGGGATTAATATCAGTGTGGATGTATCAGCATGTCTGTGTGTTTGGAGCTGGGTTTTCACTCAGTATTTCTACCATAACCAGCTGACATGAATAACTACCAGATGGACTGTGGCTGCTGGCCTGGAGGAGAAGAGAGTGTGGGAGACATTTCAACAGGTTTCTGAGTGAGTATGGACGCTGTCTGACAACTGTAATGAACATCTGTTGAAGACTGACAGACAGGTGGGGTGCAGAGGGGACAGACAGACAGACAGACAGACAGACAGACAGACAGACAGACAGACAGACAGACAGACAGACAGACAGACAGGTGGGGTGCAGAGGGGACAGACAGACAGACAGACAGACAGACAGACAGACAGACAGACAGACAGACAGACAGACAGACAGACAGACACTGGGTTGTCTAGCACAAGGGCTCCCAAGCCTGTTCAGGCTGCGACCCCCCCAAAATAATCATTTGAACTGGGGACCCCCACCCCGACAAGCATGGGTATTGTAGGAGTTGTAGGACATTTAGATTGACTCTGTTCCACAGATAAATGTTGTGAAAATAGAAGATCTACAAGCTCACAACGCCTTGCACTGCAAGGTGTTGTGAGCTTGTAGATTGGCTATTTTCACACTGATGGCCTCTTTCTTATGTCTTACTTGACAATGTCATATTATTAGTCTAGTAGCCAGCCCATAGAGCCCCATTGTAGACCCGGACATTTTGAGTCCCCTAAAGTTTTATGTTAGAAATGTTGAGTATGGGTCCCCAGCATGTAAAAACCACCGGATGCTAACTTGTATATGTTGAGCAATTTTCATAATCAGCCGCTAGAGTTGGTGTCCCATTAACTTTACATTACAGGAAAAATAAGCAAAAAATTAATCTGCTTTAAGTAGCATATGAGGGGTCTAACTAGGGGTATTTTATGATTCTGAATCCATTGCAAGCATCCGTTTTGCACAAAAACATTCCTTGGCGAAAAATCGGCCTTGGTTTAGTGATGAAAAGTGCAGAGTCATCACTTTTCACATGTTTCTGGGGTCCGTTTTAGCCCAAGGAATGTTTTTCATGCAAAACTGATGCTTGCAATGGATTCAGAATCATGAAATACCCCTAGTTAGACCCCTCATATGCTACTTAAAGCAGATTCATTTTTTGCTTATTTTTCCTGTAATGTAAAGTTAATGGGACACCAACTCTAGCGGCTGATTATGAAAATTGCTCAACATATACAAGTTAGCATCCGGTGGTTTTTACATGCTGGGGACCCATACTCAACATTTCTAACATAAAACTTTAGGGGACTCAAAATGTCCGGGTTCACATTCTGGCTACTAGACTATATGTCTTATTCGACAATTTGGTAATATAGGCTAAATGTCTTAATTTAGCCATTAAAAGAGTAGTTCACCCCCAAATGACTTTTTTCTATTGATTAGTCATGCCATGGAGACTTTTTTCAATCAGTTCAATGATATATATATTTTTTGTATTTGTCCCATTCCTAAGACAAAAAATGTACTATAGTAAATGTATCCCCTTTGATTCTGGATGGGGACCCAAATGCATTGGAGTGAGAATCAATGGGGGTAAATTCATTTGGCACTTGCCCCTAAATCTACCCCCATTGATTCTGATACACATGCATTTGGGTCCCCATCCAGGGCTTATTTGGGTCCCCATCCAGAACCAATGGGGTACATTTACTATAATCAATTGTTTTGTGTTAGGAATGTGACGAACACAAAAAAATATATCATTGAACTCAAGTCTCCATGGGGTGACTAATCAATAGAAAACAAGTGACATGTGCAGATACCCTGTACATACACCTAGAACTGTATGTTGCTTTGTTTACTGTTGAGTGAGAAAACAATGTTGCACATTAAGTTTATCATCTGGGGACCCCCCTGGGGGTCCTGCCCCTCAGGTTGTGACCCACCGGTCTAGCACACAGTTACAGTTAGACAGGTTGGGTAGTGGCTTCTTCAACACACCACTCATCTGGTTGTGAAACTGTTTGTTGTGGAACTGTGAGCACAGACAATACTTTCACTGAGGATTTCAAATCAACTCCAACAAGCATTCAGGACAAAAATACATGTAGTTTGTGAAGTAAACTTCTAGGACTTTTCTCCCCCTCTGGACTGGATGTGTCCTTCATGTTAGAATCATTTAGAAAAGAGAGCAGAGTGATTCACTGCTGCTTTTCTCTGTTTACACTGTGACAGATCTATAGGAGAATTGTACTTCTTACTATTGGTTGATGATGATGATGATGATGTTTATCAGTGGTTTAACTGTGTGTGTGTGTGTGTGTGTGTGTGTGTGTGTGTGTGTGTGTGTGTGTGTGTGTGTGTGTGTGTGTGTGTGTGTGTGTGTGTGTGTGTGTGTGTGTGTGTGTGTGTGTGTGTGTGTGTGTGTGTTTGCCCCAAATTGTGCACATAATTTTGTTATCTGACTATTTTAATGAAACCACTGCTGTGATGAATGAGTTCATCAGAAGGACAGCGCATGTTAGATGTTTTGGAGATGAAGCCAGAGAGGCCAGACTGGGATGGATTGGACATGGTTTGTACAGAGGAGAGACAGTGAGATGAGTGACTCACAAAGGGATGTTCTTCACCCAACATTCCACAGGGAGCACTAAACTATATAATAACCTTCCCCAGCTCTGTCTGTGGCTGTAGGATCTGATCATTATTCTACTGTTGAAATGAATAGATTATAAATATTACTGTCTATAGCTATAGGATCATTATTCTACTGTTGAAATGAATAGATTATAAATATTACTGTCTATAGCTATAGGATCATTATTCTACTGTTGAAATGAATAGATTATAAATAGTACTGTCTATAGCTATAGGATCATTATTCTACTGTTGAAATGAATGGATTATAAATATTACTGTCTATAGCTATAGGATCATTATTCTACTGTTGTAAAAGAGCAACAGTGAAATGAATGGATTATAAATATTACTGTCTATAGCTATAGGATCATTATTCTACTGTTGTAAAAGAGCTACAGTGAAATGAATGGATTATAAATATCACTGTGTGCATCAGTTTGTGACCTGTGACCTTTGTGTTTGACCTTCAGTGTGGATCCATTGTTGAGGAGTGGATCAGGATCCTGACCTTCACCTTCTATAGCAGACGGGCGGTGACCAGAGGGTAAGAATAACACCAACACCAACACTCTAAAACAAGTTGCTGAATGCACCTGAGACAAACACAAGAACATGAACATGCTTACATTATTGGAGACATGATAAATTACTGCACTGCAGGGTGCTCAGGGCATGGGAACAAGGTTATCTGTATTTAGACTGTTTTGGTGTATCTCATCTTTCATATTTATTGTTAAAACAATAAACACTGCATACCTGCAGCAAGCGGCAGCACAATGCAGACACAGCCATAGCATGCCTAATGCCCAAGGGTTCCTGAACTATTCAGGCCACGACCCCTCAAAATAATCCTATTTGAACTGGAGACCCCCCATAATAATCCTATTTGAACTGGAGACCCCCCCCATAATAATCCTATTTGAACTGGGGACCCCCCCATAATAATCCTATTTGAACTGCCCCACCCTGACAAGCTCTTGGAATTGTAGACATTCCATTTAGTTTGACTCTGTTCCACAGATAAATATTGTGAAAATATCAGAGCTTGTAGATCGTCTATTTTCACAATGTAATGTAATGTCCATTTCTTAGTGTGGGAACCACTGGGATAGGCTGCACAGCACTTAATTAAAGCCCTTTGCACACAGGCGCGTTTATCCGCACGGATAAAACGGACAATTTCATTTTTTTAAAGAAAACAATGATTCTCTACGACCTCATGCACACCGGATCCGAATTAGCCGTGCGAAGAGTGGTTGCGGCCGTGCGTTTTTTTCTCGATCAAACCCAGTTCGATTTGTGCGTCTTGTCGCATGCGGTAAAAAAACGCATCACTCCTTTTATGACTCCTTGCCAAAAGGCAAGCACATCCAAGGCCAGTATAGGCTGGGTGCTGGACTAAGACAGTGTATACAAATAGAAAAATAAAAGTCTGCACACCAATTTATGCTCCCAAAGAGTAAGTTTGCTTGTGGTACCACAAGTAAACTTACTCTTTTGGGAGCATAAATTGGTGTGCAAACTTTTATTTTTCTATTTGTAGGAACTTCTTCCTAGACGTGGGAAGTTGTCTTCCCTGCAGACACTATAAAATGTGACTGCATCGTACAACGCTGATGAAGGCTTGACGCTGAAACACGTACGTTGTGCTGTTTGCTCTGTGGCGTGCCATGCCAACTTGTAGATTTAAATTAAAGTGCCTTAAATGACAGTTCCGTGAGTGCTGGTATTCTCTTTTAGAGATGTTCTTGTAAAAGTTACTTTCCCGAAAAAATGCTCAGAGAGGTGGAGGAGATGAATTGGAGTCGTGCTTGCTTCCTTTGTGTAAAGATGCACAGCACTTAAACCTTGCACATCCACACAGTGAATCCAATGTTTAATCATCTTCATTTTATTACTTGATAAAATGGACAATCTACCCTCCCTGTAACACCACTACATCAGGGGTCCTCACTGGTTTTCAGGCCAGGGACCCCCTAGCTGAGAGAGAACTGAAGCAGGGACCCCCTAGCTGAGAGAGAACTGAAGCAGGGACCCCTTAGCTGAGAGAGAACTGAAGCAGGGACCCCTTAGCTGAGAGAGAACTGAAGCAGGGACCTCTTAGAGTCTAAGAGGTATACCTAAGGGGTCCCTGCTTCATCTCTTTCTCAGTCTAAGACTTAGACTGAGGAAGAGATGAAGCAGGGACCCCTTAGGTGAGAGAGAGCTGAAGCAGGGACCACTGGGTTGTCTATCACAAGGGTTCCCAAGCCTTGTCAGGCTGCAACCTCCCCAAAATAATCATATTTGAACTGGGGACCCCCCCCACCCCCCGACAAGCACTGGGAATTGTAGGAGTTGAGGCAGTAGATTTAGTTTGACTCTGTTCCACGGATAAGTATTGTGAAAAAAGCCGATCTACAAGCTCAAACGTCTCGCACTACGAGGCGTTGTGAGCTTGTAGATCGGCTATTTTCACACTGCTGGCCTCTTTCTTATGTATAATTTATGAACATGTACAGAGGAGAGACAGTGAGATGGTTTGGACATGTACAGAGGAGGGACAGTGAGATGGTTTGGACATGTACAGAGGAGGGACAGTGAGATGGTTTGGACATGTACAGGAGAGGGACAGTGAGATGGTTTGGACATGTACAGAGGAGGGACGGTGAGATGGTTTGGACATGTACAGAGGAGGGACGGTGAGATGGTTTGGACATGTACAGAGGAGGACAGTGAGATGGACATGTACAGAGGAGGGACAGTGAGATGGTTTGGACATGTACAGAGGAGAGACAGTGAGATGGTTTGGACATGTACAGAGGAGGGACAGTGAGATGGTTTGGACATGTACAGAGGAGGGACAGTGAGATGGTTTGGACATGTACAGAGGAGGGATAGTGAGATGGTTTGGACATGTACAGAGGAGGGACAGTGAGATGGTTTGGACATGTACAGAGGAGGGATAGTGAGATGGTTTGGACATGTACAGAGGAGGGATAGTGAGATGGTTTGGACATGTACAGAGGAGGGATAGTGAGATGGTTTGGACATGTACAGAGGAGGGATAGTGAGATGGTTTGGACATGTACAGAGGAGGGATAGTGAGATGGTTTGGACATGTACAGAGGAGGGATAGTGAGTATATGGGTAGAAGGATGCTGAGGTTGGAACTTCCAGGCAGGAGGCCTAGAGGAAGACCAAAGAGGAGATTTATGGATGTTGTGAAAGAGGACATGAAGGTAGTCGCTGTGAGAGAAGAGGAGGCAGAGGACAGGGTGAGATGGAGGCAGATGATTGGCTGTGGCCACCGCTGAAGGGAGACAGTGCATAGTAAATGGCAGCAGGACGCTGGTTATGACTTAATGTGAGTTAGTTGTTGAACTTCTTTGAACACAGGCGCACTTTAGAGTTACAATCTGAGTCACTCACAAAGGGCTGTTCTTCACCCAACATTCCACAGGGGGGCACTAAACTACAATAACCTTCCCCAGCACCCCACAGGCCCTGGTGTTGCTCTGTCTGTGGCTGTAGGATCTGATCATTATTCTACTGTTGAAATTAATGGATTATAAATATTACTGTCTATAGCTATAGGATCATTATTCTACTGTAGAAATGAATAGATTATAAATATTACTGTCTATAGCTATAGGATCATTATTCTACTGTTGAAATGAATAGATTATAAATATTACTGTCTATAGCTATAGGATCATTATTCTACTGTTGAAATGAATAGATTATAAATATTACTGTCTATAGCTATAGGATCATTATTCTACTGTTGTAAAAGAGCAACAGTGAAATGAATGGATTATAAATATTACTGTCTATAGCTATAGGATCTGATCATTATTCTACTGTTGAAATGAATGGATAATAAATATTACTGTCTATAGCTATAGGATCATTATTCTACTGTTGAAATGAATAGATTATAAATATTACTGTCTATAGCTATAGGATCATTATTCTACTGTTGAAATGAATAGATTATAAATATTACTGTCTATAGCTATAGGATCATTATTCTACTGTTGAAATGAATGGATTATAAATATCACTGTGTGCATCAGTTTGTGACCTGTGACCTTTGTGTTTGACCTTCAGTGTGGATCCATTGTTGAGGAGTGGATCAGGATCCTGACCTTCACCTTCTATAGCAGACGGACGGTGACCAGAGGGTAAGAATAACACCAACACACACCAACACTCTAAAAATAGTTGCTGAATGCACCTGAGACAAATGGAACAATGGAACCACTAGGATAGGCTACACTACAGCACTTAAGCCTTCACATCCACAAAGTAATCCAATGTTTAATCATCTTCATTTTGACTTGATCAAATGGCCAATCTATCCTCCCTGTAGTAAGGGACCCCCTAGCTGAGAGAGAGCTGAAACAGGGACCCCCTAGCTGATAGAGAGCTGAAGCAGGGACCCCCTAGCTGATAGAGAGCTGAAACAGGGAGTCTGGACTTCGGCCTATAGGGAGCGAGTATGAGAAATCAGAAAATGACCTGGCCAAACTGCGTTTCAGTGATGAGTGAAACGCAGTCACTCCACTACATGTAGTGAATACAAATGAGTTGCAGATTAAATGTTGTCGTAGATTTCATAGATGGCTTCACAGACTTGATCACAGTTCTATCATCAGTCTTGTGTAAAAGAGCTTGTAGATCTGCTTTTTTTAAAGTCGTGAAAATGTGTGCAAATCATTGAATATATGTCCTTTTAAGCGAACATGTGTAACTCAAATTTTGCTACTCACACAGTGCCAAACGACTTTTAGATCAACTTTCTCACTATGGGCTTCCCTGCCAGACGACTTAAATCGACTTTGACTTAGAAAAAAAAAGAAATAATAATAATAATTTTTAAAAACATTTTTAATAATTTTTTTTTGGGGACCCCAAAAAATCTAGTAAACATGATTTCAATCACGATTTTGCATGTTCCACCCCCATACAACCCCAGGGCAACCATCTTTGTTTACATAACATGTAAAACATAATGGCCATTATCTCAAGAATGCCTGAACGGATTTCCAATCTTTTTTTTTTGTTTGAAAGCTGTGAACAGCCTGCACAAACATGGTGCATGATCTGTGCATGGGCGTGCATGATCTGTGCACTATAAATTACATGGAAGTCTATGGAGAGGGCTGGCACTATTGCCACTCGAGGGCATTTTTAATTGGCAGGAAGTGAGTTAAGCGAACATGTGTAACTCAAATTTTGCTTCTGGGGGTCAACTTGAACTAAATACTTTGAGATGGGGGTCCGTGGACAAATGCACTCGGTGCAGCGCTTTGAGCTTGAATATCTGCTATTTTTCAATAGTTAAAGCTCAAAATAATGAGTAATAATGCGTTCCCAGTCTAAATGGGTTAAACCACCTCCCCCTATCAAGAACATCTGTTCATGTTAATGTGTATTTTCAGATATTTAACCAATACTCAATAATCTGCTGCTCAATAAGAGACTGTTTGTCATTTCCATCCTTCAAGTTCAATCTAAAAAAATGGTTAGTTGACAATCAAACCTGTGACCATGTATAGTTCTAAGAGTACAGCTCATGCCATGTACGTATATTTTTAACTATCCTTTTTTAATGTAGGGTACTGTTAGTAATATGTGTTGTTTTTTTTTTTTTTTTCTTGGTTCAGGAAAAATAGTATTTGTATGTATGTTATTAGGCGCCCTCTCCTAATGTAGGGTTACTGTTTGTTGGTATGTATTGTTTTGTCTTCATGTGGGGACTACGGATGAAATTTAGCATTCTTGCTAATTCCGGCTTATTTACATTGCATTCATGTAGTGTTCATTAATATGCATTGTCCCGTCTAAATAAACAAATAAAGTAAAGTAAAGTAAGTAAATAATAAGGTCTACTCCCTTTCACTTTGAGCTCACTTTGAGCTGCAATTCTTTGTATGAAAGGTGCTATACAAATAAAGTTTATTATTATTATTATTATTATTTCCCCTCTGCACCAAAACAACTTAGCCTTAAATAGACGATCTACAAGCTCACACGCTTGTAGCTCATCTATTGTCTGTGAATGTCCCCCCCGCAATGTTAATGTTATTTTTAGTTGTATGGTTAATTGGAAGTTTTATTAATTAATGTATTATTGATTTAGTTTTCCTGTAATAAGTATGTCTGCTCTCCTCCCAACAGACACCTCGGCAGCCAATGAGGTAAGTTTATATAACTGGGATAGAGTTCTCAAATTCTGCCCGAACCCGACCCTTGCACGCACGCACGCACGCACGCACGCACGCACGCACGCACGCACACACACACACACACACACACACTACACAAAGAAACACAGTGGAATTCCTTTTGACAGACGTTTATTAATATGCATTTGAGGCAATAAAGATGTCATGAAATCAAAACCCACCTTGTCGTGTTTTTGGATTACATAGGGTTGGTTAGGTTCATGTTTTTGACAGTATTATATTACAGTATGTTGTCATAGGATATGTTGTGTCGTATGATATGAGTTTCTTTTACTATATAATGGTTGTATTGAACATAGTAAATTATGACTTGAAGGTTTTTATGTTGTAACAAAGACAATGGAATAGAAGTGGTTGGAATCTATTTTATGTAAGCTTCAAGTCAAACAGGCAGAATGGTGTCTAGAATCAATAAAAAAAAAACAGGATGCTGTCTAAAATCAGTTAAAAAACTGAATGCAGTTGATAACTTTGTGGCTCAGCTTATAATTGTTCATTAATGTGATGCTGCATGCCATGAGTGATATTTTTTCAGTTAAACATTTACGTTTGGGGGTAGTATGACACCGTCTGAAACTTTATAGCCATTAATTAGTGTAATTAGTGTAATGTAAAGACCAAAATGAATGTAAAACCCCAAGTTTGATTAGAAAATAACTTTTCTATTTTTGGTAACTTATCAAATTACTCATATATAAATGGTAAATGGTGCATGTATATAGCACCTCTCTCCAAGGCGCTTTATGATGGAAAAAATAGAACCACAATAATAAATATATGTTTTGGTCTGCTGTTTCTTGCTTCGACTTCAAATATGACAAAAAATACCATTTAAGTGTGAAAGACCTGGTGGTGTAAAGGTAACACACAGGTCTCATAAGTGGAAGGTTGGGGGTTTGAATCCGGGTGTCAGCAGCTTCAACTTTTGTCCATAAGAGGAGTATAGCCCGCCTCCCTCAGGTGCTAGAGGCTTCAAATTTAAATAAAAAAAAAAAAGAAATGTTTTGTTTGCTTTTCCCCTTCTTCCCTGCCTCCTTTTCTCTTCTTCCTTTCACTCCGCCAGCCTTTCTTCTCTTTCCGTCTCCGCCAGCCTGGGCCGTCACTTTTGGAATCTCGTTAGTGTCTGACATGTTCCAGTCTGATGTTTACAGTCTTTAACCATCTTTCGGGGATTTACCGATCGCTCTTTCACCATCTTTCGGGTTTCTCCATTTCACCATCTTTCACCATCTTTCGGGTTTCTCCATTTCACCGTCTTTCGGGTCTCTTCTTTACACAGTTTGCACTTTCACCATCTTTCGGGGGTTTCTTTGCATGATTTACCCATGTTCCTCATTCTGGGTTTTTATTCTTGAACCATTTTCAGCCTGTACCTTCACCATTGGTGAGGTTCGAACTCATAGTCTTTGATCTTTGAGGCATTTTTCTTAACCACTGCACCACAGGTTCATACTGAATCTGTTGTCTTGCATGTTTTTAAGTGAAAGATCAGAGGTAAAGGTAGCCAGGTAAAACTTCGGAAAATCCCTAATCTGGGATTGAACTAGGAACCTTCTGCTTGCTGGCCCAGTAACTTCTCCACCACACCACCATGGCTCATACAAGCTTTGTTCTCCTGCACAATTTCAAGGTTAAAGGTATAGGAACAAGGTAAAATATAAACAATATCTTTGACATCTGCCAGGTTTGAACTAGTGACCTCCTGGCCTTAAGGGTTTTCCATTAACCACTACTCTATGAATGTTTGCTCTAAATGTATTCCTTTGCTTATTTTCACTATAAGATTAAATGAAGGCGCAAGAGTGAGATAAAAGCTAGAAGGATTCCTTGCTGGATTTGAACTAAGACCTTATGGATTACCAGTCAGGGATCTTACCACTGCACCACTGGAACTTGCAAAGTGCCTTCTTTCAAGGTTATATAAAGCTAAAAGAACTAAATGTAATACAGAGAAAATTCCATGCTGGTTTTGAACCCCAAACCTCCTGTTTACAAGGGCTGCATCTTAACCACTAGACTATTGAATCTGATGTCTAATCTATCCAATTTAGCAGATTTTAATCAAAGATGAAGCTACAAGAGCCAGGCAAAACATGGGAAATGTTCTTGCTGGTTTCAAATCAAGAACATCCTGATTATCCACTGCATCAAAAAGCCAAATAAAAAGAGGAAATAAAGAAAGATAGAATAAATAAACAACAAATGGTTCTGCTTGTGGTAATGCATGTTTAAACTTGAAGAAGACCCCCAGTGGATTTGAACCCAGGACCTTCAGATTGTAAGACCTGTACCTTAACCACTGCTCCACCATCTCAATCTGATCAGTTCATTTGTATGTTCTTGATTAAAAGAATAAAGGTAACGGGGCCAGATAAAACTGACAGAAAATTATTTACCAGGATCGAACTAACAACCTTTTGGTAGCAATGCCCATGTCATAACCACTCCTCCAACTATGGTGGTTAACATTCAGTTGTGTCTCTTACATTTTTACTAAAAGATCAGAAGATGTGCATGAGTGATTTAAAAGGTGGAGAATATCTATGCTGGGTTTTACCAAGGAGTTTGTAGTTGCAAACTATATTTTTGGAGCTGTGTGGAACACAAGCTACCCTATACGTGGCCGTGTGTGTAGGTATGTGGGTGGGTATGTGGGTGGGTATGTGGGTCTGTGGGTGGGTCTGTGGGTCTGTATGTAGCCTGTATAGTACCCTGGGTGACCAGAGAGGTGCTGTTGAGTCTAGCCTGCCCTGAGCATCAACTGCAATACACACACACACACACACACACACACACACACACACACACACACACACACACACACACACACACACACACAGCTCCACTTCGAACAGAGGTTCGATTTTTTTACCATTGCACTCAACCACCAGGGTAAAACTTTAAATAACTTCCTTGACCAAGGTTTGAACCAGTGACCTCTTGGCCAAGAGGCTTTAGCCTTAACCACTACTCTATGAAGATTGAAATAGAGGGTCTTCCTCTGCAAATTGTCACCAAAAGAATGTATAAAGGTGTAAGAGTAAGATAAAAGCATAAAGGATTCTTTGCTGGATTTGAACTAGGACCCTTCTGGTTGCCAGTTAGGGATCTTACCGCTGCACCACTGGAACCTTAAAGTTGACTTCTTTCAAGTTTAAATAAAGCAAAAAAAACAACAAGATAAAATATGGAGAAAATCCCATGCTGGTTCTGAACCCAGAACCTCTTGTTTGCAAGGGCTGCATCTTAACCACTAGACTGTTGAATCTGATGTCTGCTCTGTCCAATTTTGCACTTTATAATAAAAGATGAAGATACAAGAGCCAGGAAAAACATGGGAAAAGAACATCCTGATTATCCACTAAATCAAAAAGCCAAATAAAAAGAGGAAATAAAGAAAGATAGAATAAATAAACAACAAATGGTTCTGCTTGTGGTAATGCTGGTTCAAACTTGAAAAATATACCGGAAGTGAACCCAGGAACTTGAGTTCATGAGGCCTGTACTTTAACCACTGCTCCACCATGTCATAGAAGAATCCCTGGCATGTTCTTGATTAAAATATTTGATAGGGGTAACAGAGCCAGATGAAACTGACAGAACATCTTTACCAGGATTGAACAATCAGTCTTCTGGCAGGAAAGCCCATATCATAACCACTACTCCAACTATGGTTGGCTTTTTATTGTGTCTCATTTTTACTAAAAGATCAGAAAAAGGTGCATGAGTAATGTAAAAGGCAGAGAATATCTTGCTAGGTTTGAACCAAGGGCTTTAAGTTGCCAACTCTATGTTTTTACCATTGCACAAACTATAATTTGCACCTCTTTTGGTCTATTGTGTGTTCTTCAATGTAAGATTAGATAAAATGTAAAATAACTAGGCATTTCAAAAGCGATACCAGTATGTCCTTTGTTGGCTATAGGGTGCAGTCATTGGGCTAAAATTCGGGTGATACAGAGAAGATTAGCATGGCACCACATTGAGAACCATGTAGAGTCAATCCAATTCAAGCCAATTTTAGTACCACTTGAACTCATGGTTCCAACTCACTGAAATGAGAGGCAAGGCTTAGAGTTAGTGAATGGGTTATTTGGGGGCTGGAAGAGACACTGGGAAGACCAAGAAACAAGGAAAAAAATGTTTCATGGTGGGGCCCCTTAAAAGTGAGAAAGATTTCCCTATTGGTATTGAACCCAGAACCTTCAGTGCACAAGAATTGTATCTTTACCACTGTTCCACTGTGGTCTTCAACTATTCTGTCCTATCAGGCCTTTTTCACTAAAATATTTGGTCACAAAAAACCTTCTAGAATAAGATTTCTGTAGTAATTAGAAAGCTTAAAAAATACAAGGGTACCCTGCCCATTTTTAAGCTGTCTTAATTAATCATGCATGCAAGACATAGAGTGTCTTGTCGTGCTTCCTCACAATCTGGGTTGGCTTTGTCAGAGGCATAAAAAGACGTTTAAATAAATACTTTATGAAATGTCTGTGGATGAAATGAATGGGAAAACAACTTTCAGGACTTCACCGGAATAAGCCCAGGTGGGGGTTTAACTGTGATGCCTTCCAACATATGATAACATAGGTAGACAGGCCTGCTTTTCAATGAAGATGGTCATAATTAATCATGATATGAACATGCAAGGCGAATGAGGGCGAATAGCGCTACATTACACACTAAAGGCTCAGAAGGAGTCTAAAGAAGTGAGTTTTCAATTGTCAGTAAAACCTGAAGAGTAAAACTGCCTTCTGAAAGGTTTCTGGGGCAACTTGATCTTTGTCCTGGGGTTTTCAGTTAGGGTTCAGTCAGCCTCCCTGTGTCAGCTGATCTGAGTGCACGGTGGGGTTGTAGGGTTCCATCAGGCTTTGAAGGTATGGAGGTATGGAGTCATGTGTCTGCACCAGCACCACCATGGTTAATACTTAATCTGTTCTCTTGTATGGAGGTATGGAGTCATGTGTCTGCACCACCATGGTTAATACTTAATCTGTTCTCTTGTATGGAGGTATGGAGTCATGTGTCTGCACCACCATGGTTAATACTTAATCTGTTCTCTTGTATGGAGGTATGGAGTCATGTGTCTGCACCATCATGGTTAATACTTAATCTGTTCTCTTGTATGGAGGTATGGAGTCATGTGTCTGCACCACCATGGTTAATACTTAATCTGTTCTCTTGTGTGGAGGTATGGAGTCATGTGTCTGCACCACCATGGTTAATACTTAATCTGTTCTGTTGTGTGGAGGTATGGAGTCATGTGTCTGCACCACCATGGTTAATACTTAATCTGTTCTCTTGTATGGAGGTATGGAGTCATGTGTCTGCACCACCATGGTTAATACTTAATCTGTTCTCTTGTATGGAGGTATGGAGTCATGTGTCTGCACCACCATGGTTAATACTTAATCTGTTCTCTTGTATGGAGGTATGGAGTCATGTGTCTGCACCACCATGGTTAATACTTAATCTGTTCTCTTGTATGGAGGTATGGAGTCATGTGTCTGCACCACCATGGTTAATACTTAATCTGTTCTCTTGTATGGAGTCATGTGTCTGCACCACCATGGTTAATACTTAATCTGTTCTCTTGTATGGAGGTATGGAGTCATGTGTCTGCACCACCATGGTTAATATTTAATCTGTTCTCTTGTATGGAGGTATGGAGTCATGTGTCTGCACCACCATGGTTAATACTTAATCTGTTCTCTTGTATGGAGGTATGGAGTCATGTGTCTGCACCACCATGGTTAATACTTAATCTGTTCTCTTGTATGGAGGTATGGAGTCATGTGTCTGCACCACCATGGTTAATACTTAATCTGTTCTCTTGTGTGCTTTTCACTGAAAGATTAGATAAATGTTTATGAAAATATAACATTCTATGCTAGTCTGGAACCCAGAAGCTCCTGGATGCTGTGACTATAGTTTGACCAGTGTGCCACTGTGAAGAACATTTAGTTTGTTCTATTATGTGGGTTACAGTAAAAGATAAGGTTCAGGAGCCAGGTAAAACAACAGCTGGTTCTGCTTGTGGTTATGCAGGTACAAACTTGGAGAAAAAAAACGTATTGGTTTGGAACCAAGAACTTTTTAATACAAGCCCTGTATCTTTAACCACTTCACTAATGTGATCATATTTAATCTGTTCTATTGCACCTTCTCAAGTGAAAGATTACAGGTACAGGTACAATAGCCAGGTAAAACTTTGCATTATGTTATTGCAGGATTTTAACCAAAAACCTTATATTTCATCGGGAGGCCTGTTTGTTCACCATGGCACCACTGTGATTAAAGTGAGAAAACATTTCACTGGTGGCATTGAACCCAGAACCTTCAGTGCACAAGACATATATCTTTACCACTGCTCCACTATGCTCACCAACCTGTCTGTGAAACTTGGTCAAAAAAAGAGAAAAAAGAAATAGTGTTTCTTGTCATGATTCCTCACAAGCCACGGTGGCTTTGTCAGAGGCTTAAAAGATGTTTAAATAAATACTTCATGAAATGTCTGTGGATGATATGAATGGGGATCAGAGTGAGAACAGGTGGGGTTTAACTGCAATGCCTTACAACGTATGATATACATAGTTACACATGGCTACTTTTCAATTGATTAAGTTATATTTCAACATTCATGATGTGTATACTGTAACATCAATTAGGACAATAATGCTAATTGTATGGGTCGAAGTAGGGTCTGAGAAGTTAAGACATAATATCTTCAGCTGAGGAGTAAGTCTACCATTCTAACGTTTCTGGGGCAAGTTGATCTTTGTCCTGGTGTTTTCAGTGAGGGTTCAGTCAGCCTCCCTGTGTCAGCTGATCTGAGTGCACGGTGGGGTGGTAGGGTTCCATCAGGCTTTGAAGGTATGGAGGTATGGAGTCATGTGTCTGCACCACCATGGTTAATACTTAATCTGTTCTCTTGTATGGAGGTATGGAGTCATGTGTCTGCACCACCATGGTTCATACTTAATCTGTTCTCTTGTATGGAGGTATGGAGTCATGTGTCTGCACCACCATGGTTAATACTTAATCTGTTCTCTTGTATGGAGGTATGGAGTCATGTGTCTGCACCACCATGGTTAATACTTAATCTGTTCTCTTGTGTGCTTTTCACTGAAAGATTAGATAAATGTTTATGAGTCAGTAAAAAAAAAAGAACATTCTTTGCTGGTCTTGAACCAAGAAACTTCTAAATGCTGTATCTGCACTTTGACCAGTGTGCCACTGGGATGAATACTTAAATTGTTCTATTAGGTGGCTGTCAGTAAAAGACAAGGTTCAGGAGCCAATGAGGGAGCAGTATTCTTGGTGACATCACCACCAACAAGTGTGACCTGATACATAAATAACAACAACACCCACGTTAAATCTTTTGTAGCTTTTGAAATATTTAACTTTAAGCACCCAATGCAGGGTTTGAGGGATTGAATGTAGGAGTCTCAGAAGTAATGTTGGAGTGCCCCTTGGGAAGATCTTCATGCCCATATATGGTGTTCCATGCAAGGCGACACTGTTTTGTAGGGATAGTGTTTCTAATTTGGATATGACATTGGTGTAGTGGTTAGTGCACATGCCCTTCATGCAGAAGGTGAATGGTTCAAATCATGCTTGAGCCAATGTTAGTAAGTGGGAGAAGGCAACAGTCGGTTCCATGACCTTCCCAAGGCTGGGTTTAGACTACAGTCAAATCTGAATCTGATTTTGTTCTCAAATCTGATCTTTTGGCCCAACTGTTCACACTGCATTTGCAAGTGACACAGTTCTGATCTGTGTGTTCAGACTGATTTTCAAATCCTGCCTGAATCTGATCTGTGTCACATCAAGATTGGAATCCGATCTGCTTAAATGAGCCTAAATGCAGACAGGTCACATGCAGGTCACATGACATCTGATTTTAGAAGTTTCATATTATGTGACTTGGCTCGTTAGATCAGGTTGGTGCATTCAGACTGAGACACATCTTTAGAAATCAGATTTGAATCAGATTTGAAACCACCTCTGGATGTGGTTTCTAGAAATCAGATTTCATGTGACCTGCATGTGACCTGTCTGCATTTAGACTATTTTAAACAAATCGGATTCCTCTTTTGATGTGACACAGGTGGATCTGATTCAGGCTAGATTTCGGTGGCAGTGTAAATCAGGCCTCAGTAACAAGAAATCTGGTGAAATAAAATGTCTTCAACCAATCATCAAGGACAATGATACACGAAAGAAGAATTGTTTCTATTTATTACTATTTCAAAGTCCTTGGGTGACATCATTCAACTCTAAGGCCTGCTATTTCACAGTGGCAGCCACGTGCACACATAGACATCAAAGGGGGCTTGAGCCTAGTCACCTAGCTCAGAAATAATAAAGTTCACTTTTTTTTCAAGTTTTTCCTTTGTTTTTTGGGTAGAAAATATTTTATTAAAATATTTAAAAAAAAGTCCAAGGCACCAGTCTGTCGAAGACACAACAATAATAATTTACAAACGAGGACAAGGCAGCAGAAACTGCACCAGCATTTCTTTTCTTCATTTAGCTGTTTCAGAGAGAGATGACAAACTCCAGTTATTAAAACAAATAAAAAGACCCTGCGCTTTGAGAAATATCAGATCACAGCACGGCACAGTGCTGCGCTGCGAGCTTGTAGATCTGCAATTTTTGAAAAAGCGTGAACATTTGTGCAATTCTTTGAATATTTCAAATTCTTTTAAGGTTTTTTGAAAAACCTATGTTTCTATGTTAGTGGTGCTCAAATTTTTCATGTGATGTACCCCCAAAATTATATGTATTTGGCCACGGACCCCCATCTGAAAACATTTAGTTCCAGGGACCCCCCCTGAAGCAAAGTTTGAGTTACAAATGTTCACTTAAAAAAAATACATATATTCAAAGATTTGCCCACATTTTCACGACTTTTCAAAAATAGCAGATTTACAAGCTCGCAGCGTGGTAATCTCAAACGTTTTAATTTCAAGGACCCCCATAACTCTGAGTGTACAGATGGAACCCCACTCTCAGAGATGGAAACCCCCTCAAGGAATTCTGAGAGTCCCTGGACCTCACTATAGAGAACCACTGACTTAGATTTTTACATTGGTATCGGATTCGGTATCGGAATATTTTTTATGTTTTTGGTTGTGTATTTTTCATAAAAGAATGCCCTTGAATGCAAAAGCAGCATAAGTAACCGATCTAAAAGATCACAATCTATCCTGATGCATTGTGAGCTTGTAGATTTGAGAACTACCATGGCAATACCCTAAATAGGGACAGTGTTAGGTTGACTGAGGTTAAGTCTGTCTGTGGGTTTTCATAAATATTTAACCTAGGAACATTATTATTAATAACAAGAACTTGTGACTAATTTTGGATCCATTTGGAACAGAGGGTCACAAGGTTGCTGGCAACGACACCACGATATGAGAGTGATGGACACAGAGAGAGAATGGAGAGCTTTGTATGGTGCAGTGTTTCTCTAAGTGGGTGTCGTGGCCTGTGACGCAAGCCCAGGGATGCCACAGAATACTTTGATAATATTTGGAATCCATCAATATGACATCAGTTTGTAACCACTTTGAGTCTAAATTGACCCGAGTTAAGGTGGTTGCACACTGCACTGCTTTTTTGAGAAATAGACAACGCAGTAACAGAAAATGGATTCTATTTGATCAGCACTTCCTTGTTTTCCAAGGCAACCGTGTTGCGCTTGGGGGGATGCATTTCAGCCGTCTGTAAACAAGGAAATACTTGTTTTTAGTTTTGAGTCAAATTATTAATTGTATTTATTAGCCGGGTAATAAGTGCTATAACGTCTTGCTGCTTGGTCATTATGGCGTACATGGTGTATATGGACACTTCAGGCTGATAATTCCCCTCGGCTCCGCCTCTGGAAATTATCAGCCCGTCGTGTCCATATAAGCCATAATGACCGCGCAGCAAGACCTTATCCCATACTTATGTATGTATTCTCTGTAGTTCCCTGTTACAATCATAAATAAATACATGTATGTATTGTATGCAGGGCAGGAATTTCATGGAGGCCATGAAGGCCATGGTCGTCGTTGCCCCTCAGTTTGGCCTTGTGCCCCTCAAACCAATGGCATGACCTGAGGTCACAGTGGCCTTAATGCCCCAGATGACTGTACCACTTTCTCCTCTGTCTCTTTCTTGTCAATATGTAGTAAGTAGACACCAGTGTCTCTTTCTTGTCATGTAGACACCAGTGTCTTTTGTTGAGATGCTTAAATCTTCCCTGAGTCCCCATCTTTAAACTGATCCAGTGACTTTGAGAAGCTGAGCATGGATCAGAAATACCATCATTTATATATTTCACTGCAGATTAGGTTATCATCCCTAACCCTTAAATTCAACAAATTCTTTCAATGGACTAAAATCTAGTTTTATTTGATGGCCTTCCTGCCCTGGCATTTGTCCTTTGTGGCCTCAAACAATGGACAACACCAAAGGCCAAGTGGCCTTGCCCCTAAAATGACGAAATTCCAGGCCTGATTGTATTATATGTGTTGTCTACAGTTCCCTGTTACAATCATAAATAAATACATGTATTGTATGTGTTCCCTGCAGTTCCCTGTTACAAGCGCTGCAAACAGATGGAGTATTCAGACGAGCTGGAGGCCATCATAGAGGAGGATGATGGAGACGGAGGATGGGTGGACACCTATCACAATGCAGGTCTGATACACACGCACACACTGTTTTAACACTTAAGTTGCAATGAATTAAATCTGGGTTAGGGTTAGACAATGCAGGTCTGATACGCATGCGCACGCACGCACGCACGCACGCACGCACACTGTTTTAATCAAGCTTTATTTGGAAAGTTAAACTAAGGTTGACATGTCCAATGTCAACACAAAAACATGTTCAGGTCACATGGTTTTGGAACAGTTGGTTCCCAAAGCTGCTTGCTTAGGTTTCACCCAGTCATGATGTTCCTGGAAATATTACATATATATTAGGGGTGCAACATATCGAACCGAATATCGAAAATCGTATCGAACCGAGAAATATCGAACCGAATGACCCTGTACCGAACAATACAATACAATACCACACCACATCCACATTCCCCTGGAACCCCCTCAAGGACCCCTAGGGCTCCGCAGAGCCCACTTAGAGAACCACTACCCTATAGGTTGGGTACCGTATTGTTCAAAGTTAACAAAAAATACATAGTTATAAAAATACATTTATAAATCAAGGACATTTCTGTTGTATTTTTGTATCGAAAAAGTATCGAACCGTGACACCAAAATATCGAACCGAACCGAACCGTGAATTTTGTGTATCGTTGCACCCCTAATATATATATACATGTATTTAAATATACATGCATTTTTAAATGAGAGGGAGAAAAAAAAATCTAGGCCTGCAAAAGGTTTGTAATTAATCAAAGGTTTTGGAGAATGTTTGGCTACACGTCGTTGTTTTTGTCTAAGATTGCGTACATTCCTCAGTGGAATGAGTATGAAAGGACCCCAATGTAAACAAGCTACTCTATAGTGCTTTTCTTGGGTTTAAATCCTATTAGTAGACCTTGTCTACTAAAAGAAAACTCTTCTCTTTCACCTCTTATGCCAGGGTACCAGACAGTGATAACCTTTCTATGCCAGGGTACCAGACAGTGATCACCTTTCTATGCCAGGGTACCAGTCAGTGATCACCTTTCTATGTCAGGGTACCAGTCAGTGATCACCTTTCTATGCCAGGGTACCAGTCAGTGATCACCTTTCTATGCCAGGGTACCAGACAGTGATCACCTTTCTATGTCAGGGTACCAGTCAGTGATCACCTTTCTATGCCAGGGTACCAGACAGTGATCACCTTTCTATGTCAGGGTACCAGACAGTGATAACCTTTCTATGCCAGGGTACCAGACAGTGATAACCTTTCTATGCCAGGGTACCAGACAGTGATCACCTTTCTATGCCAGGGTACCAGTCAGTGATCACCTTTCTATGCCAGGGTACCAGTCAGTGATCACCTTTCTATGCCAGGGTACCAGACAGTGATCACCTTTCTATGCCAGGGTACCAGTCAGTGATCACCTTTCTATGTCAGGGTACCAGACAGTGATCACCTTTCTATGCCAGGGTACCAGACAGTGATCACCTTTCTATGCCAGGGTACCAGTCAGTGATCACCTTTCTATGCCAGGGTACCAGTCAGTGATCACCTTTCTATGCCAGGGTACCAGACAGTGATCACCTTTCTATGCCAGGGTACCAGTCAGTGATCACCTTTCTATGTCAGGGTACCAGACAGTGATCACCTTTCTATGCCAGGGTACCAGACAGTGATCACCTTTCTATGCCAGGGTACCAGTCAGTGATCACCTTTCTATGCCAGGGTACCAGTCAGTGATCACCTTTCTATGCCAGGGTACCAGTCAGTGATCACCTTTCTATGCCAGGGTACCAGACAGTGATCACCTTTCTATGCCAGGGTACCAGTCAGTGATCACCTTTCTATGCCAGGGTACCAGTCAGTGATCACCTTTCTATGCCAGGGTACCAGTCAGTGATCACCTTTCTATGCCAGGGTACCAGTCAGTGATCACCTTTCTATGCCAGGGTGCCAGACAGTGATCACCTTTCCCTGTGCATGTTGGCACCCATGGCCGTGTCTAAGGTTGCCATACATGCCTGGATTACACTGTTACAGAACTGTTCTTTACATTAGTTTTGTGTCCTATTTATAGCATATACTGTCTGTCAAACTGTTCTGAATGTACGAGTTGACTTCCATAATGTTTTGATTTCATATTCCTGTCACCCTACTAGGTGTGTTAGGAGTTACAGACGCTGTGCGGGAAATCTCACTGGACAACAAGGTGCGTGTGTGTGTGTGTGTGTGCGTGCGTGCGTGCGTGCGTGCGTGCGTGTGTGTGTGTGTGATTAAAACCGTGCCTCCATCTTCATTCTCCTCATTATTACAGGTCATGTGAATACAAGTAAAGCAAAGCCAGATGCTGCTGGCGACGGCAGAAAAAGATGGCAGTCTGGAATTCATTTGGCCCTCCTCAGCTTTACTTACTGTAGCATTAACTCTGTTCTTGAAAGAGTTTGATGCGTGAAAGCAAAGCATAACTTTGACTAACGTTGACTATTGAAAAATAGCAGATCTACAGTTACAGTACATCTGCTATTTTGAAACACCTTGAAATGTGAGAATCACTGATGTTTTTTAGAAGGCATTTCTAGAATTTAGACCAGGAACCCCTATACGTAGTAACTCTACCCTTCAATCCGGAAAACCCTTTTAGGGTGGTGTTGTTGTTGTACAGTATACAGATGTACAGTATAGCAACATATATTTTTTTGTATTGTACAGTATATAGCAACAGACATTGTTTGTATTGTAAATGTGATAATTTGATGACCAGCATTGGTTCCCTATGGAGACACAAATAGCCTGCTCAAATTATTGTCTTAGGAATGCGACAAAAACAAAACAAAATATTGAGTAATCGATAGAGAAAAAGTCATTTCGGGGGTGAACTATCCCTTTAATGGTGTTAAATCTGTCTTGAACTGGGGAATTAGAACACAATCAGATGTACTGCATGTAAGCTACTCTCTATCCAGCCTTTCCACAATGGCTTTGACAACTTAATCATAATTGAAACTACACTTCTGTTTGAGTGCTTCCAACAGGGGTGCATCTCTCCAATCCGACATGTCTCCTTTCCGACATTTCTCCATTCCGACACTAACCCTATCTCTAACCCTAACCCTAAACCTAACCCCTATGGGAGTGTCGCCACTCCGACAATAAGAAGTCAATTTCAGAGTGGCGACATGTCGGAATGGAGAGAGCCTCCCTTCCAACAGACCTCTGAATCTCATGTTTTCTTCCCTTTCTGCTGGAGAAACATTTCCATGGAATGAATCACCATATAAACAAGGCCAGCAGTGAAGCCAGTGGGTTTTAACCTCACAACAACAACAACCACATTACTGCAGTTACACAGGAGCAGGACAATGAACTGGAATGTAGAACAAATAACAAACTTAATCTGACTCATATAGGTTAACCAAATAGCAGGTTTTTGGCCAACAAATCGACATGGAAAAAGTTGTAATACATGTCTTTGTGATTAATCACTTAAGACCTGTATTATTAGACTTGAATGTGCAAAGGTGGATTATACTGTATATAGCTGATCTACAAGCTCACAGCTAGGGGTGTAACGATACATTTTAACAGCGATACGATATGCATCATGATGCATGTTGGACGATACGATACATGGACGATGTTGTTCGTTCATGGCAATATGATAGGATTCATTATTTAAAATCAATACAGTAGATATTTTGCCAAAAAGTCATACAAATATGTGTGAAACGTGGATAATGCAGGTTTTTTTAAGGGGGATTTTCTTTTATTATCGATAAGTAAATAAAGAATGATTCTCTGGTAAATACATGGACATGTATTTGAACACATCATGACACCTGAGCTTGTAGATCTGCCATTTTCCCCACATTTCTTTGTGCTGTTGGGGCTTGCAGCCACACAAAGCTGGATATTTAGGCTGGGAAACTGGTTATTTTTTAAACCGGATAAATAAGTGAAGACATTGAAAAATATCCGATTCACTGGATCCGTGTAGACAGGGAACCCGAATATCTCTGAAGACTTTACTGTGTGTGTGTGTGTGTGTGTGTGTGTGTGTGTGTGTGTGTGTGTGTGTGTGTGTGTGTATGCTTGTCCCCCTAGTGGAGGTCTGGGATCTCAGATTATATTAGACCTAGATATCTTTGTCGTGTGGACCTAGATATTTTTCTATGTGGATATCTGATAAACCGGGATATATGAAATATTCAGCTCCATCTGGCGCCTTAGACAAAGCCGAACCGAATTAAATTCAGCTCTAAAAGTGGAGTATGCATGGCAGGGGTATGCAGCTGCCATACCCTGGGTCCAGGGGGGGAAATAAAAGTTACCTTTAAATATAAATCCATGAATGTCTCTTTGTCTATCTGTATTATGTTGTTAAATTACAGTAAAATAACTACAACATTTAACAAAATGGTCACTTAAACAAGGTATTGTGGCACGTTTACTAACATGCCAAGTTTAGCTGCTCTTGAACAACCATTCCAGGCTGCCATATCCAGCCCAAGAAACCGTAGAAACGGGGGGAAATAGAATGTACTTCTTAAGGTATGGCAACATGACTGGTGTCTTGCACGCGCGCCTTCACGCGTGCAAGACACCAGTCATGTTGCCATACCTTAGCTTTTTCTGAACTGACGCCACTGATGCATGGGCTCTAAGGTTTCCTCTCCTTCTCCAGGACAACATGAACATGAACGTGAACTCTGGAGCGGGTGGCGACGGAGACGACGACGATGATGATGAGGATGGAGAAGCAGCAGACATGGAAGGTAAGAGCTCTGCACGGGTCTGAAATGACCCACACCCAGTGTTGTACCCGAACGCGTTCAAAGAACAATCGTTCACGAACACGTTCATATTTTGGGCGAACGTGAACTGAACGTAATTGTTTTTGCTTGATGAACGATATTGTCGAACGCGGTCATTCTGACGCCCGTGAACGGCGTTCGTCGGCCGTTCATGCGGCGGTCCACGCCTCCGCGGTCGTCTGTCCTCTCTCTCTCTCTCTCTATGGGGCTGTTAAGTATGACATCATTTTGTAGGCAGAGGAGCATTTCTGCCCCCAGTTTCCGTGAATCTTTTTACTATTTTTACTATTTACACATTTTTCTTCTCTTTGTTGTTGAAAGGAAAGTGTTAGAATTATACTTTAGTCGTTATTTTTGTCTCGGATCTGTTGAAAATAGCGAGGGACAGAAAATACTCTGGGGGCAGATTCTCCTCTGCCTACAAAATGATGTCACGGCTTAAAAGCCCCATATATATATAATATATATATATATCCGTATTAGCCCGAATATAGTACGACTCTGATTATAAGACGACCCCTATTTTTCAATTATCATTTTTGGAAAAAATATATAAATATTATATATTATATATTAGGTTATTTATAAAGAAAAACGTTTTTTATTGGAAAATCATCATAGAAAAGCTCATACAGAGATAACATTCTGCTGTATTGTATTGCATTAACCAATTCATACTGAAAATCAGCTCCTCATAATGTGTATCAGAATAGAATACAGTCCACACAGCATACTGCTGGGGAATAAAAAACACTACATTTCCCATCAAGCTCAGCGGCTCGTTTCGTCATTCAGATGCGACTCTCCATTGTAAACAGGAACCACAGGATACTAGGCAGCCAGCATTAGCTTCATTGTGCTTCATTTACTGTTTGGATTAAACTTCCACGCTAAGGATCTCATGTGCGGCCGTCATCCACGCCGATGTTCGCGAGGACTACGCACACGCACGCGCCCCGGTAAGTTCAATGCCAAAGTCATCCGACTTTGCCAAACGAAACGTGAAATGAGCAGCGTCCAAATTTCGCTGCGCAGTTTGTAGACAGTGTACGGTAATCACCGTAACAGCTCGCTTGGGCTGTGAGTGACAGAGCAGAGAAAGGTCCTGAAAGATACATAACGTATCTCCCCGGTGAAAAGTCTAAGGCCCAATTATAGGACGACTCTCCATTTTGAGGATATGTTTATTAGAATAAAATATCGTCCTAAATTCGGGCCAATACGGTATATATATATATATATATATATATATTTTAATAGCCAAAAGTATAACAAAAATTATGATTAAAAAAAGAACGAAAAATAACTAAGTTAGTTCATTTTGGGGAACCATGAACTTTAGTTCAAAATATAGAATTATGAACTATGAAATGAACTAGTTCATTTTAGAAGTTCTGAACTTGAACTTGAACTAGTTTTCAAAGTGAACTTTCCCAACACTGCCCAGACCCAGAGCAGGGTTTCATGAAGGTCTGAAATGACCCAGACCAGAGCAGGGTTTCATGAAGGTCTGAAATGACCCAGACGCAGAGCAGGGTTTCATGAAGGTCTGAAATGACCCAGACCCAGAGCAGGGTTTCATGAAGGTCTGAAATGACCCAGACCAGAGCAGGGTTTCATGAAGGTCTGAAATGACCCAGACCCAGAGCAGGGTTTCATGAAGGGTCTGAAATGACCCAGACCCAGAGCAGGGTTTCATGAAGGGTCTGAAATGACCCAGACCCAGAGCAGGGTTTCATGAAGGGTCTGAAATGACCCAGACCCAGAGCAGGGTTTCATGAAGGGTCTGAAATGACCCAGACCCAGAGCAGGGTTTCATGAAGGGTCTGAAATGACCCAGACCCAGAGCAGGGTTTCATGAAGGGTCTGAAATGACCCAGACCCAGAGCAGGGTTATATGAAGGGTCTGAAATGACCCAGACCCAGAGCAGGGTTTCATGAAGGGTCTGAAATGACCCAGACCCAGAGCAGGGTTTCATGAAGGTCTGAAATGACCCAGACCCAGAGCAGGGTTTCATGAAGGGTCTGAAATGACCCAGACCCAGAGCAGGGTTATATGAAGGTCTGAAATGACCCAGACCCAGAGCAGGGTTATATGAAGGGTCTGAAATGACCCAGACCCAGAGCAGGGTTTCATGAAGGTCTGAAATGACCCAGACCCAGAGCAGGGTTTCATGAAGGTCTGAAATGACCCAGACCCAGAGCAGGGTTTCATGAAGGTCTGAAATGACCCAGACCAGAGCAGGGTTTCATGAAGGTCTGAAATGACCCAGACCAGAGCAGGGTTTCATGAAGGGTCTGAAATGACCCAGACCCAGAGCAGGGTTTCATGAAGGTCTGAAATGACCCAGACCCAGAGCAGGGTTATATGAAGGGTCTGAAATGACCCAGACCCAGAGCAGGGTTTCATGAAGGCCATGGCCGCCGTTGCCCCTCAGTTTGGCCGTGTTCCCCTCAAAACAATGGCATGACCTGAGGCCACAGTGGGCTTAATGCCACCAGCTGACTGTACCACTTTCTCTCTGTCTCTCTCTTTGTAGACAGTAGACATTTCTTGTCATGTAGACACCAGTGTCTTTTGTTGAGATTCTGAAATCTGAACTCCCCATCTTTAAACCAATCCAGTGACTTTGATTGCTGCAGGGCTGAGCATGGATCAGATTGTAAATACCATAATTTATCTATTTCACTGCAGATTAGGTTACCATCCCTAACCTTTATATTAAAAGAAGAAAAAAATAATTATCTTTCAATGGACTAAAATCTTGTTTTATTTGATGGCTTTCCTGCCCTGGCATTTGGCCTTTGTGCCCTCAGAAAGTTGACAACACCAAAGGCCAAGTGGCCACAACATTCCAGGCCTGCCCAGACCCTAAGCCATACATGGGCAACTGGCGGCCCGGGGGCCACATGCGGCCCCCACCTTCACTTAATGCGGCCCTCAGCTTAATACCAGAATACTGATATTGATTTCAGCTGTTACAATTACAACCATGATCTGCTTTAATTCCGTCAGTCTATATTAGTAGCTTAATCATTGTTTTTGTATTTAGGTTCATGAAGTTAACACGAGTGAGTATATAAATGCGTTTGAAATTAAATCAAAATGTTACATTTCAGGATTCCAATTAAAACATAACAAAAAAATTATTCAGGATTCCAATTCAAAAGAAGCAAAAATAGCCGATCTACATGCTCCAAACGCATCGCAGCGCGATGCGTTTTGAGCTTGTAGATCGGCTATTTTTGCTTCTTTTGTATGAGATACTAGAATGACGTAGCAATATGACGTAGCAATATGCAATGAATGTGGCCCTCTGGAGTGAAGGTGGAAATATAGTGGCCCTCACCATCATCAAAGTTGCCCACCCCTGCCCTAAGCTAACACATCTCTGTATGAGGATCTGGGGGTCCTCCCACAGATGTGGTCCGTATCCAGGAGACTCCTGCTGGATCCAGGAGGGTTGGCAGCCCTGCCACACAGGGACAAGGACCCCCGGAAGAAAATATATAAAATGATTGAAAATGTTCCAAAGATATATTTTTTTAAATATCTTTACAAAATAGCAGACGTACAAGCTTGTAGTTCTGCTATATCTTTGGAATAGCTAACCCACAATTGGTTAAGATGGGGACCCCTGGGAGTACCCGGGTTTTCTATTTTTATTAGGGGACCCGTGTAAAGCTCTAGTGTGTATTGTAGTGTGTACTGTTGTGTGTGCGTGCGTGCATGCATGCATGCATGCATGCGTGCGTTTGTGCGTGCACCTCCTGAAGTGGTGCACACATGCTGTCTGTGTAATGAAAAGCAGCTTCTGTCATGTGAGCCATCGTTCCCTTGTTAACAATATCCTCCTCTCTCCACATGTCTCCTCCTCAGAGTACGAAGAGAGCGGCCTGTTGGAAACAGACGAGGTAGGAGCACTGTGGAGCGTGTGTGTGTTCATTTTGGGGTGGAGGGAACAGTGTGTGTGTGTGTGTGAATAAACACTATAGCAATGATTACTGTCACAATATAGAGCTGTTTAACACTTTTACTGAACAAACACTCTATAGCAATGATTACTGTCACAATATAGAGCTATTTAACACTGTTACTGAACAAACACTCTATAGCATGATTACTGTCACAATATAGAGCTATTTAACACTGTTACTGAACAAACACTCTATAGCAATGATTACTGTCACAATATAGAGCTATTTAACACTGTTACTGAACAAACACTCTATAGCAATGATTACTGTCACAATATAGAGCTATTTAACACTGTTACTGAACAAACACTCTATAGCAATGATTACTGTCACAACATAGAGCTATTTAACACTGTTACTGAACCAACACTCTATAGCAATGATTACTGTCACAATATAGAGCTATTTAACACTGTTACTGAACAAACACTCTATAGCAATGATTACTGTCACAATATAGAGCTATTTAACACTGTTACTGAACAAACACTCTATAGCAATGATTACTGTCACAATATAGAGCTATTTAACACTGTTACTGAACAAACACTATAGCAATGATTACTGTCACAATATAGAGCTATTTAACACTGTTACTGAACAAACACTCTATAGCAATGATTACTGTCACAATATAGCGCTATTTAACACTGTTACTGAACAAACACTCTATAGCAATGATTACTGTCACAATATAGAGCTATTTAACAATGTTACTGAACAAACACTCTATAGCAATGATTACTGTCACAATATAGAGCTATTTAACACTGTTACTGAACAAACACTCTATAGCAATGATTACTGTCACAATATAGAGCTATTTAACACTGTTACTGAACAAACACTCTATAGCAATGATTACTGTCACAACATAGAGCTATTTAACACTGTTACTGAACCAACACTCTATAGCAATGATTACTGTCACAACATAGAGCTATTTAACACTGTTACTGAACAAACACTCTATAGCAATGATTACTGTCACAATATAGAGCTATTTAACACTGTTACTGAACAAACACTCTATAGCAATGATTACTGTCACAATATAGAGCTATTTAACACTGTTACTGAACAAACACTATAGCAATGATTACTGTCACAATATAGAGCTATTTAACACTGTTACTGAACAAACACTCTATAGCAATGATTACTGTCACAATATAGCGCTATTTAACACTGTTACTGAACAAACACTCTATAGCAATGATTACTGTCACAATATAGAGCTATTTAACAATGTTACTGAACAAACACTCTATAGCAATGATTACTGTCACAATATAGAGCTATTTAACACTGTTACTGAACAAACACTCTATAGCAATGATTACTGTCACAATATAGAGCTATTTAACACTGTTACTGAACAAACACTCTATAGCAATGATTACTGTCACAATATAGAGCTATTTAACACTGTTACTGAACAAACACTCTATAGCAATGATTACTGTCACAATATAGAGCTATTTAACACTGTTACTGAACAAACACTATAGCAATGATTACTGTCACAATATAGCGCTATTTAACACTGTTACTGAACAAACACTCTATAGCAATGATTACTGTCACAATATAGAGCTATTTAACACTGTTACTGAACAAACACTCTATAGCAATGATTACTGTCACAATATAGAGCTATTTAACACTGTTACTGAACAAACACTCTATAGCAATGATTACTGTCACAATATAGAGCTATTTAACACTGTTACTGAACAAACACTCTACAGCAATGATTACTGTCACAATATAGAGCTATTTAACACTGTTACTGAACAAACACTCTATAGCAATGATTACTGTCACAATATAGAGCTGTTTAACACTGTTACTGAACAAACACTATAGCAATGATTACTGTCACAATATAGAGCTGTTTAACACTGTTACTGAACAAACACTCTATAGCAATGATTACTGTCACAATATAGAGCTGTTTAACACTGTTACTGAACAAACACTCTATAGCAATGATTACTGTCACAATATAGAGCTATTTAACACTGTTACTGAACAAACACTCTATAGCAATGATTACTGTCACAATATAGAGCTATTTAACACTGTTACTGAACAAACACTCTATAGCAATGATTACTGTCACAATATAGAGCTATTTAACACTGTTACTGAACAAACACTCTATAGCAATGATTACTGTCACAATATAGAGCTATTTAACACTGTTACTGAACAAACACTCTATAGCAATGATTACTGTCACAATATAGAGCTGTTTACTGAACAGACACTACTCTATAGTAATGATTACTGTCATAATGTAGTGTTATTTAGCACTTATTTTAACCAAATAAAATGACTTGCCCTTCCTTTAAGGCCACCTTGGACACCAGTAAAATGATGGACGCCACCAAAGCCAAAGCGGAGGCGGGCAGTGAAGACGCCATCCTGCAGACCAGAACATACGACCTGTACATCACTTACGACAAATACTACCAGACCCCTCGACTCTGGCTCTTTGGCTATGATGAGGTACTACACGCACGCACGCACGCACTCACACTCACACTCATGCACACCCACACACACATTCTGCAAAAATAGTGCTATATAAGCTTGTAGATGCAGAGATTTGATCTATAGAGGGGCATGCGCATGCATAAAGTGAATGGCTACTCGAGTACGTGGCAAAGTGAGTTTAACATAGTTTAATGTTGTTTAATGCAATCAGACAGGACTTTTCTGTTTGGATGTTTGGGCTGTCAAGGCCAGAAAGTAGTATTTTTTGCATTTTGCCACTCAGTAGGCGTTCCTGCATAACTTCCTGAGTTATGAAGGATCAACTAGGATTAAGTGTTTACAAGTTATTTTGAGGCAACAATGGCTACATTTCTTGGGGACATTGATCCAACTATTCAATTCAATTAGATTCTAGCAGTGTTGTTTTTGACAGCAATTCTTGATAGTCTTTTAAATAAAATGTAATTTAGTTTTAGTCATAATTTAGTGACCTGAAAAGTATTCGTTTTAGTCTAATTTTAGTCGACTAAATATCATAAGATTTTAGGCGACTAAAGCTACAGTTGATTTAGTCGACTAAAATGTATTTTGGCAGGCCTTGATGGCATCGTAATGACTGATTTTACACTTCGTTGTGTGATGAAAATAGCAGATCTACAAGATCACAAACGACGCGTTGTGAGCTTGTAGATCTGCTATTTTCAGCGCGCAACACCTGAGAGCAACCAAACATAAAATGACTCTCTTCTCCACCAGTCCCTCCCTGACGTTTTAGTCTAGTTTTTATTTTGTTGACGAAATTGTCAATATATTTAGTCTTAGTTTTAGTCACCACAGCTTAGTTTTTCTTTAGTTTTTATTTAGTTTTCGTCAGTGAAAAAACACAGTCGACAAACATTTTTCGTCATAGTTTTAGTCGACGAAATCAACACTGGATTCCAGTTCAACGTTTTATAGTGCAGTGGAATCATTTTATATTTAGAGCAGAGAGACAGATACCCCACGTTATCCCCCCACCCTGGACAACATCTGTACCCCACCCTGGACAACATCTGTGTGTCATTGTTGTGACCGTGGCATCGGGGGGGAAAGAAAAGGGAAGAACGAGGAAACACTGTCTTCCTTGACTGTCGGGGAGAAAGATCAACTTGAGAGAAAAGGTTTTTATAATGTCATGTTTACAGTAACCTGCTGGAGATATTCTACTATGCTGCCTACAGTATGAGACCATTTAGATCAGGGGTCTTCAACAGGGGGTCCTCAGAGTTACTACAGGGGGTCCTCAGAGTTACTACAGGGGGTCCTCAGAGTTACTACAGGGGGTCCTCAGAGTTACTACAGGGGGTCATCAGAGTTACTACAGGGGGTCATCAGAGTTACTACAGGGGGTCCTCAGAGTTACTACAGGGGGTCCTCAGAGTTACTACAGGGGGTCCTCAGAGTTACTACAGGGGGTCCTCCAAATATTTGTGTGATAGAAGCTTTTTTTTCTCCTCCTTTTCTATATGAACCACTTGAACCCTAGCGTCCATATTCTGAGAACTGTAGACAAAAATAGCAGATCTACAAGCTCACAACGCCTCGCAGCGCAAGGCGCTGTGAGCTTGTAGATCAGCTATTTTAGTGTAGAGGGGAACAAGAGCAGACTAAGTACAGAGTGAAAGGTCAAGTTTATTATGTATTGACGGTTCAAGTGGTTAAATATCTGAAAACACAAATTTATATGAATCCAAAATACACTGATGATTGTGCTGTTAAACAATGTAATGAAACTAGAATTAGAATCCCTCTGAATTTATTCCCAGCTTCCACCTTTCTCAACAACCAGCAGCAAACAGCTGAATAGCCGACTGCCAGTTGTAAAATGAACATGTGTGTAATCTGTGTAAAACAATGTCATAGGAGTGTTGCATGGGAGCCCCCTTCTGTCTCCTTTGTGCAACTGCACTCTTTCTGGTTTGATTGATTGAAGAGTTCATTTTGCAATAGAAAAAAGTACAGTTTCATGACAGCACACATCACTGGTAGGTCAAGGAGATCCTAGTAAGCCTTACGCCTTATTTGCACAGGAACCACTTTAAGTATCTCATATAACATTGAAAGACAGATGCTGATACAGATTATAATATGTTAAAACATACACATACCACTTTAGCCCTATACCTTGCCTATTTGAAAATAGCCGATCTACAAGCTCACAACGCATTGCGAAGCGTTGTGAGCTTGTAGATCTGCTATTTTCAAACATTTTACTTTTACTTTTAGTACTTTAAGTACATTTTAATGCCAATACTTTTGTACTTTTACTCAAGTACATTTTGAATTCTGGACTTTTACTCGTAACAGAGTACTTCTACAATGCATTATTGATACTTTTACTTAAGTAGAAAATGTGAGTACTTTTTCCACCACTGCTTTGGCTTTGGCAATGTAAACATATGTTTTCTCATGCCAATAAAGCCCATTGAATTGAATGTGTGTGGTTACTAACCATGCAACCTCTCCCCTCCCAGGACAGACAACCTCTGAGTGTAGATCAGATGTATGAGGACATCAGCCAGGACCACGTGAAGAAGACCGTCACCATAGAGAACCACCCCCACCTGCCCCCACCCGCCATGTGCTCCGTACACCCCTGCAGGTCAGACCCCCCCCCCCCCCCCCCCACCCCACCCTGCAGGTCAGAACCTCTCTAGTCTCGCGTGGCCAGACTGTTGCCTCCGCGATTTGGGCAAATGCTCCCGGCATACAGTCTGGCAAACGGAAGAAGAAACAATGAGTGCGAGATAAAGCGAATGTGACGCAACCGCTCCCTTGGTGCAGTAGCAATAACATGTCCTACTGAAAGCGTTATGTCTCCTTTCAACATTTCTGGGGGCTTTATTTTGTCTTTCTCTGGTGTTATTGGTGTCACCTCCATGATGTTTTCAAACGTTTTCTTAAACTATACACTCATAACAATAATAGGCAGCTTGAATGACTTTGTCTGAGCTATTGTGTTTCTGTTATGTTTCCAATGGGACTACAGTTCAGTGCAGCAGTGGCTACTTCCGATACTCGCCGTTCGGGAGCTGCCGTTCCAGACTATATAGCATTCAGAGATTGTGGAATAGTTGTCTGGCTACGTGAGACTAGAACCTCCCCCACCTAATGCCCTAGCTGACTGTACTTTCTCCTCTGCCTCTTTCTTGTCAATATGTAGACAGTAGACACCAGTGTCTCTTTCTTGTCATGTAGACACCAGTGTGTTTTATTGAGATTCTGAAATCAGATTGTAAATACCATCATTTATCTATTTCACTGCAGATTAGGTTATCATCCCTAACCCTTAAATTCAACACATTATTTCAATGGACCAAAATCTTGTTTAATTTGATGGCCTTCCTGCCCTGGCATTTGGCCTTTGTGCCCTCAAAAACTTTACAACGCAAGATTTCGGTGGAATTTAAAATAAGTCATATTGTATAGCTATTAAATTTGGTGTGAATTCTGGCCATATGCAATATGGACACATACCTAAACATTTATAAGTAAAGTAAAACAATATGTATATATATATATGTATATATATATATATATGTATATATATATATATATATATATATATATATATATATATATATATATATATATATATATACATACACACACACACACACATACTCTTCTCTTTCAGACACGCTGAGGTGATGAAGAGAATCATTGAGACTGTATAATAATAATAATATAATAATAATAATATATAATAATTATTATAACTTGTGTTCTCTTTCGGACACGCTGAGGTGATGAAGAAGATCATTGAGACTCTATAATAATAATAATAATAATATAATAATATATAATAATTATTATAACTTGTGTTCTCTTTCAGACACGCTGAGGTGATGAAGAAGATCATTGAGACGGTGGCAGAAGGAGGAGGAGAGCTGGGAGTTCATATGTATCCTTTAATACTTTATTACTTTATGTACAGTATTACATTCATATGTATCCTTTAATACTTTATGTACAGTATTACATTCATATGTATCCTTTAATACTTTATGTACAGTATTACATTCATATGTATCCTTTAATACTTTATTAATACTTTATTAACAGTTATTACATTCATATGTATCCTTTAATACTTTATTATTATTACTGTGCAAACCGCTTTTTCTGCATATTTTTCTGCATCTTTTTTCCCCTACTTCGTAGGACTATAAAATGTCTAGTGTGGAACACAAGAGTAGCAAGAGTAGCGATGTGTTTTGAGCTTGTAGATTGGCTATTATAGTATTGGTGTGCCGTGTGTACCCATAATGCATCACGTTCTCCCTTAACCAGAAGCCTCAGGTATCTTTTGATTTTCCTGAAATTCGTCCAGGCCGTCATTCCTACAATAGAATACGACTACACCAGGCACTTCACCATGTAGCTCTCACACACACACACACACACACACACACACACACACACACACACACACACACACACACACACACACACACTGCGTCCCTGTGGTCTGGAAGCTGCAGTGAGCAGCAGCCCAGAGAGATGCCTTTCAGGAACGTGGGTGTTAAACTCTGACTTCTTGGGACGGGGAAAGGGCAGGACTAACCTCACCTCACCAGTCTTTCCCGGGAGAAAGCCTGGTGTTCGTTTACAACGGGCCGTTTGATCCGGTCTGGGTGGAAACCACAAGCAGAAGAAGCGGCGTTGCTCTGATTTGGTTCCCCCCGTTTGTTTCCCCAATCCCTATTAAAATGCTCCAGTAGCCTACACTGTAAGGCCTTTTCACTGCAGAATTACAGTAAAGTACTGGCAACACGTTATCTTTTAATTGATGTCTTTTTGGCAGTCTCTTCCTGTATTTGGAATTACAGTATATTACTGAAAATAGATGTACAGTTAAATACTGCATTCCTGCTCAAAGTTTTTCCAGTAACTTACTGTATTCCTTCTCTAAGTTTCTCAGTAACTTACTGTATATTAGTATAGTAGTATTTAAACTAAATCTATACTGTCTGATACTAATACAGTATAATACTGTTTGGATTTTGCTATACATTTACAGCAAGGGCTAACAGTGTAGTGTAGCAGACCTGCCAACCCGTACGCATTTTGCGTACTTTGCACGCATTTTAAGTGTCAATACGCAGGTACGCTATTTCCCCTCATTGCTACGCAACTTTGGGGGATCTGCAGCGCACGCATCTGCAGCACACTATTGAAGTGAAACATTTTTGGTCCCTGCCGTGTAGTTCCTCCCAGGCACCACTTGAATGGTGTGTGAATGGGGCGCATGGCGCTGGGGAGCACTAGAACAGAAGGTATGCTCTTTTTTTGTCGTCAGAAGAAGAATTTAACCGGATGGAAAGCGGTTTGTTTTGGTTTCATGTCAGCATGTAGTCAGCTGCTGTCGCCGCTGGGTTTGTACATATATCGGCGATATTAATCAGATTAATTTAGATAAACGGAGAATGGCCGTGTTGTGCGAGTCGTCGGAGTCGATGCTGTTGCACAGGGACAATTCGCCCCCCACAATGCTGCCTGTAGTATAACAGGTAATATATAAACGTGCAATAATATTACACTATTAAATTGCGGTCGCCACCGCTACAGCTTGTTCTGTATGAAGCCCGTGGAAAACTTGTGACGCAGGTCGTAGTACAGTAAACTGGAACATACATTGACCATGATTGGGCTTTAGAGTAAATATCCATCTCTAAAGCTATCTCTAAATGAGTATGAATGAATGAATTAGGAGGACTATATGTATTGTCAAAAACATTAAAGGTGAACAAGTTATTTATCACCTGTGAATATATGAAGACATTAATGGTTTGTTAACAATGAGTAGCCTGTATCCTCTATGAATGAATATACAGACTAGACGGTATGTGATCTATACACAATGTAGGCCTATATATCAATTAATGAATGCACTAGAAACCTACATGAGTTGAATACTTTCAACTTCATGCAAATCATGCACAGAAAGGTGGTTTTATTTAGGCTGCTCAATTAACAATGTTTAACAAAGACACAGGTAAATATTTAAAGGTAAATAGCCTACCTGACAATGTAAAGCTATTTTGCTATTTGAATAACATGATTATGTTGATGTATGTTCATTCATTAAGTCACTGGTGAGACTGTTTTGCTAGTCTATTGTTAACTAACTCTGAGCAAGTGCAGTTAGTTGATTTTATTAAAGATTTGTCAACAATATTGCCAAAGCAACACTGTATTGCCTGGTAATACTAGCCTACTTTTTCTCCAGACCAAATGGCATTTTTATTTAAAAGGTTGTTCTAACATCTTGCCCCACCCAAAAAGGTGCATGGAACCCCCCAAAATATACGCTGTTTTGTGCGGGAAAACAACAAAAATTGCACCGCGGGCGCTGCGTGGGCGCTGCGGGCGCCGCGCGGGCACTTCGTGCCCGCGCATGAGTACTCAAAAAAATTTGCCAGGGTTGGCAGGTCTGGTGTAGTCTTGCCAGTCGCTACGAGTTGGACTAAAATATGCATATACCAAACTAATTATCCAAAGGCAAAACTACGCCGCATCAAGGGGTTTAATAGGTAGGCCCTAAAAGTATGTCCTTGAGCGCAGGGGAATTATTTTGGGTTAAAACTGCTTCCGGTTTGATAGTTCCGGCCGTCTAGAGTGGTTTCCGCTCCCGACCGGATCAAACAGGCTGGGACAGGACAGGACCATCGGACCACCCAGAGGAAGGAGACGATCAAGTGCACACAAGCTACACTGTCTTCACCCAGCCATCGCTCTCTGTGTTGACTTGTTTAACCCATTTAGGGCCTAGAATTATTGAATGCTTAGCAGATATACAAGCTCGCAGCGCGGCACCGAGTGCCGTGCTGTGAGCTTGTAGATCTGCTATTTTTGAAAAATCTTGAAAATTAGAATTTTGACACGATTCTATAAGTGTCTTTTGAATCCTTCTAAGGTTTTTTGAAAAAACAGGTGTTTCTATAGCAGCAATCTGGCCAGCCATCGTCAAAGAAAAGGTCCTTTTCACTTAACTGGAGCTCAGTTAGTCTGTTCTTGAGAGACTACTATGTCAGTGGTTCTCAAACCTTTTCATGTGAAGGACCCCCAAAATGGCACGTATTTGGCCACGGACCCCCATTCAACATATTTAGTTCCAGGGACCACCCAGAAGCAAAATTTGAGTTACAAACGTTCCGCTTTGAAAATACATATATTCAAAGATTTGCACACATTTTTACGACTTTTTCAAAAATAGCAGATCTACAAGCTCGCAGCTGTGAGCTTGTATATCTGCTATTTTTCACTGGTTAAAGCATTCAATAATTCTAGCCTAATGTTGTTAGGAAGAATTGCGCTGTCTTCACTCAACTTCACACAAACCTTGTACGCAGCTCTATAGAGAATTGCTTCTCAAAGATGACAGTAGAGTGACAAGTTAAATGACAACTTTGTTTTTTCACAACAAGGGTTCATATTTCTGATTGTAATTAGAGGAAATAAAAAGTGAGTGTTAAAATGTTTTCATTGGCTTCGTTCTATTGTTTTATCGCGTTTACCGTGCTAAAATGTGGGGCATGCGTACGCATAGGGGCATGCGTACAAGTGGCTAAATATGTCTTTTTAGACACAATAAGCCAGCAATTTCTTTATTGCCATTTACAGTAACTAACACTTCTGGCCCCCATAAGTCACATCCAACCATGAAAGGTTGCGTTGTATCTTGGGAATGGGCTTATTCTGTGTAAAATGACATATTTAGCCACTTGTACGCATGTCCCCTACCACTGAAATAAGAATCTCTAAAACAATAGAAAGAAGTAAATGAAATAATTTTAACTCATCTTTTATATTATTTAATTACAATCTAAAATATGAACCGTTGTTGTGAAAAACTAAAGTTTTCCTTTAAGGTCTTTTAATACCTAATACTAAAAGACAATAAAATGGGAACATTACATTGTGAAAATGGCTGATCTACAAGCTCACAACGGCTTGCAACGCGAGGTTTTGTGAGCTTGAACCACTGCACTAGAGCCCCTATTCTGATTTGAACATTAACTAAACTATTACTATACTATAAAAATTGGCCACACATTGGTTAACTTGTCAAATAATAAAAGAAAGATGCAACAATTGTGAACATGTTGAGAACCGCTGCACTAAGAGCCCTGATTCTGATGTGAACGTCTGGTGAGAACATCTGATCTACAAGCTCACGTTGTGATGTCCTCTAAATCAGTAGTTCTCACACCGTTCAAGACTCTTTCAAAGATGTTCAATAAAAGCAGATGTGTACTTTACAGTTTATTTTAACAGCCAACGTATACGATCTAAAATGACTAAAGATTCTTTCCTGCTTTTGATGGATTAAGTGATTAAAGCCTACTTCATGCTTGTACGTACAGTATGATGAAAATGATTATCTCTGCTTGGCAGAAAAGCACGGGGGGAGGAGTTACAGTATTACACCAAATTCTGGGCCCCCCATGAATGATGTTCTTCATAGGGGGAGGGGGTTTAACCCATTTAGACTGGGAACGCATTATTACGCGTTATTGTTTGCTTTAACTATTGAAAAATAGCAGTTATATACAAGCTCACAGCGTGGCACCGAGTGCCACGCTGCAAGCTTGTAGATCTGCTATTTTTGAAAAATCGTGAAAAGGTCTTTCTGAATATTTCAAATCCTTGTTTCTATGTCCGTGGTGCTCAAACTTTTTTTCATGTTAAGGACCCCCAAAATGATATGTATTTGGCCACAGACCCCCATCTCAAAATATTTACTTCCAGGGACCCCCCAGAAGCAAAATTTGAGTTACAAACGTTCGCTTAAAAAAATACATATATTCAAAGATTTGCACAGATTTTCACGACTTTTCAAAAATAGCAGATCTACAAGCTTGAAGCGCGGCACTTGGTGTAGCGCTGTGAGCTTGTATATTTGCCATTTTTCAATAGTTAAGTATACAATAATTAAGGCCCCTCCATCTTGGGCCCTAGTAACTCCCACTTTCCCCCCCTTGTGACGCCCCTGCTTCCACGGCTAGTCTTACCAAACCACCACACAGATCAGCTCCAGATGTCTTGTTCCACACCACCAGGAGACCAAGCTACTCCCTCACTCTGTTTCACTGCTGGGAAACCCAATCACTACAGGTCTCCTCGTGAGCACCTCGTCTTCTAATGATGACGCTCTGATGATGACGTCGCTTGAAAAAAACGGGTTGCGGCGCGGATTGGATATTCGTTAGACCCACCCCCACCCCCCGCGCTCATTGGATCAGCCGAAGATTTTGGCTGATCACTGCCGATTCATGTACTCAGCTCCAGACCAGAGAAACAGTCCACTCTGAGAGTGGGCGGGGTCTATGGTCTGGAAGCAGGCTAGGATAGATTCTATAAGATGTTTAAATTCTTCCTAACCGTCTTTGGGCTTTGTTTCTCTTCCTGCGTGTTGGCTTTAGAATTTGTTTCTTTCCTGCTCCACTTCAGCAGACAACTTCTTTAGAGTGTGTGTGTGTGTGTGTGTGTGTGTGTGTGTGTGTGTGTGTGTGTGTGTGTGTGTGTGTGTGTGTGTGTGTGTGTGTGTGTGTGTGTGTGTGTGTGTGAAGTTGTTGTATGCTTTTAGATGTGCAGGGTTTTGTTGTAAAAAGTTAAGGATTGCAGCTTTAGTCACATCTATATAACGCCACTTTGTCTTAATGCTGCTGTCCTCTGTGTGTGTGTGTGTGTGTGTGTGTGTGTGTGTGTGTGTGTGGTTGTTAAGGCCTGGTGGTTTGGGGGGTGTTTGCGTTCACTTTGAACTGTATAGTAGGGCAGGAGAGAGGGGTCTACCAGCACCCCAATGACATGTTTTCGAAACCTGTTTTTTTTGGACCGTTATGATGTCTAGTTATGATTTCTGCTTGTTGCCGTCGCCAACTAATACCCCATGGGGTTCATTTTTAACCTTTTCTCACAACTATTCCCGATCTGAACCATACAATGGTCATAACAGAAAATGCCATAACGCTTGATGTAAACAACCTACAGGGACAAATGAACACACTTTTCTATATGATTTTGACCCAGGGAATTCATTAAAGTGGTTATTTTTAACATGTATGCACATCTTGACCCTATTTCAGGACAGAAACGGTGAAAAATAACCCAAAAATGTTCAAAACACGTCTATACTTCTCTTTGTACAGATAAATTAAGGTGTATTCTTTTGATACCACAGGTTTTTTAGGACCCTTATGATGTCTAGTTATGATTTCTGCTTGTTGCCGTGGTCAACTAATGTCCCATGGGGTTCATTTTTAACCTTTTCTCACATATCCCCAATTAGTGTGGGGATTTAGGGGAGCAAATGCTAATTTCGTGAGATTTTGACTTAAAGCGCGAAATTTTGCACAGATGTAGCCCAGGGCTTGCTCTAATGATTTAGCTAGGGCGCCCGAGTCTGCGACCTTCGGGGTCGCCACAGCGGTCAAATCAAGTTGGGCTTCCATTGACTTTCTATACAGGAGGAAAATACCCAGAAAAAGATTTTTTTTCTGGGTATTTAAGGAGGATCTGAGGGGTCTAACTAGGGGTTTGTCATGATGCTGAATCCATTGCAGGCATTTGTTTTGCACAAAAAACATTCTGTGGGCTAGAAATGGCCTCAGAAAACAATACACGTATGGGTGAGTATTCATGTTAGTCGGAGGCCTTAGGGTTTTTTTTTCTTGTGCTAATCAGTCTAAAAGTTCAAAATTTTGCACAGATGTAGCTCAGGGCATGTTCTAATGATTTAGCTAGGGCGCCCGAGTCTGCGACCTTCGGGGTCGCCACAGCACCCACACAACTCTGAAAAGTGATGACTCATCACTTTTCATCACTAAAGTCGATGGGAGCCCAACTTGATTTGGCCGCTGTGGCAACCCCGAATGTCGCAGACTCGGGCGCCCTAGTTAAATCATTAGAGCATGCCCTGAGCTACATCTGTGCAAAATCTTGAACTTTTAGACTGATTAGCACGAGAAAAAAAACCCTAAGGCCTCCGACTAACATGAATACTCACCCATACGTGTATTGTTTTCTAAGGCCATTTCTAGCCCACTGAATGTTTTTTGTGCAAAACAAATGCCTGCAATGGATTCAGCATCATGACAAACCCCTAGTTAGACCCCTCAGATCCTCCTTAAATACCCAGAAAAAAAATCTTTTGCTGGGTATTTTCCTCCTGTATAGAAAGTCAATGGAAGCCCAACTTGATTTGACCGCTGTGGAGACCCCGAAGGTCGCAGACTCGGGCGCCCTAGCTAAATCATTAGAGCAAGCCCTGGGCTACATCTGTGCAAAGTTTCGCGCTTTAAGTCAAAATTGCACGAATTTAGCATTTGCTCCCCTAAATCCCCACACTAATTGGGGATATGTGAGAAAAGGTTAAAAATTAACCCCATGGGACATTAGTTGACCACGGCAACAAGCAGAAATCATAACTAGACATCATAAGGGTCCTAAAAAACCTGTGGTATCAAAAGAATACACCTTAATTCATCTGTACAAAGAGAAGTATAGACGTGTTTTGAACATTTTTGGGTTATTCTTCGCCGTTTCTGTCCTGAAATAGGGTCAAGATGTGCTTAAATGTAAAAAATAACCACTTTAATGAATTCCCTGGGTCAAAATCATATAGAAAAGTGTGTTCATTTGTCCCTGTAGGTTGTTTACATCAAGCGTTATGGCATTTTCTGTTATGACCATTGTATGGTTCAGATTGGGAATAGTTGTGAGAAAAGGTTAAAAATGAACCCCATGGGGTATTAGTTGGCGACGGCAACAAGCAGAAATCATAACTAGACATCATAACGGTCCAAAAAAAACAGGTTTCGAAAACATGTCATTGGGGTGCTGGTAGACCCCTCTCTCCTGCCCTACTAGTACCTTCTTTCTGTTGTTTTGTTTTATTTTTTCAGTGTTTTTTGCTTTTTGCTTTGTCATGTGTGATGTGGTGTTTAGTCTTCCCTGCTGCAGTGTCTCTAGTCGTGAAATCCATGTTCTCTCCTCAGTGTTGTCCCAACTGATCGTATCGCAAAGGGTTCACAAACTTGACAGGCTGCCCCCCCCCCTCCCCTCCCCTCCAAAATAATCATATTAGTTTGTTTTCCTTCTTTCTTTCCTTTTTTTTAATAACTACCGTGTTCTCGACTGCAGCATGTCACGTACTGCAGTGGTGCTCAAACCTTTTTTAAAGGACAACTTTGTTTTTTTTACAACAAGGATTCATATTTTAGATAGTCGTTAGAGGAAAGAAAAGACTATGTTTTAAATGATTTCTTACTTCTTTGGGAGCATGCATGCAAGTGGCTAAATATGTATTTTTTGACACAATAAGCCCATTCCCAAGATGCACCGCAATCTTTCATGGGCAGATGTGACTTATGGGGGCTGGTAAATAGTAACAAAGAAATCACCAGTGTCTAAATAGACATATTTTTAGCCACTTGTACGCATGCCCCCACCCACTGAAATCAAAATACTAAAATCGCTAAAATGATAGAAAGCAGTAAATGAAAACATGTTAACAATCATCTTTTCTTTTCTCTAAAATATGAACCCTTGTTGCAAAAAAATCTA